>NW_024581108.1:8933091-9000283 GCF_017639235.1 Corvus kubaryi
CAAAGGCGGCGCGGCTGCGGGCGGGGGTCCCGCGGCCCGCGCCCCGCGGGGAGCCCCGCCAGCGGGGACAGCCAGCACGGAGAGCCCGGCGGCCGCCGCCGCGCCAGGGGCTGTGGTTGAAAGCGGCAGAAAAGCCAGGGCTGACAGCAGCCGGGCCCCGCGGCCGGAGCGGCGGGCGCCAGTTGTGCGCGGCTTTGCTGAGGTTCTTCTCATATTCTTAGGAACAAAAGGTGTCTCATGTTGTCCTGTTATAGTGGCTGCTACGTTGCAGCGAACAATTACCTGATAAGAGGAAAAACCTTTGCAATAAAAGTTACACCGCTAAACAAGTGGGGATAAGTTGGTGCTCAGTGTCTGTATTCACAGGCTTAAAATCCAAACCTGGTATTATTTAATAACCGGTTGTTTCTCACGCATGCCTGGTTTCAGGCTTCAGCATCCCCAAATCCTGTTTTACTTGTAGCTGAGTAGAAAGGGGAGTAGGGAGAAAAGTCGTTCCTTTAAACATTGTAATTTATGCTTTACAAAATAACATTTTGCTTTTTTTTTTTTCTTTATTGGCTTTCTCAGGATGGTTGTGGGTTCTGCTGCAAAGTTTGATGACATCATGTAACCAAATGTCTTCCAGAGTGGTTGCTTCCAGCATCTAAACTTAGTGATTTATCTACACCATTACACACTGAAAAAAAACCCCAAAACAACCCAAACCTAAAAAAAAGCCTAAAACGTGTAGTGTGTTATTGCATGTTAATTAGGAAGAAAGTAGATGCTCTTCTACTTTAAAAATTATTGCCAAAATTATGTAGGCTTAACAGTGATCCCTTAATGGGGACAAGATGGGAAGAAGTTAGTTCTTTGTTCTTTCTTTCAGTTTCTTATTGCCATCAGCTTCCTTAGGCCCTCCTGAGGAACTGTTCCAAGCCCATGCATTAGCAGAGGGTTTGAAACTGGTGTATTTCACACCTTTATGCAAAGGGCCTTCTACTTCATTTTGCTGAGTTTTGTTTCACTCACATTCTCTGCCTTCAATGCAAATATTGCAGAGGGATGGATGTTTGGGGGCAGCTCTAGTTTACTTGTTTGCAGGTTTCTGTTGCGTTCTTTGGAAATGTCATTGCAGCAGTGCCATAGAAAATAATTCAAGTGCACCAAAGAGGAATGAACTCATCTCCCTTCAAAAAACCCAAGCAAACAAAAAAGCCACCAATGAACAGCAAAAACTCCAGAAGAGATGTAGCCTTGAGCTTTTAGAATGTTGTTCTCACTGTAAGAGATCAAATTTCAAAGCAGTTGTGTTATATACAGATATATTGTGTACCTCCAATCTAGTATCTTGCATGTGTTTGTGGGTTAGATGTGTGTCTGTCTGTTCATCTGTATAATTCTAGAGGATCAGCAGATAATGTCTCTGTAAAGATCAGAAATGCCTTTTTCCAGATTTTTCTGTCTCATGAAGATTTGAAGAATTAGTTTCCAACTCCTGGAGGATCAGTTTTTGCTACTGATTATAATCACGCTTTCTAAAATATTGGCCTTTGTGCAAACTATTGTGTTATGGGTTTTTTAATGTGCTCTTAGGGTAATGTTTGTAAGTAGCTGTAGTACCTCCCTGCTTGAATGATAGTGTTAGATACCCTTGTTTGAAATTTTCAGTGCTGATCCCAAGCAATGTTTTTCTGCAGAAAACAGACAGCTTCACAGCTATGCTGCCTGAGGGTCCAGCTGTGCTGGATAAAAAAATCCTTAGGTTTTGGTTTTTATTTTCTCATTTGACATTGTATTAGTGTTCAGAGAGACCTTTTGTTTGCTGTGGTATTTGAATAGATGAATGTAACATGTCCTGATACTTTTTAAGAATTTTATTTAATTGAGGTTCAGGATTCAGTCTCTAAGCTTAAAATCTATGTCTAGTTTGGTGTTTAGGGATTTTTTTCCTTTTTTTTTTTTTCTTTTCCTTTTGAGGCTCCACCCTTCTCTTGTTTTGCTACTTACCTTAGTTCACACCCATATGGTGTCTGGTCTCTGTTAGGGGTCTCTTTTCCTCATTCCTACAAAAAAACCATGGAGTTTGTGTACTGGTTCCCAGCTGTAAGGAAACTTGTCTGCATGAGAAATGTGTAGGTAGTCTTAACTAGTGTAATCCCTTTGAAGCTGATTACCTGTTTGCTTGAGATCACAGAAGATATTTGATCCAAAACAAATATTCAGTGGGGAGCTCTTTAAACTGATTGAAATGGATGGTTTCTTCTGCAGGCAAGAAATAATTTTCTTCTTGAGCAATGGGGGAGTTTCTGCAGTATGTGAGGTTGACATAGCATGAGATGATGATGCAATTAGATAAAGCTGCAAACTCGTTTTTATATTTGTCTCTGATTTATGCTCCATTGTCTCACTGCAGAAGGTGTGGAACAAACAGGAACACTGGGCAGCAGGAGGAGAGGTTCCAGTTCATTCAGCTGCTTCCTAGTGACTCCACCCTTCCCATGGAAATGTTATTTGTATGGGGCAGGCATTTATCTTCTCCCTCCTCTTATGTTTGATGCAGTGCCAGTTTCATCTTCATAAGAAAGTAAGGATGGGCAGGAGTATGGTTTGTATGGGGAGTTAAATTTTGCATAGCATTTATTGCATGTCCCTGACTTTCCTTCTGAGCCATGCCTGTATTAGGAAGCTGTCACTGGGCAGTACCATTTTACAAACTTTTTAAAGACAGCGGAATAACTGAAGTGAGTTATCCCATCCCTGCAGCTGCCATGCTGAAAGGTCAAGCCCTAGCAAGATGGAAAAGGAAGGGAAACAAACTTTTTAAAGGGAAGGCTGTTAGACAAGTGAAGCCTGTAAACAAAATATCTCCCTATTTTGCAAGTGTGCAGGAGGGCAGTAGTGTTTCTTGCTTTCCTTCTTGAGGGCAAATACAGATTAACAAAAAATAATTGAAGTCTGTGGTGAATAATGCAAACCAGCCCTAAGTATGATTATTGTGTTCCTCTTGAAACTGCTGAGAAGAAAATTCTTGTCCTCTATTTTACCTGCTACACACCAAATAAACAGATTTAATTGCGTCCTCCAGAAATTACTTTTTTTTTCTTTTAATGAATATTTTTATCTGGGAACCAGATTAAAATAATTAACTTTCAGATTTTTTAATTAGTGATTTAATAGTGAGATAAGTTTTGGCTGTCTGTGGTTCAGCTGTTAGGCCCTCTTCTTCCTCCTTCTCATCCCTCCTTTCAAAACAGAAAAATATCCTTTTCCATTCTTAAAATGCAACTCTTCCTACTATACATTTGCTTTACCATCCCATACTTCCTCTAGACTATTTTCCTTTAACAAAATTTTAGATTTGTTCACCAAATTTTATGAACCCTAGGTAAGAATGTTTGCTGCTGATAAAATTTCTATTAATGTTGTTTGAAATGATGTAATAAATATTGATACTGTAGTGGATAAAGGCAGTGAAAATTTAAGCTTTGAGAGCAGAGGACAATAGCTTCTGTCATCATAAGTGACAGTATAAGATCTCTGCATTCCTTCTCTCTTGCACGTAGACAGCTATGTAACTTTTAAAGTAATATATTTCATTTACAAATTTTGAATTAAATTCAGATGTTTAGTTTAAAATAAAATCAGCCTGCATGACCGTCTGCATTATCTTCATTTTATTGCATGGGGAATAAATAAAAAAATCTAATATTTTAGTGCTCTTAGAAATATTGTAATAGAAATATATACTGAAAATGGAATTTCAGAGAAAGTGGCAGAAGACTTTATAGGAGCAAGCATTAAACTTCAGTTTGCTCTGGTTAATTCATGGTTTCTGATAGTAGATCATAGCTCTTGAAGTTAACATTTCCCAGCTAAATATCAGTTTCACTGTGGAAAGCATTAGAACTTTTCTCTTTGTGTCCAGTTTTTGTATTTTTTTCAAAGAACTGTGATTTTCTTCCAGCTAGATACAGACATTGGTAACAGATCTACAGTTCAAGTAAACTGCATAACTTTGTACTTAATGGTACAGTTTTGATAATTGAGTCAACAGCAAAACTGTCCATGAAACATAAATATGACAGTAGAATAATTCCATAGTTAAACTTACCATCAATCAATATTTAGCACAATAACTACGTGCATCGCTTAAAAACATGTTGGTGATATAAAAAATGAAAAAATGAAACCATCTATTTGTCAGTTAGTCTTAAGATAAATTGGTTGTTGATACATTAAAAAAATGTATGAGAAATCTCCTATTTGTTTACAATTTCTCTGCTGGTTACTTGTTTCTGATGCTTAGTTTTACTTTGACTGACAATGTTAAATTTCAGTTACTTGCATTCAACAACACTTACTTGAGCATGGTCCTGCTGCCCTCCACTTCCAAAGCATGCTGTGTTCCTTTTCTGGGCAGATGCCTCTTGCACTTCTGAGAACGTGTTTGCACCTCAGCTGCTGAAACATGAGTTTAGTCTCTTGCTGGAAATTTTGCAGAGGATTTTTTTTTCTTTGAAACCCAGTGAATCACTGGTGTCACTGTTGTCCGCAGGCATGGCATGAAGAACGACACAAATTCAGGTCAGAGAAGATGGTCAAGGCTGACTCTTTAATGCCAAAAACCCGTCTTTTTATAGCATGATTCGCAATAGAGAAATTACATGATTGGCCTATTGATTAACCTCCCACCAAAATGATTGGTTGAGAGAAATAGTTCCCATTCTCAAAATATTATTCTCAATGAACCAAAACAATATCTACTGCATTCTCACAACACTCTGCACCTGCAAGTAGTTTACAAAATAGGAAACCGTCTCTCAGCTAGTTCGCACGAGAACAGAGACTTTCATAGGAGACTGTAAAAGGTAGAAAATTTCCCTGCTTGCCTCTTCAGCATCTATACATTGGCTTTATTAAGCTGTAGTAACCTATCTCCTGGTGTTAAATCCTGTGTGTGAAGGCTTCTCATACTGACTGAGAACTGGTATTGATGCAGATTAATTAGATTTTTTTGTTGTTTTTAGACAACCAAGATAAGCCAGCAGTGGAGAATCTTACCTACAATGTTTCCACTCATCTTCATCCTTTACTCTCTCAGTGTGTCTACTCTACCTTGATGTGTCTAATCCATTTTCCACTTTCACTATTACAATCTCAGGACAGGTCTGTTCTCTTAGGCATGATCAAGTGTAGGTTTCCAATTCTGTGGCTACTTCAATAGAAGTATTAATACTACAGCACTAATAAGAGGTACAGACTAATGGCGATGGAGCCTATGTAGCATTGGGTTGAGAGTTCATAGCAGGGATACATCTCTTTTTACAATGAGCAGAAGCAAGTGATTTGCCATGGAAACATTTCTCTTGCCAGCAGCTTGGATGTTAGCACTCATGCCTGTTCTGCACACTTGCCCAAGCCCACAAACGAGACTTGCCTTTGGGAGCCCTCGCACAACCCTGCCTGGTAGATATGCCCTGTACCCAGTGTCACAGCTCAGGAGCCCCAGAGTAGATTAAACAGATATATGAAAGTGGCTGCCCCGGGAACATCTATTGCTGTAAACCACTGACACAGGAGTTAACTTCCTTTGCCCAGTGGTTTAAATCCCCAGAAAATTTTGACACTTCATTGCAAAGTTGGCAGTTATCTTTTGGAGTCCTCAGACCTGAAGCACGGAGCAGCGCAGGCCGTGCTTGAACTGCAGGGCAGGTGTCACTGCCCGTCTTAAGCCCTGAGTGAGGGGTGTAATTTCCAGTTCTGCCTCTCATCTTACACCATTTTTTCTAGGAGGAAGGTGATGAATGGCATGGCATAGCCAGGATTAGCTCCTGCTGCCTCATGAACCTCAAGGCAGAGGTGGAGCACCACACGGGTCTGCTCCTGTGTGTGGGGACAGCACAGACAGAACTGCCAGTGCTCACCAGCATGGGGCACAAGTAAATGAACAGTGAGGATGTTGGCTGAAACTTTTGTTATGTTTAACCTTAGTAAGCACACTGTGTCTGCACTTTAAAATTTAAAGCATTTTCTGTGCCTGTATAAAGTGTATTACAGTGACCTTGTTTATGGTGGATTAATAACCTTCTAGTAAATCTTACACTGGTGGTAGAAAATCATAAAACTTGCTAAGGTTATTTTTTAAGGAGATAAGTATTGTGCATCCTTTGAATGCAAGCTCACAGTGTACCTCTTATGACTAGAACACTTCTGAAGAAAGCAAATGGAGCTTGACAGTCACGACAATTAAATGGGATTAGCGGCCTCAGAAAATAAAAACTATGATTTGCATTACAGTAATGCTTGCTTGTTTAAAATTTACAAATGAATGTGGTCTTTATGTGGTTTCAGAGTTAGACTTAGCTTAAAATTTAGAGAAAAATACTGATTATAGTCCTGTTGCTGAGTCAATACCCATAAAACAGATGAATGCACACATTCTTGTGGGAGAGCAGCACATCACTGATTTTTGTCTCACCTTGTCTTTTTTTGACAGAACATTAATTTGGATGCTTTTTCTTGCCTGCAAATAGTTTATAATTTGCCTTGGAGAATAAAGGATAGACACTTCTTTGTACTCAGAATTGTTAGCTTCTGTAGCTGCATAACGTGGTATACACTGGGCATCTGACACGTCCTTTTAAGGCAAACTTTGTAGAGATTCCCATCCCCTATGGAACTGTACAGGAAAGGCCTTCAGTAAAAATGGGCTTGAGGCCAGGACACATAGGGCAATTTGAAACAGATTTTTTCTAAGTGAGATCATGTGAAAATCTTTCTTTTTTTCTTTAAGAGAGACTTTTGCTTAAAAATGCTTTTTGTAAGTATCTGATTCTAAACAACTGTTAACTTGTATAGCTATGTTCAGCAGCAAATACTCTCTTTTGAGTAAATACATTTGGTTCTGCAGTAGTGTCTCACAGTAACTTATATCATTGTTTCTATTTAGTGGGGTTGAATTACAGTGTTTTTCTCAAAAACTGTTTTGACTTTCTTCAGGTGGGTGGTTCCATGTTTGGGACTTTTTTTTTTAAGCCACAGTAACCCTTCCCTCCTCCCCCCGCTTTTTTCCCCCTCCTCCTCCTCAAACCTGTTCAGATTTTAGTAGATATTTAGAGGGGGGACCTAATTAAACTTCTTGCTGCTTATACAATCTCTTTTACCCGAAGTGGACGCTATTCTGGATGTATAACTGGCAAAGGCTGGCAGGCACTGGTGCCCCTGGAGGAGCTGGCAGTATGGGGAGGCCACTGAAGCGAGGATGAAGTGCTGCTGTCACAGCCACGGTCTAGTGCCCTGCTTGGACTCTCCCCAGTGCCTTGCCCAGTCCCAGCAGCTGGGCCAAGCAGGCTTTAAGCCTTAGGAGCCTGAGCTTGCCCTGGTCACTGATACTCATTCGCTCATGGAAACCACCAGACTTTAACCATTCAGTGCCTTTGCTGCTTCCCTTCCAAGACACAACCCTGTCTTCTGGGGTCAACACAGGATTTTTCTTGAGGACTTTATTTAGGCAGACCTTTATACCAAGTAATCCTTAAGAGGTACAGTGAAGTGAAACAATATGTAGCTTGTGCATACACACAGGATCTGAACACCAAGTGGTTTCCTAGGTTTGGGCAAAACCGAAATATTTCTGCGCTTTCTTGCTGTTCTGAAATGCTTGCATGAAGATGGAATCTGATCTCCTGAAAATCCTAGCTGGCTGAATTATAGATGGATTCTAAACAAATCTTGTCCTGCTTCGCATGTTTGTACCATAGCTCTTCCCAGGATAAAACTGGATGTCACTATTGTAAAAACCTTACTTTGCTTTCCTGCTAAGAAAGCTCTCCTGTTATATTGCTTTCCTGCTGATATTTCCACTGCTACAGCCTCTTATTTACAGACAGCATTATCTTAGTATCCCTGATTTTGCTTGAATAAGAATAATTTAATTAAAAAGTATTTTTCTGTTGTCCCTAATCAGTTGACTAAATACTAGAAGTCTTCACAGCAAAAGGTGAGGCATAAAATACACATGCATTTGGGAAGGGATTTGGTTATAGTTAAGAGTTCATGGTGAAAAGCAGCTCCTGCCTTGCTGCTGACATGGACCCCACCGGAGTATTTCCCTTCTGTGTTGAGCATGGGCAGAACACAAAGTCAGAGCTCAGGCCAGTACACACCAAGCAGAAGGATGTGTTGGAGCAGGACCTGTACGGCAGCTCCTGTTGTGATTCCCGCTGTGTGACCAGCCTGAGCTGCCACTGCTTTGGTTCACTTCATAACACTGCGGGAGATCAATTAGAAGTTCCATTATATATCGTAATTGGAAGGCAATACAGTGTTAAGTCAATGAAGATGTAGTTCATGAATGTGTAGTTCAGGCACGTATCTGGTGTGCTAAGACTAAATGCTCTTTGCTTAATTTTGCAAGAAGCTTACCTTGCAAGTTCCCTTACCTTGCTGACATTGTTGTATTAATCAGGCCCTATACAAGTAAAAAGTACAAGTAACTGTTGAAGAAAAAAAAGACTAATGCCTTCTTACTATGGTCTGTCTTGATAGCAGCCTTTATCATTAATAAATGATGGTATGAAAATGTCTTTGATATGGAAAGCTACTTCTATTTGAAAGAATCTAGATGGTTTTAATAAAAAAGTAAACAAAGATTGTGAGATTAAATATCAGAGATAAAACACTGGTCTTTGAATGAATGGAACAGTATGGGAACAAAACATAACTAACAAAGTTAGTCAGCCAGTGCACCTGAGCATTTTCTTCTACAGAACAATTATGGAACCTTAAATAATTGAGGATTGAGACATCTCGCAGTCATTTGCAGCACAGCATTGCCCCCATTCTGCTGGGTGGGTATTTCAAACCTACTGTCAGTTCAGGTGTGCAGCATAATGACACCACAGCTTGCCTTGTGGCATCCTGAGTTTTGGACGCAGTGTGTATGTGCATCTCCTACCCACCCCCAGCACTGCCAGCTGTTCTTTCTGCTTGTGTTGAATTGCTGAAAAACACTGCTTTGAAAGTTTCTACAGGGTATTGAATCAGAACCTGTTACTTTGGAGTTTGACTGTCTTTTCTGCTTTCACACTTGTACTTTCTTCTTTACTCATAAACTCCAGTGTAGTGGGCTTATGGCTTGATTTGTACGTTACTAAAACTATATTTTCATTAAATAAAAAGTTGAGCTAGAAGTTCATGTAATCATAAATTTTGTCACTTTGTCTTACTTTTCTTAGACTTTCTTCTTAAAGATATATATTATTAGAAAATTAAATAAACATTTTCTAACGTGTTTGTGGCCATCAACCTTTTTAAAAAAAAAATCATTAAAACACTTTTTATGTGGTTAAAGCACAACTTGTCTGGGTTGCCAAATCCAAAATATTTTTGAATGTTTCCTGGATTATAATCAGCCTTATGCATCACCTACTGAACTTAAATTGGTCAGAGATATACCCAGGAGGGGGTGAGGTGGAGGACCAGGAGCAGCAGATTATCATTGTCTTTCATTCTTTGTGCCAAGTTCATTCTTGCAATATTTTTGCTGGCAGTAAAGCAAAACCAGAGTATGAAGCTGTTGATAGACAAAGTCTTCTAAAGCTTAGGGTGTGAAACCTGCATTTCTTGTGCTTCTGCTAAGAAAACTAGCAATGGGGAAAATTACGTCCACCAGAAAAACATGCTATGCATGAATTGAAAGATTTTGATCTACTACCTTTATGAAAGATAAATCTAGGCAGCTCTTACTACCAGAAGCAGCTAAAGGGAGTTCTCAAGAAATCATGTCTTTCACCTAAATTACAAAATTGAATTGTTATGTGCAAGGATGAAATGGCAGTAAGAATGAGAGGAAACTGTGTTTTCTGTATGAATACCTATCACAGGCACCTCAGTGAGCCTGTTCAGCTAATGTGAGTTCATGGAGTTAAATTGGTGGAGGCTGACAGGCAACCAAGTAGTGTCACTGCAGTCGGGTGGGAAATGCCTGTTGCCTCAGGACCTGCCGTGTCATCTGTTCATTTCCCAGTCAAGCCTATGCCTGGCATCACAGCTGGCAGCAAGGAATCAAGTATCTGAGCTTACTGGGTGCAGGCAAATTAGAGCAATAAGAGCAGAGTCTTGAGGTTTACCTTTGGAAAAAGTGCTGAGAAAATGCAGCACAGACTGTGCCTAAGCTTGAGAGGCAGAAGGAATGTGCATTTTGAGTAAATTTTACAGCACTTTCTTTAGCCAACTTTTCTGAGAGGTGTGTTTGAGTTACCAGTTACCTGCTTGCTGCTGTAGAACATAATTACTCTGGTTTTGGTAAGTGAAGAGGGTTTGAAGAGAAAAAAAAAGGCATGGAGAGAGACTCAGACTGAAATAATCAGATTCTGTAGTCCTATTTGGAAGGTAAATTTGAAAGACTTGTCAGCACAGTTGGGCCTTGGGGAAGGGCTACCAAGTCACAATACAGTTCACTTATAAAATTACATATTTAGAAGGCATTCTACTGGGGAGAAAAGTGAATAAGCTTGAAAGAATATATAATTTCCTGGGTTTCTGTAGTAGCAATAGATTAAAAAAGTATTCTGAGAAAGACTGAGTGATGATTGATGTTACTGTTTCTGTTTGCAGGTTCCATCTAGGCTTTGAGAACTACTGTTCCACCAGAGTTACAGTAACAATTGTCTCAGGAGATGCTTCCAGGGTTGCTACTGGAAAAACTAAATTGTTTTCAGATGCTTTGGAGTTTTTTTCTGTTTATGCACCAGATTTTTCTGTATGATTTTTTTTCCTTTCCCCCACAAAAGAAGATTAACTAGGCATCACTGAGGTCTGTCAGGTTACCAGGATTTTCCGTGCAGCACTCAGTGTGTTGTTTCAGGAGACAGTGCTGCTTGTGATGTCAGAGCCTGCCCAGATTTGCTGTGTCATATCAGTCATACTGGTGGTGGATTTCAGAGCAAGGAGAATTAAGTTCCCATCAGGGACTAACAGGCTTTTGTTCATTGGGTTGGACCAGCTGTGTTTTAGCTGAGAAGAAATTTCATATCCCAGTGGTTTTTTGAAACAAAAAACCAGCAGTGATTCAGAATAATAGGTAGTGAATACTACTGGAACCATGTTCTGTGAAGAAATATAAATAGTTCAGCAATATACAGACTAAATAAACAGAGCAAAGGAACTCAACACCAAGAAGTATAATGTATGGTGGCATGACCACAAGGTGCTACAGTTGACAGTGGAAGCTGATGACTAAGGAGAATTGGAGTTAAAAGCCAGAAAATTGTGACTATGACAAAACATGATAAGAGCAAGAAGTGCAAGAAAAACTGAGAACATGTTTGAATAAGTGAGGGCATTGCAATAGCTGCTTGAGAACAAGAGGGAGCCAGCATTCAGTCCAAGGGCAGGCGTGTGTCCCAAGTGTTGGTGCACTCTGGGGGAAGAGATGGTAGCACTGGCTTCTTGAATAGCTTGCAAAATGTCATGAAGTCCTACTGGACAGCCAGGGGGTAGAACACTGTTCTTCCAGCCAGCTGATCTGGCAACAAGCACCATGCATGACTACAGGTATCTGTACTTGTAAGATGACTTGGAAACTTTGAGGCATGGTTTGTTCTCACTTCAGAGTTTAAACTTGTGCCTATGAGAAGAGTGCCAAGAATTTTGGATTAATGCTCATCCCTCTCTTCTTTAAAGATTGTAGCCTAAATTTTGATTTACAGAGAAAACAGTGAGATGTTGGCAGGGTATCAGTTATGCTACACATAAAAAAAAAAATTACTGTTGAATATTAACCAAAATGGATACATCTGTAAAGTTTTTGTTCTAAGTAGCATATTGGGATATAGTGAGATCTTTCAGTGTTAATGCAGTGTTCTCTGCCTTTCTGTACAATAGTCCATAATGACAGAAAAAAAAAGCATGTTCAAATACCAGGGCATACTGAATGGTGGTTTTGAGTTTTTGAAGTACTTTCCCCTATGATTTTCATCTGGATTGTCACATTCCCTTTACATTTGGGTTTCTAGTGCACAAATATGCCTCCTCTGACGTTTGCTTTTGCATGCCATCCAGGTGAACATACATGAAATTAACAGGGAATTTTAATTTGTCCTTATGATGAAAGCGCATTGGGTTGATATGGCAAGAAGCTCCCCTTGACAATCACCTTGGTACCCTGTCACTTCCTCTTCTTATCCACTTTCAGTAAAAATCAAACTTTATATTTTTCCACTCTTGTGTTCTCTGTCTCAACTTACAGGGTGTGCTATTTATTTACGCTATGACTAAATAATCAATGATTATGTCCTTGCCACTCTCTGTCACCTCTGAAGCTGAAGATTAGATATGTATAGTAATCTATTCACACCATAGGGTTTTAAAGGAAAGTTTTAGCTTACTTGTAAAATTAAAAAGAAAAAAATTAGAAAGTCATTCTCCCTCTCCTTTAATGAGAAGAGTTTACTCTTCTGTGCCTTTTTCTTGGTTACTCACATAGCCAGTATACTCTTAACACTTTTCTTCTCCCAGATATTTTGCTGTGTAAATTTTAGATAGGTGATGCAAAAGTGTGTTCTGGAACACCAGGTGATCAACAGGAATTCTGGATAACAACTTGGGACTGGCTGTGGTCTGCCTGACTCCCCACTTCTGAGCAGTAAGGACTTTCAAGAGCTATTTCTGTCTTGATACCAGGAGAGAATTTCGCTTTCATCTTTCCCCATACCCCATCATAAAGCCTTAAAAGGGGTAGGAAAAAGATTTCATCACAAACTAGTGCCAAGCAAAGAAAAAAAGAAGTATCATCATTGCTGTCTTTGGCCTCAGCAGGACAAATCACTGCTGAAGGTAGTGCTTATTTCAATGCAAAGGATGTTTGCAAAGGCAGCACTGAAACCACAGCAATTCAGTTTCACTCAGATAGTTCCAAATTAATAAGGATTGAAAAGTTGATACAGGAACAAATTGCTACTTAAAACTGACACTGTACAACCTTAGGCCTTAAAGCCTGGAGTTTTCCATTTGTTGTTTTTATTTGCTTTCAGTAGTTTATGATCTAAATGTGTAAAATTAATATTAATCCCCTGGCTAGACATTAATTAAATTCAGTACAAGATGAATATGCTCCTATACTTATTAGAAATTCAGTAAGCCTTCTCTACTCAATCTTGTTTTTTAATTAAAAAGATAGTAATTTTGTGTTACTTTAAGCAAGAATATGGGCCATACCAAACTTCACCCTATGAAGAACGTTAAAATCCAAAACTTAGGGCTCTATGTATTTTTCTGTTCACTTTGGTGAAAAAGCATATATGTAACCTCTTCCTAATGCTATCTTATCTTGGAGTAAAGTCCTGGTTATTTCTCTTGCTGTACATGGCCCTGTACTTTATTTACCTTGGAAAACCAAAATGTACAACCTACTTTGCTGCAGTTTTATATGTACATACATCTTAAGTTTTATTGACAAACACAGTTCCTATGATAGAATTGTTGATGCACTTTGACAAGTACAGGCTTTTCTTGTCAAAACTTATGACTAGAGAGCAGTTTTTTCAAATGCCTACTAGTACTTTAAATTTAGCATGCTGTACATTAAACCTTCGACTCCTGCTGGGGAGGGCAGGAAGCCTGCAGCTTTAATCAGAAATTTCATCAGAACAAAGAAGTGCAAGCTGTTATGACATGATGTTTAACTTTGAAAGTTTTGTCTTTTATACCTGCTTTTTAACTTAGTAAGATTTGTGTTTGCTAGTCCCAGTGTAAAAAGAAGTGCAGTGTGCTTAAACTCTTTCTTGAGATCCTGTTACAGTATTTTTCCAGAGTAGCAGCAATATAGCCAGCTGAACTCTTAAACTGGAGATTTGGCAGACGCCTTGCCCTTAGCGTACAGTGTGTACTGTGTAATTTGGAAAAGATTAGTATAAAAGGACAACTGAAAGGCCATATGATATCAGTTATGGTGTGAAGTACTGGTTAACATCATCACTCAAACTAAACATGCTACAGGCACACTGAGTAACTTCAAGGGACACAGACAGATCATTAAAGTTGGCCAGCAGAACTTCGCTAGCTTCCAGGAATTCATGAGCTTGATAAAAACAGTGATGATTATTACTGTCCCTGTACTACACATTGAGGGAGGGCTTTTACCCTCCAACATGTCCCAAACCGGAAAGTCCTACCTGAACAGAACTAGGTGTGAGGATCAGGTGTGAAGTTGCCAAAGGAATCAAGTTTAACCCAAGGATTCCAGCCTGAGGCATACATACATTGGCATAAACACATGTATATCAGTTTGTAATAGGCAAGTAACACCCAGTCTTTTCCTTCCACAACCTTGGATCACCTATAATTTTGACCACTTGTATAAACATTAGTTTCCTTTCGAAGATATTTCTAACTATTAAACCTGTATCTTTGAAGTGTCAACAAAAAGAGCAACATTTACAACTTTATATATTTTTCAGAAGAAAGGAAAAAAATTAACAGTTGGCTTCCTGCTATCTTATATTAAACTTCTGTAAAATCTTATATCCATTGCTACAATTGAATAATTTCTACAGTATTCTGAAACTGTAGCTTTTTTTTTCATGGCACTGATGGTACTTTGAATGAAGCTACTTAGCTACTGCTTTCATCTTCAGTAGACAATGGTTTCTTTTGCTGTAGACTTGTAAGATTTAAGTATCTTCCATGAAGTATTTATAAAGGATCAAATGTTGGCACGTTGATGAGTAGTAATGGAAAAAGACATAATTTTTTACATTTATATCAAAGCCTCTGTCTTCACCTCATAGATAGCAATCAAAGGAAAACTGGAACAACTCTGATATCCACATATGGAAAATATGAAATATTCACTAAGAGTGTTACGTAACTTCTGGTTGTGCCATTGGGAATAGAAGAGCTAAGAATTTAGAGTAAGCATAATGCCTTGCTTCTGGTAGTATCTGACCTGTCACTCTCCCTGTTTAATCCCTTCTTCTCACATGTTTAAAGCCTGATTCTAAAGATTTCACATCACTAGCTTTCAGGTAGATTGAATATAATTTGCAGAGAAAATAACACCAATTTTTACTTTTTGTAACTTAGTTTCCCACTAGCTCAAAAATCAGAACAAAAATGTTATCATATTTAAGTCAAACATTGCAGTAGGTGAAGACAACTTTGAAAACTAGGAGATTTAATAGTAACGCTTTTAGTGGCAATAAGAAAAGTCTCATGTGTATAAGCATTTTTTACTTCCTATCTCTAGATAACCACTGTAGTGATATCCCAAAACAAATCCTCTTGAAAAGCTCAAGATTTGAACACATGGTAAAAGTACTCCAACATAAAGTATATGTTTTTCAGAAGTGATAAAATTCCACCTGATTATTTCTAAGGTTCCCAAGCAATGGGGTCAGCAATTTAATATTCAGTTCAGTTGTAATCTCACATATGGAATGCACTTAGTATTAAATGAGGAAAATTTCTGCCATGTTTTTTCTTTTAGATGCTTGCCAAGAAAGATTAAAATAGCCCCACTTCCAGAAGTCTTTAGGGTTCTCACTCCTACTGGCTTCCATATTTACTTTTTTTTTAATATTGGGAGAGAAAAGTTTAATCTTCAAACTGTGTGTCTTGGTGGTATGATCACAAACTAAATTTCCTTTTTTTTTGAAGGAAAAAAAAATATTGCTAGTGTTTAAAAATAAAAGCGGTAGAAACAATCTAGTTCTATTCCAGAAAATTTCAACTGCAGAATGGCTAGCACTGTCTTTAAGCTACACTGAAACTGCCTGAATTTTCAGAAAGCACAATGTTCTTTATATATGTAACTAAAGAATTGTGGAGGAGATTAGCTCAACCCCTGTTTTGTACCCACATGCATGCTGGAATGGTGATTTATCACAATATGAACTGTCAGCATATGAATGACCAGCCCAAATTATCTGCTGTCTTCTGACTGGGGCATCAGAATAGAAAGTTCTGGCTTTTCTATAAATCCTGTTCCTTCATTTGAAGTGGGGTACAGAAATAAATTATACACTATACGTCTTGCCTGTACACGTAACTTAAGGTTTTGTGGGTGAGGTCACTTTTGCAAGATTTTAATAGGTCTCTAATTTGTAAGAAGAGTACAATGCTACATTTCAGTCTTTTGGGGGGGGATGTTTTGGAATCTTTCTCTCTTGCACATATATTTATTTTCACACAAAATCTAAACTGACTCAATTCTGTCCAAGACTGCTTCTCTTCTATAATTTTGAACAAGCCAGTTGGGTTCTGCCAGATGTTACTGGGGAGACAAATTAAGGCTGTGATCACATAAGCTTTGCTTCCACAGGAAATAAAAAGATCCATGAAAAGTCATTTGTAAGCTAATCACCAGGTTAGGAAGGAGAAAGATGACAGCTGACTTCTTCATACACCATTTTCAAGATGTTACCCACCCCTGCTATTACTACCATCACTGTATATGAATGTGGTTGTGCTGCTGCTGGTGCTAAACTTAAGGGAAGTGCAAGAGGGGCTATTTGCCACTCAAGAGGGGAGACCACAGCCATGTCTGAAGCTGTGACCTTCAGTTAGCTTTCCTAGTCTGCTTCTAGTCTTACCTAATATCCAAAAGGTATGATTAAAAAATAAAGTTATGAAATTTTCCTTGTCATCTTGTACAAAAGAATGACCAAAATTTTACACCTTAATCAAGATCTGAATGTAGGAATGGGTTAGTCCATTATCCTCATCTGTAACTAAGGCACCATAGCACTACTATTACAAATAGTCTAAGGAAAATAAGTATTACTCAGACAAGTTTTTGAAGTAAAGCCAGAGATACAGGAATTTTCCATTCCCCTTAGAAGAAACATAGAGAAAAGAGTACTGTAATTTGTAGTTTGGTCAGTTTGGAGTCAGGGATTACTAATGCTAGCCAAAATGTAGTAATTGCCTCTATCCAAGTAATTCAGATATGTTGGAATTATAATCTCCTGCAGTATAAATATAGCTGCTAATAGCTGGCTTTTCTTGGCTGAAGTCTTAAAACTATATGTATAAAGTCTCAAATGTACATTTTGATCTAAATGTGATAGGCTGTACATGAGTTTCTTGTTAGGAGTTTGTAAGCAACTGGTGTAGCTGAGCTGATTTTCTATGTGTTAGAAATACTGCAGGTACATTCTGTGCTTGCCTGTCAGGTTTCTCAAGGTAACCTCACTTCCCACCTTGCTTACTGACCCATGCAGGACAATTAATGAAGGTGGAAGTGTTGCCAACCTCTGCACCAGTGGAGGTTATTTATCCCACACAATCTTGTGCTCAGATAACTTGTTTTGTTTGCAGAAAAAGTAGTGATGATTCAAGTGACAGAATCCATTTTGTCCAACTTGCCAATAGCGAAAAGGATTGCAAAGGTGACAGGTTTAACCTGAAGGAAGTTGGAGCTGCTTTTTGGTGCCTTCAGGGGAGGGGAACAAAGGGCAGAGTGAAGGAACACGGATGCTGTTGACAGCTGGTGCTGTTGAAGTTCACTGGTTTTAAGCATTCCTTTCACATGGATTGATTTCTAGTGACTGAAGCATAAACTTACAGAGTAGTGAAGTCTGAGCATCTGGAAAATGAGTTTTTAAGTCATCTTGCTAACAGCTCTGGGTCTCTGCTTGATGCCTTTAACTTCAAAGATTATTGCAGGTTTTCTTTCTTTGCAATTAAAATACGAGATCACAGTTTATTCCAAAAGAGTCTTCCAGGAAGATCGAAGAGAAAAGAAATAGCAGGGATACTAAAGGTTAATGATAAACCAAGACACACACGCAGCCCCCAGAATCCCCAGCAAGATAACTCTTAATGTTGTAGCAACAAGGAGAAAATTTATTAGGTCATCTCCATTAATCGTAAACTAGCTGTAAAAGCAAACCCACTATAATCTTCAGGTGAATAACTTCAAATCTATTACATAAAATTTTTCATATAGTGAAATCTACATGTGAGCAGTAGTACTTGATGGCATGGCAATTCAGAATACTTGTGTTCATAATATACTATTTCCCTTCCTTACTTCCTGCCAAAGTACAGCTTGAATCAAATATTTTTTCAAAAATCATTCCTCTGCAGCTGTCAAAAGACTTTCCAGGATCTCCAGGAATTCTTACCCTAGGAAAAACTGCTACATGCTTCAAAGTGCTTTTTGCAAATAGACCTTTAGTAAAGCCATGAAAATTATAGTTAGAGGGATAAAGTGCTTACATCTGTACTCTGATGCATAAAATACCATTTAAAAATCCAGCAGTAAAATTATTGGATAACAGCTATAGCATACTCTGAAATGGAATTGGGGCGGGGAAGAGTTGGAGATTTCTCTCCTGAAGTAACTTTATAACTGCTTGTGTTACAGATTGCCCTGAAATATGACCCCCAGATAGAAGAAGATCTGCGTAACTGGATAGAAGAGGTTACAGGGCTGAGTATTGGTGCAAACTTTCAACTGGGATTAAAAGATGGCATAATCTTATGCGAGTAAGCATTTATTAAGTAACCTTATTTTTAGGAGCTTTCTACTTTCAAGGAACTAAGAAGGGACTTTCTGAAGATTCCCTTTCAAAAGACATCAACAATAACAGTCAAACATAGCTGACTGTAGGACAGGAGACAACTTCTTTGAAACTGTTGGAAAAATGAACACTTAAATCTCCTTTATATTGCAGCTAAGATTTCTAAGTGTTTCTAAATTTAATGGCATAACTCATTTCTATAGTAATCAAATGGCACACAAAAATTGTTACTCTATTAGACTTGTGAGACCTGAGAACTGAGCTAATCCACTGTATGAACCAAGAAATTGACCATTTTGATGAAACTAATGCAACTAATAAAGCATGAATAAAAGTATTATATAATGCCTGCACAGATGGTATAAGGATGAGATTTATTGTTTAAGCATTTCCCTCTTTTTCACCTCCCCAGGCTTATAAATAAGCTGCAGCCAGGATCAGTGAAGAAAATTAATCAATCAAAACTAAATTGGCACCAGGTAAAACAAAAAAAAACCCAACCTCAAAACTACACCTCTAACCCCCTTAACCCCCAAACAATTATTTTGTTCTGTATTAACAAATTTGCTGTGAAAGTGGTACATCTTAAATCTTAGTAGCACCAACTTTACATATGACACATATCCAAGAGTTGAGGATGCTGCAGACATGAACAGTGTTTAACAGAATGCAGCTACAGCTGAGGTGGTTCATCAATGGCAGTTGAGTACCTGTATTTAATAGCAGCATTTTAGCTGCTCAGGGAAGTGTCAGATGGAAGAACAACTTAGAGCCCTATAGCAAGGCCTTTTCCCAGTTAAAAAACCAAGATGTTTACATTTTATTAAATCGCAACTGAGTTTTCCATCCAGGCAGTGCTGCAAGGTATTAGGTCAACAGCTTGCCTGTACCCAGACATCTCTGTATGAAGCATCCTCTTCAGAATGTGTCTGGAGAGGATGCAACATGCACTTGGAACAAGCATTGGAAGGGTTGCTGCCTAGGGTTGCTGCCTTTGCTGTTACTGGGTCTAGCTTAATACTGTTATGTCAGCCTCCTTGTTTTCTTGGCATTGAACACTTCTAAATATGGGCGAGGATTTTTTTTTTAAGTTTTAATACCTCTTAAAACTTCAGAAGGAAAGACGAGATTTGGTCCTTACTCTTTGTATTCCATATTGCCTCCCAATTTCTACAGTACATAGTGACATAGTGCTAAAATGTGCTAATAAACCCCAAAGCTTATTTGTCCCAGTAGGTGAGCAAGATAATGCCTTCAGTCCATAGAAGGACCCCATCCACATAGTTATGTTTTTATTTTATTCAAAATTATCAGTTCTTGAAGTCAAATAGCATGGACATTATGTAAAATTTTCTAATTTTGAAGCAGGTTTTAGATTAGAATTTCTCTTGGAAGGGACAGACAGTTGAGACAAGTTTTCTTATCAAAGCCCACTCTAACAAAGTATATGGTACTCACTGATGGAGGAATGCCAGGCTGGATAACCTTTTAGTCTGATTTCTGAAATCAGTATTAAAACTAACAAAAAATAATCCCAGACTTCCCACCAGTCACTCTTAACCATGCCAACTGTTTTGTCCAGTTTGCACAAGGTAAAGAACTTGAGTAAAACAAGCAAACAAACCAACCAACACCATAAGGCTTAAAATTACTTAGTTTCTGATTTGTAACACTGTGTAGAAAACTGGCTTTTTTGTTTCTGTTTAGCTGGAGAACATTGGGAATTTTATCAAAGCCATCCAAGTCTACGGCATGAAGCCACATGATATTTTTGAAGCAAATGATCTTTTTGAAAATGGAAATATGACTCAAGTACAGACTACTCTAGTGGCACTGGCAGGTCTGGTAAGTATTTGTACTCCTGGAGTTGGCCCAAATCCACAGGCCAGTTCAGATGCACCCTTACAACCCATGTAAATACAGAAAACAATGTCCAGCCTGTCAGGAGAGGACAGACAGTACTGAGAGTCTGAGATACTGCAGAGGTTGCACTTCAGAGGGCTGTGTGCTCCCACATGCCCCAGGGAAGGCTTAGTTCAGAGTGAGGGTTCCTGACTGCTTCCATGTGCTTACACAGAACAGGGGAGGCTCACAGGAGAACACTAATCCCTGCAGAATATCCTTTTGACTCAGGTAGCTCTGGAGTGCCACCTTCAAATGGCATAGGAAACTGGTACCTTCTCTCAGCCCTGACACACAGTCTCATGGAGATAGACCTGCTTGTGGCATCATTTGAGAGCCCAGGCTCAAGGTGTGGAGACAGAAAATACACTTCAAACACTGAATATTCTATTTTCCCTCTCCCTACATAGGCAAAAACTAAAGGTTTTCATACTACAATTGATATTGGTGTCAAATATGCAGAGAAACAAGCACGAAGTTTTGATGCAGGAAAACTAAAAGCTGGTCAAAGTGTAATTGGCCTGCAGGTAAGTATAAAATTCAAGTTTTCAGTTAATATTTTACATTTGAGAACAACTTCCTTGCTTTGATTAACTGATACACTGTTTATGCAAAACCAGGTGCAGAATAACACTATATTCTTATCTTGGAAGGAGGAATAAGGTTTTAATTCTTGTAAGCAGTTGATTGGCTTTATAAGCTCAAGTCACTGCCTGGAAGGTTGGTTTGTTTGTTTTAAATCTTCTGTAAGAGTGATAAGGAGGAAAGGAACAGCTAGTATTAGCAGCATCATCCTTGTCTTTGGATAGCTGAAGTTCCTTGTATGGTAGAAACTTTTTATTCTCTTCTCTTTCCTTAGTAATCATAAAAGCCAAAATAAAGTCTTAAAATTCCTGTGGTAGAGAAGTCGTGGCAGTATAAATGACTCATTACTGTCCAAGGTAAAAGTTACTTATTACATTTTGAGGCATACATCCATTCCAATTGCAATGCAGTTGGGCAAATGCCAGTCACTGAAATGCCTTAGGATGACAGTTGCCTTTATTTTTCCTTTTGAAACTCAGTAAGGAGAACGGGTAATTTATTACAGGTAGTGGTCAAACTACATGAGGGAAACATGCACTGAAATTACTTCTTTTTATCAGCCATCACAGTTACCAACCATATTTGTTTCCTTAGACTGTTCTTAATGTACAAATAAAAATAATTTCTTCTGTCCACCTCTTCCTTTCCCCAATAAAGATGGGCACCAACAAGTGTGCCAGTCAGGCAGGCATGACTGCTTATGGAACTAGAAGACACCTCTATGATCCAAAAATGCAAACTGATAAGCCATTTGACCAGACGACAATTAGCCTACAGATGGGCACTAACAAAGGAGCCAGTCAGGTAAGCAGGACTGTGTGTGACATGTGCAGGGTGGACACAGCTCTCAGCCTACTGGGACAGGAGAGCCTGGAGTGGTGCCCAGTAGCAGAGTCTAACAGGCAGCAGTGAGTGGGTATAGTTCAGCTGTGCTCTTATTCAGTAATTGAGGAATTTGAATCTCTTACCTTAACCAGTGTGTCTGTGCTGAGTGTCTTAAGGCATAAAATTGACCTGGTTCTTCTAGAATTTCCTGCTGGCAGTGTTATGCCAGAAGAAAACAGTAACTTCATTTTAAGTATTAACTAGACAAAGGCAAAAAAGAAATTGCTTACTGGCACCATCTTAGTCAGAGTACTCGTATATTCTTTCCAAAGAGGAACATAAATTGGACCTTTTTGTAAGGACTTTAATCTGTGACTTACCTACTAGTGAACACATGCTGCTGTGCTGTGCTTTGTTATACTTTAATTCCTAATTTTCAGCACTTTCAGTGAGGCATACTAGTTGAAATCATAAATCCAGTAATCACAGCTCTTGACCTTCTTACTGAACCTCTACAATCCTGTTTTATTAGGCTGGTATGCTGGCACCAGGTACCAGGAGAGACATCTACGATCAGAAGCACATATTACAACCTGTGGATAACTCAACTATTTCGTTACAAATGGGTACCAACAAAGTAGCTTCACAGAAGGGAATGAGTGTGTACGGGCTTGGACGGCAAGTGTATGACCCCAAGTACTGTGCTGCACCCACAGAACCTGTCATTCATAATGGCAGCCAAGGAACAGGAACTAATGGGTCAGAAATCAGCGATAGTGATTATCAGGCAGAATACCCAGATGACTATCACGGAGAGTACCAAGATGACTATCAAAGAGATTACCATGGTCAGTACAGTGACCAGGGCATTGATTACTAGCTTTGCATCAAAAGTTCAGTATTAGTCCATTATTTTATTCAGTAAGAACGAAACTAGCCTTGTGGAATTGTTACTTGTCTTCCCTACACTATGCTTAATGTACCTAAAGAAATACTGCCTTACATACATTCCTTTTTCCTTTCTCTGCCCTTTCCCTGTCTAGTTGCCTTTAGTGCTGTAACAGTTGTAGTCTACAGCATAAACAATAACTGCATATGAAGTAAAAGGAATACTGTGAAAGGGGGAGTGCTCTCGTACAGCCAGGTTGTTTAATAAGGAGCTATGCATTCTCACAACCTCTACTTAAGTAGGTCTTTACATACCAAGTTAAGCCTTCATTTTACATATTTACAGCTTTTCTCCAGAGGAGATAAAAGAATCTCATGCTTAAAGTTATATGTGGTCTTTGCCAATTAAATTTAAGATATCTCATTAGTGATTTAATATCATTGTTATGTTTCTTAAGGTATTGTTTGCTGATGGTAAGTCCTGCATTTGTGATTGTGTATTCATTCCATTATCAACACTGACCAAACTTAGAAATAGTTGTCTTACTAAAAAGGGAGCTTGTACAAAGTCTTGAGCCAACAGAAGTTCCATGATTGATGGTGCATTTACCTTTTATTGTGCCATAATATATCCATGTAGAAATGCTTTTTTTCTTCCTTGAACTGTATTTATTGCCACACTTCTCAAACTGATCCCATTGTATTTTTATAAATAAATATTTTTTTCTTAAAGGTATGTAGACAATCTTGTCTCATTTGTTATGCTATCTGTCTTAAAGATTAGATGTCACAAGAATTATTCCCAAATAAGCATCACCTTTGCCTGTGTTAAGGGTAATGTAGAACTCTGGTCTGTTGCAGTTCAGGTTCATTCTTTTCCATGGGATTTAATCTAACAATTTTGTAAAAACCTCTCAGGAATGAGTGACACTGACTTAAGAGGGGAGGAATGTACGTCCTTCACAGCCAGGTTCACTTTCCTTCTTCATGACTCTGAGGTTATGACCGGAGATCCTTAGCTGTTCACTAAATCCCTGCTGTTTTCTCAAGGCAAAAAAGGATCACACATGTTTATTGCTGCCTCTGCTTCAGCCTGTTGCCTTTATACCATCACTTGGAGAACTCAAAACACCCTTGCTTTAGATTATGTAGAGAGACACCCAATATTTGTGCCTGCCGGTCTGCAATCCCAGTTACTGATAGTAGAGCTTTATTCCTAAATGGAGGATGCTTTCTTCCTCACCATGGAGTGCAGAGAGGCTATACTAATTTACCTGCACTGTTTTTAAAAGGAGAGAAAAAAGAGCATGTATCAATGGGGGGCAATGTTGCAGTTTCTGACTTCTGTAAAATAATTCAAGGTTGTCTTAAAAGTGTTCACTGCAGTTTAAACATACTACATTCACATGTGAAATGTTTTATATTTGCACGTTCTGGGTTTATGAAGGATCTTCCCTTCCAGACTGGAAATTGTTTGTGTGTGCTACATTAGTTTCTATCATCTTTGAATGTGATGTGGTGATCTGACTTTCAGCTGACCTATTTGTTGTGTAAGTCTTAAGCTTATTTATTTCACAGAATTTAAATTAGAAAGGCTCTGTGGAGGTCACTGGTCCAAGCCCTGCAGCTGAGGCAAGAGAATTATTAGCAACACATCTGTTAAGACCTGCTTTTCCTGAGTGACACTATTTCTCCCCCTTCAAAATAATAGTATTTAACTATTTAGAACTGTTGTATTGAATGCTGAAAAGCAGTTCTAAAATCAATAGCAAAAGCTTTGTTGTTTTTATAGTTTGGGTGAATGCAATCTCTTTTCTGAAGCCTGACCATGCCCTCCTTCCTACTCCTTCTGAATCCAAAACTTAGGCTTTAAACTACTTGCTCACCCTTATTATGTACTTGAACAGAAGAAACAAACAACACACAAACTGTTGTCAGTATGCATGTTTTCTTTCATCCACAGAGGTATCCAGTGGAATCATAACTGAATTGAGAGTTTGAAGTAGACACCAAGCAAGACCAAAATCAAGCTGCCTTGCTTAAAACCATAGGCTGCAATAATTAGCCATTTTCTGGTAAACAGACACCAGTAGTCCCTATCTCCTATTTTTAAGGAATATAGTTATAAAAGTACCTTTCATTCTGCTGAATCTAATCTTCCATAGCTGCAGGAAAAACAAGTCCACACTTACTGGGCTGCATTGCAGGGCAGACCTCAAATTATTGGAAGTGGCTTAGCCCACCCTCAGAACCAGCAGGAACCGTGTTCCCAAGAGCTGTGCCTACATACAGCCTCCTTTGCAGCTGCCTGACTACAGTACTCTGCAGGGAAAGGTAGCACTGAGAAACAAGCATTAAGTAGCATCAGCTTCTGTAGGCATGCCTTATCCCTCTGAGTCAGGTGAGGAACTCCTGCCACACAGGAATACTGCAGCTGGAGGTTGTTGACACAATTGCTAGTGCAATGTATGTAAGACTGCGAGGTCTTGAGTTGTAACTGAAAGCTATAATGCTATGCTTTCTGTACAAATTTAATGAAAAGCTATGTGTTTGGAAGTCTTCTATAAAAATACACAGTTCTCAAAAAAAACAGTTCTCAAAACTTATTTTTTATAATGTAATTTCTGGACTAGTGACAATAGAGTATTCCTTAAACAGAATACACTCAAATACAGCTTAACCAGCATTTTTCAGTACCTCCCTTCTTTGAAAGTTAACCCAGAATTTGTAGGAAGTGTCTGTAAGAGTCCTTTCTCCACTCTGGAGCTGCAGTGAAGGCAAATGACACTGCATCATAATTGCAATGAGCAGAACCATAGAGTTGTTGAGATTGGAAGGAACCTCTGAAGGTCATCTAGGGATTAGATAAAAATTTCCTTCCCTTTTTTCCACCAAAGTTCCCGAGTCAAAGGCCAAAACATGCAGTGTGAGTATCAAATACAAACAGGAAAAAAAACCCCGAATGTGTAATAAGAACTGGGGGGGTTTTAACTTCAAAGCAAACCTCTTATGCTTTGTAAATTGGTAAATACTGTGTTTACATTGTGAAGACACTTCTGCTCTGAAGCAATCTTGGCAAACCCATGGCAGAGGAAAAGTTTTGCCCCTTTGTAAGTACTGTATCTGCACACTTCCTCAGGGTTAGAGAGCTATTGCTTATTCAGGACTTTTCAGAAGTTCCCAAAGCATCCACAAGCCGAGCACCAACAGTATCCAAGGGTACAGATTTAGCTAAGGAGAGGCGGTGAGTCACAGCCAGTACATTATCAGCTTCACCTGCCAGGCAGAAAGTAATTAATCTGTTTCTTTCCCTTTTTCATCGTTTATCCTATATTCCACAACTTCTTGAAGTGGCTCATATTAAAGTAGACTGAAGTTAATTAAATGATGGATAAAAAGCAAGTATTTCTTAGCATTCCGTAGCAGATTACTAGTCTCCTTTCAACAGCAGGAGACCAGAAACAGTATTTAAATGAAACAGATTTCTTATTCAGGCCATCAATGAGCTTTTCTGTACGTCATTTCCAAGCTGTGACTAATCAAGGGTTTATCAATATATTCATTAAGACAGTTCTGAGTCACTTACCCTCAGTGATGTCTCACTTCCTGTATAGATAATTTACTGAAATCCCTGGTTGGCATCATTTTCCCACCTCAAACCTCTCCTGTTTTTAAATTTTAAACAAAATTTAAAGGAGCGTTTGAACAAAGAGAATAAAATGTGCCACCAAGTAAAATCTAAAACTACTCCATACGCAGAACAAGGTGGAGTCCCCAAAGTGTATTACAATCAGGATCCAGGTACAAAGTTTAAACAAGCTTTAAAACTGCTCACAAGAAAATGCTGGCAGACTGTTACCATGTTAGTTTTTTTAAAAGTGTCTGCACTTATGTTCCTCTTCTGCCTAGAGCCCTGACAGTCGCTACATTCCTCCATGGTGTATTTCACACCCATGTTACAGGTAACATTTCTATATAGTATTATTTATAACATCCTTTTATCTCATGTCTGTCCTGTTCTTCTATCTCTGTCATCTGCTACTTTGTCAAGCTCTAAATCCAGATACAAATTCTTCTGCTTCATCTTTTTAATTGCAGAGGGAAGGAAGGAAGGACTGTTCCTCATCTGCCTTTTGGAGAGGACCTGGACAGTTTATGATACGAACTTGTAAAAACTACTCCCAAAAGAGTATAATTAAAAGAAAGACACCTACCTCATAACCGCTAATTATCTTGACTACAGAGAGTTTCTATCAAGGGTAATTTCCATCAGTGAGCTCAGTCTGTTCCTTAATTGGCTGTTCAGATATGCAGAATAAATCAGGACACAGTCATCTCAGAGTACCTCCTCTACAAATGTTTCTGCATTTACTGATCTAGGGATGACTGACACAGCATACCCAGAGAAGCCTGAAAAAATCATGTTAGCAGACACACCAAAAGAACAGCTCCATAACCTTTTTGACTTACTAGTTTTAGTCTGACAACATAGAAATTACAAAGAGTGAGTTTATTAACAACTTTCAGACCATCATAACAAGTGTAGTAATAAAAATCAGATGTGATGACACACAAAATATTTTATTCATACAAACAGATTGTGTGTCATTTTACCAGTGCAGAAGATACAACAGATTTAGAGAACTAATACTTTGTCTTGGGGTATTGGTAACCTTTACTTCTATGACCATTTTTGCTATTGCTGCTCTACTTCCACACTTCCTGGTGTACACCACATTCAAGTCTACAAAGAGAGAAAAACAGAGTCAAATAATGTGTAGCACTCATTCTGTTTCTGCATTTAAATGTCATAAGAGTAAACTGGGAAAACAATCAAGGTTCTTTTGTATCTCAAATTCACAATCTTGCAGGGAATAATACCCACCCAGCTTCTGGTTTCTGTTCTTGGCAAAAAATTACTGAAGAATGCAATAACAGACCCAAAAATGAAAAAATTTAGTATAACTATCCCTCACTGTAGTAATAAACTGGAGGAGTGCTCTGCCTGTAGCAGAATGCCCACAGGATTGTGTGAGAGCTTGCTAGAGCCTGGTACCTTTTGAAAGCAGATCAAGAAAAATCACTGACATCTGTTACACTTGTGTGAGTAGCTGAGACAGCAGAGGACGTGGAGTAGTGTCCAGCAAGTGTGGGTGCCAGAGGAGCTGTTCCTGCAGAATCTTTCTCTAGCAGGCCTAGCTTGGCCCCCACAATGCTTGGGGAAAATCAGTCCTGATTCTGAACTTGCTGGGACAGCTTCTCAGGTTGGGCAATTTGCAGTATTTTTTCAGATGTCAGTGAGTGAGTATTGACCCTGAGGACTTTCTCAAGCCTGGGTGTGGGGAAACACTCCCTTCTGGCACCTCAGGTTTGTTACCCCATCATAAAACAGAGTAAATAAATGTATATACTGATAAGAAAGGAGAGGGGAGGGGAGAGGAGGGGCGGAGAGGAGAGGAGAGGAGAGGAGAGGAGAGGAGAGGAGAGGAGAGGAGAGGAGAGGAGAGGAGAGGAGAGGAGAGGAGAGGAGAGGAGAGGAGAGGAGAGGAGAGGCTGGGGGAAGAGGAAAGGCTTCTAAACTCTGATCTTAGAGGTCTGGAACTTCAGCAGGTCTGGCATGAAATTAAGCAGCCTACCACTCTTCTGACTGCTACAGCAGGCATGTGAAAGACTATCTGAACAGCATTTATCCTCCACCCCCTTGCCACAGGCCAAACTTTCTCTTCCTCTGCTGGGCAAAATGTGGAATGTGAAGAAAGAAGAAATATTTGACCTATCCATTTTGCAATAGCAGAGGGTTTCCTGAGGAGGGAAAGCAATAGAAACAAAAAATAGGATACTGGGTACAGCATACTGGTTGCTGTGAGATGTCAGGAGATACTTGATAACCTCCATCCCTTCTTCTTGGAACATAAAGGCAAACACATTAGCTGGCAGATAAATACATATCCCATGCTTCTGTCTCACCATAGGTTGGAGCTCTGTCCCATCTTCATTATCCTGGAATGGTGTTGTGCTTCTGTGGTTTTGTCCTTCTGTTAACTTGTTACTCTGACTCACAAAGGTCTACAAGCAAAAACTAGGGTAAGATCGTTTGTGAAAGGAAACAATTATGCAAATAAAAATACCTGGTAGAGGAAGATAATTAGCCCAGGGCTAAGAAACTGTGCTGGTTCCTGGCTGGATGACACTGAGTGATACCGGGAGGGACTGCAGAGGCAGCAGAAGTGATGAATGCAACTGAGAGGGATGAATCAAGAATTTCTGTCATATCTCCTACTGTAGGAATGAGGACTCCAGCTGTATGAAATCCCTCCCATGTCTCTCTGCCCACTGCTGCATATTGTCCTGAGGGCCACAAAGCCTCCCTTCCACCCCCAGGGATGTTTGTAACCTTATTGTAACACAGACGAGTCAAATGCCTTCATGTGTTGGGAAACTCCAAATTCTTGTCTGTGTGAGCAAACTTACTCTTGATCTTACAATGAGGAGGAGTTTGGATGTGCTGCCCATGGTTTTTCCATACAAGGGTACAGAACCTGTCCTGCTTGGAAGACTCCTTGTCCCTGTGGGAAATCCTCTCTTCACCCACAGCTCTAGGGCATGGCTAATTACATAGAATTAAGACCAGAGTTAAAGAGAAACTACCACAAAGTTTGGAAGTGGAGAAGGAAAGCCTCTGCTTCATGAAGGAAAATTGGCTTAAGAAGTATTTTAGCATTTGGCAAAACAGAGAGGGAAGAACAGAGGTCAAGGCTTCAGAGCTTTCCATTCGGTTTCATATTCCTATCCAGGCAATGTGCTTAAGTACTATTCTGAACCAAAGCCAAAGAATATGTATCTGCTTTCTTTTGTACAAAGGGTTAAGCCTATCTTTAGGCTGCCTTTTCATTGTTTTATTGTTTGTTGTTGTTCTCAACAAAATTCTATGAATATTACAGAAGCTCTAACAGCAGCATTAAAAAAATAAATAAAAACCAGAACCCAAAACCAGTTCTTCTGACATTGTCCTGAAGAAATCCATCCAGAACATTTGTGTCATATGAGCTACTCTGGCTGCTGGGTATTTGTCTTCATGGATCACTAGGCTTTTCTCTGTTGCATGGTTTGTGAAGAAACAGACAGAATTGTCAAAACTAGCACAAAAGGAAACTAATATCTGCATCTTCAGATATTCTCTTGTTTAGAAAGGGATGGCACATATATATTCAAATGCTTTAGTTACAGCACTACATCACTATTAGCTAAGTACTGAAGGTAATATAATACAGTAATTACAAGGGTAAAGACACAGAACAACCTGTCCAGAGGCAGAAGAGTTTAATCAAGAGATAGAAGACAGTGTTTTGGCAAAAGAATCTGTAAAGGTATGAAGCAGAGCAACTCAGATATGCATGAAGTTTGTTCTGAACTACAGCATCTGTAGGATGTGGAATAGATCCCTGAGCTGCTACTTGTTGTTTATTTTTTCTCATCACTGTACAGTGAGTCACAAGAAATATAATCATTAATCTTAGGGCACCTCCATGGATCAATTTCTGCACCTGGCTCATCTATTTATTTATATTTTTAAATTACCAACAATATATCTAATTAGGCCTAGTCAGCCATTACTTACAGAATATGACCTAAAAGAAGGCAACAGGTTGTAGCTAGCACACGGGAGTCAGAGGGAGCCATTTACTTCAGTTTATAAATTCATGTACTTGTATTCCTGAGTCCATCCTGTTCTAAGGTGTTGGAAAGGAAATAGCATGGGTTGTGGGTTCAGGGGTTGGGGCTGGGGAAAGAAAAAGTTCTTAAAAGCTTAGAATGTCTCAAATATCTTTGCTGTAATCAGTGGGGTTTACCAGCAGCTCCTGATCCACAAAGTATGGCTTCTCTGCAGTTCCGTCATTTGTTTCCATATCAATAGCAAAGCAAAGGAACATGGCATCTGCTGTGACTTCAAACACAGACAAAAAGCTATGGGACATCACGTAGGCAAAAAATCCAACCAGCAACAAAGGAACCACCCAAGCTTGCAACTCCCGGTGGTAGTTAAATGCCATCAATCCTCCAAAAAAAGTAAAGCATACAACAAACACCTGTAAAGGGCAGCAAGAGACCAGTGCAGCCTCATTAATCATATAGAAATGTTTCTCATAAAAAAAACAATCTGCCCAAACCCTGAGGCAAATACATCACAGCCAGTATTTAAAGAGCTCATCTCATCTGGGAGATAGCTAGGCAGTTTCCAGCATCACACAGTTGTGACACTTTGTGTTCAATTCCATGTGTAAATTCCATAGGGCAGAGGAAACCATTTGCCATGTATTCACCAAAGACTTGTTGCAATTGGAACTGCCAGAGTGGCACCAAGGATGCTGCTATAATACAACTAAATAACACTGCAAAGTTAAATGCCTTAAATATTCTTCTCTCCCAAACTTATTTTGTAGCATTAACAACACTGAACAAAGTGTTGTTAACAAAGATAAACTTTATTTACTTTAGATAAATGAAAGACAATCAAACCTGATTTTTCACTTCATTTTTATAGAACAGTTATCTTATTTACTCTTACCTTTCCTAAAAACAGGAGAAAATCTCCTAAACAACTAATGGATGCAAGTTTAGCAGAGTTCCTTGCCAAAATACAGACAGCATCCTTTGCTGATGTACAAAAATTTGTCCCATTTATGGCTGTAGTTGTGTATGCATGCTGAAATGACATAAAATAATAATGCAGTGAGAGTGGAAAGACTCATAATCTAGATTTTACTTCAGCAAAATGCAAAGCCTTAAACTCTATTTGGAAATACTGACTTTATGAATATAAAGAGCTATTTTGCACAGTATGGCAATTTTATTTCAAATTATTATAATAACTATACTTCTAAATTCAAAGACTTTTTCTACATAATTTTTACCATTGGCAAATGTTACAGTAATGACTAAATAAATTTCTGAAGCCACATTTATCCAATTTATTTTAAAACACTGAAGTTCTCTACCCCAATTTTTGTGAATGAATTTGACGCAATTACCAGAAAACACCTGGAGTCACACTCTCCAAACTTACTGGGTATCTATCTCCAACACTGCTGGCAAACTATGTAAGTGGAACAATGAAGTTATGTATTTAGTGGGTCATTAAAGGTTGATGATTAAAAAAAGTTTACACATGACTCTTTCAAACACTTTAGATACTAGTGAAATTCAAGCTTGTGGTCATAGCCATAAAATAAACCTTTTCATGAAGGATCCTGGACTAGACCAGTGACTGTAAGGTCACATGCCCCACCCCACTCCGAACAACAGATAATGTATTGAGAATTTTACATTATATATATACATTACATTATATAGATATATATTATACCCCTTTGTGGAAACTTGCCTGGACAGGTGGGGAGGATAGAATATTTACCTTCATGGATTTGATTATTTTTGAACTTATGCATAAACTGACATATATGTCCCATTTATGGAACTCAACAAGGTTTTGAAACTATGTCCAAAATAGCAGCTAAGAAAAGCAGCACTTACAACACCTGAAACATTTCTGGGCTTTGCCAGCAATTCTTATGAGCAGTTTCCCTTTACTCAAAATACTAGAAGGCAGATTATGCCACAAAAACTTTAGTCACATCTGGTATGGTCAGTAAGAACCACAGTGTGCAAGGGATTACTGTTCTGAAGGAATTTATAAACCCAGACATGTACGTGGTGCTTACATTTCTTTCTGCTTCACCTGGAAGTAAAAAAAAACAGCCCATAAGGGGTTTGCTGAAAGTGAATTATACTGGCCTACTGAAGGCACTTCCTGTTCAAAAATCTGTTTTTTCTTACTTAAAATTCAAAATATAAAATAATTTCAGATATCTGAAGCGAAGAAAATTTATTTCTGGAAAGTCCAGTTTACCCCTGAGCAACTTGTATAGTGTACTGCAGTGCAGCAAAGCAAGAAAGCAAGAAAGCAAGAAAAAAGATTGATTAAATGCAATCAAAGGCTTTTTGTCTCTTTATTGTGGATATTATTTATATGAAAAAGAGTTATTTTTCCTCTGATAGTAAAGAAAAAAAACCAGTTTCTGTAAATATTGTACTTACATATTAGCAAATACATCCATAGATGGAAAGAGTATAAATAAAGACCATGGATTTATTGCCTACTTTATGAAAAATCAGAGACTCCAATGAACTCTACAGAAACTCAAAGAGTATCTGCATAAAAATATGTTTAAACAAGCAAGTTCACTTCATTTCTAAACAGGAAAAAATGCTTTCAGTGCTTTCATTTATTCCGATGCTGTTCCCTCCCCAGCAGGATGCCGTTACACCGGAACACCCCAGGATGCAGCAGCAGTGGAGCTGCCAGTGCCAGCCCTGCTGGCCGAGGACACAGGCAAAGGGTAGATGGCCTCACATCTCGCTCCCTCTTCCATCTGTAGCAGTCACTGAGTATTTCAGACATGGACAGACTTCTCTTTATAACGTGCTGTGAGTTAAGTCTGTTTCATCATTCCCATTAAACAGAGAGGGAACAGAGACACAAAGTGGAAAAGTGTTTTCTAAGTTTGTTTTTGTCCCTTAAGAACTAAATTCACAGAGTAGATCCTGACCTGGTGAGGTCAGTATAAATTTTGCCAATAAATTAAACAGAGATTTGGTATTCATTATAAATTGAAAAAAAATGTGTTTTAAAAATTAAAAAGAATGTTGGAAATGCACATGCGCTTGTACAAACATTGTTTCCAAACTTAAAATAAATACCCATTTGTTTGCATTCTTGAAGTAGCCACTTTGGTATTCAAAGAATGCACAATGAAAAGAATTTCTAATATTTATTAACTAGAACAGTTATCTTGGAAAGACTGAAAATAACGCTGGAGACAGTACACTACCTGCACAAGGATTTGTTGTGTTACAAACCAGCTGATAAAAAATGGCATTTATAGCAGTTATAACTTAAATAATGTAAGCATTACCTAATACTCAAGAAACAAAGGCAGCCAGGTAATAATCTAATGTTATAGAAGGAACAAGAGAGAGACAGAAATTAATGAACTGCTGAACACTACAAAACTAGTCAGACGTATGTAAAGCAGGAATATTACCAGCAGAATTGGAAGACTTAGCCAAGTGATCTCTACCTTTTAGCAAAAAATACATGTCTGTATTTTTAGCAAAAAATACATATTTAGCAAAAAATACATGAAATATTTGGAGGGTCTCTTGTTCAGCCTAGAATCTTTTTCCATACACTTGCCTAACAAGTCTCAAGTTTCTCATACAGACCCCATGCCCTGATCCCATCCAGCCACATAGAAATCTACATGTTGTCACTGACAAAACACATCAAACATTTAAGGTAACATGTTTCCATGAAACTCAGCATTGCACTGAAATGAGCTCAAGTGATTTCTCATCCTTACTCATCAAGGAACACCTAACACACACAAGCTGTTACCTATATTTGCAAATCATTTGGACTTTGGACTAAAAAGGTTAGATATCCCGTTAAGTTGGAAATTGCAGGATATGTGCAATAATCCAAAGCCTTTCAAATTAAAGATAGTTGTGAAGGCTAAGGTGGTAAACCATGGTCAGTTAAGAACCTGCCAACATTTAGACACAGGTTATTTAAATATGTTTTTCTACAGAATACATTCTTTTTCCATGCACAAAAGCTTTAGTGGACTTGAACATATTTGAGAGAAGGGCAGCAGGAATGATCCAAAAGGTATGGAATGTCTTCTGTCTGGGGAACACCAGGCTCTTCTGTCTGGAAAAGAGATGACTGAAGGAGGATGCAGCAAGAGGGCTACCGACTCATGAGAAATGCAGAGAGGCTGTATAGGGTTAGATGGCTCACTGTTCCTTCCAGAACAACGTCCAGACAGGGGCAGAACAGTATGAAGTAGTAGGAGCCAAATTTGAAAACAGATGGTATTTCTTCTCACTATAAATCTGTAAACTGTGAACTGCTGGACAAGGGATGTTTTAGCTGCTAAAAGTTTGCATGAATTCAACGGAGACAGGGAATTTCAGGGAAAAGGAATCAGGTGAGAGTTATTAAACACACAGAAAACACACTCAGCCCTAGAAGTCCCTTGGCTGAAATCAGATTCAGAAACAGCACAGAGACAGGGAAATATCCTCATTCAACCTTAGCATTTACTCACTGTCACTGCTGAAGATGGGATACTAGACCTAGAAAGGAACTCAGTCTGATCCTTATGTACATGTTATAGCTCTTACAGTTTTATCTTTGCTTAATGAATTGATCTTTTACAATGGTAGCCTCTGCTCTGGTGACAAGCAAGTAATGATTGCATTGATAGATAGGGTTGGTCAGAAAGCATGGGAGACGGTGGGTCAGGAACAGCCTTTATCCTTGCACCAGCAAGTTGATCTCGTATTGCCACCTCTCTGAAGTACACAAGCCTCTTCTGGCTTGGGGCCTGGGAACTAGACACTGATTTCTCAGTGTCAGGATGAATAAATAGGGAATGGGAATGTTTACATATTTCCAAATACCACAGTATGCAAAAAAACCTATTTAAAGAATATATCCTTCTGTGCCTCACAACACAGAATGTCAAAGGTCTTGGAAAAAGTGACCTGGTAGTTTCATGAGAAAGGCGCTACGGCTCAGATCCAGGCTGTAAGTTCCCCAATTGTTGAGAATAATTGCTACTTTGTGTAACAGCTGAATTCAGTCCTCCATTCTAAGGCTTGCTTTCATAAAATGAGCTTGGGGAAGAGAGAATTGCCATAGCAACAGAATCTTCTTAAAAAAGAAGAAGGAGACATGCTGGTCTCTCATCCCAGTTCAGCTTTTTCTGCTCTGCTGGTATTTTCAGCCTGATCTGATCTTGTTGCTGCCAAATCTCTTAGGGGCTGTTGTGGTTAGCTACCCCCAGTGCAGTGTGGTGCAGCTCAGGCTGGACTGTGAAGTGTCTTCGCCTGCAAGTGTCACTGCTGCCAGTGGAAGCCCCTCAGAAAACGAAATCCAATGGTAACAAGAGGCAGTGACTGTGGCTGCTGCGCAGCAGTTAGTGGTCTGGTGAGAAAGTTGTATCATGACTCTCAGTGGTGGGAAATGAAAGCAAGGCAGGCCTTGTGAGGCCCCACTGAAGGGATGAGGATATACAAGACTGGAAGGGACTTTCAGCCACTCCAGTCCCTGGCTATTTCAGATTAGCACATTATACAAAACTTCTCTTAAATGGAAAACTCCCTCTTTACATCACTTAGGACTTCCCCTCTCCGAGGCTTTACATTTGGAGCTATTCCAGACAGTTGTCCCTCTGGTCCTTAGGAACCTTCTTCCAACTTCCAGACAACATTTATTCATGAAAAATTTACATCTACTGATTTTTCTGCTGATCTTGTCTGGCTTTTATCCCTCCCTGCTGTCTCATAGATGACTAACGGGCTTAGCTCTTACCCTTCATTTGTCACACGATTTTCCAGTCCCCCCAGTGAGATAAGACTGAGCACGTAACCAGCAACTTGTACAATGGCATTTATCCCCCTCTTTCCAGCGCAAGTATTTAATCTTGTACCTTCTGGGACTGACTCTGTGCTTCCTGCAGCCTTGTTAAATAAAGGCTATTGTGCTGTGGCTAACAAACAAATGGAGAATATTCTCCTCCTCCACTTCTAATCAATAAGCACACAGCTAACACAGAAATGGTTATTTTTTGTTCCTAGGCTAATTACCATCTGTAAGGAGCATTCAACAACCTCCTGAATCTTCCCAAGCAGTCCAAAAAGCACAACTTTCATTTATTTCCATTCTACCTTATATTCGCAGTCTGGACTTACTGGAGAAAATTTCCAACTTTCCTTGCTTCCTATTCTCTGTGTCATCTACTCCCTCCATGGCTGTCATCCAGTGGGTAGGACCAACACAACTTTCTCCTCAGAGGGTAGTTGGGTGTCCCTTCCTGCTGCATCACAGTGTTACACATGGGCTCCATTTCAATGACAGGGTTGGATCAAAAGGATCCTGCTTTATGTGCCCATTGCATCATAATGACATCATTACTGGGGTTGCTTTCAGTGGCTTCTGCACTTAGTGAGAAAATGTTCTTGCTTGGGATTTCCGAAAGAAATCAAACTGAAGATTTCCAGAGAGCTGTTCATAAATTTCTCTGCTTAAAAGCACTGAATTACCAGTCACTTGCTTGAATGCCTTTTATTTTCTCTCTCTCTTTCCCCTTTTGTTTCTTCTTAATGGGATAGGGAGGAAGAGAAAGATATCAAAGTAAGAATTAGTCAGCTTTGTTCAACTCTGTTCCCTACACGGTTCATCCTACAGAACAAGTAAAGACCTGAGGAATTTTATTTGCTATTATTACATACATAAAGTCTGTAGAAGGAAAGTAAGCATATTTAAAATACGATTTCACTGAAGATTAACATTTTATCCTTGTATTTTCAAGAGGATTGAAAAATTAGCTCTGTATCTAGCAGCAATTTTGCCAGTAAAATTAAAATGTAGTATTGCTTTTGGCAGGAAAAAGAACTACTTGATGGGGTGAGGCACAATGTGTTTGGCATGCAGAGAAGAACTTGCTTTACAATAGTATGCATGAATTTTGGATTTATCTAGGTGAATTCTCCACGAGGCACTGTGGAGAATTTTGAACAATCCCCTGAAACCTCCTGATAAACTTTGGATGGAAGCCTAAGAGACAATGACTGCCATGGATATACAGCCATTGGACAGACTTGCTTCTGGTTTATTACACTAGACAGTTGCCGGCTTTCAGTCTCAGGGAAGGGTCTCTGTCGTAGGAAATGAGGCTCACACACTGCTGAATTCACTGACATTCACTGACAGCCCAGAAGGCTACACTGCAGCAAACATGCTGATTAACACAGAGAAGCCACACCCTGCTCAGCAACCCCTTTAGAAATCCAGGCACTGCACTTTGGAGAGGTCGCTTTGCCAACTGGCTGCAGATGGACCCAAAGCGGACACAGAAAAGCAAAACTATCCAGTTGTATTGTTTTTTAAAAACGTCACTGCAACAAGGCTGTAAAGGAAGAACATGTGAACACTTTGATGTACCTAAAGTTAAGACTGCCACGAAAGCAGAAGAGACACAGACCTTGTAATTCCCTAACCACATGAAAAAACAGTATACATTTTTTACAGAAGAAAACTTTCAATCTCCTAGATTTTCCTTGAGATGATTGGATATGTTTATCTGGAACATACTGAAACCATCAGAGCCAGATGAAAAATCTGTGGTAATTCTGACAAGTGTTGGCAAACAGAACTGTCAAGTAAGGATAATGACTTTATATTCAGAAAGCACTTTTCAGCCACAGAACCCAGAGTGCTTCACAATTGTTACTAATGGATTATACACACTCATGAATCACTTTGCCCATGACTGAAGTGGAACAGCTTAAAGAGTGAACTGTTTAACAGCACATAACAACACTACGCCACAGTTTAGCACAGGATCCAGTTGCAAATCCAACAGAAATTTAGAAAGGCTGAATGCAATTGTCTGTATTGCAATCTGCACAGAACACTGGGCTTACATTACCCCTCCTCCAAAACTATCCCTGCAAATACGACAATTGCCAGTATCTAGCACAGCACTGTGTCATGATGGGAAGATGACAGGGTAACTCCTTGGCCTGTTCCAGTTAACTTCCAGGAGAGCTCTGAGTTTGCAGAGAATGAGTCACTTCAGGGATGCATGCAACTATTAAAGTCAGTATTAAATCCCACATGCAGGATGGTACTCCAGCCCAAAAAGTACTCTTTGATAACATAATAGAGCACTTGGTTGATTCTGTACGGGAAGAAAGAAGCTTGCATTCTATCACCAGGGTTACTTCCTCCAGCACCTGTTTCTCATCTGCAAGTTCTCAGAGGGAAAACAAAGTACTCTGTTTAATCCTGATTAAACTTGTGAATGAAGGAACACAAAGAATTTAAATTACCTAAGCAGCATAACAACAAGTTGAAGAAAATAGTGCAGAAGTGATTGGATCTTGTTTTTTTAGAGTTTCAGGTAATTATATGCTTTTCACTATAGTGAAAGTAATACTAAAATAAAAAGCAAAGAAATTGTAAATAGTAAGGAATGATAATGTACACAACGATCTTTGGACCACATTTTACAACAACTGTTCCACATTTTAGGTACAAAAAAAATCAAAATCTAAACTTAAAGAATACTTTGAAAATGTTAGAAACACAGGTACAAGCAATTTTTTAACCCCTCCCTCCCAAGTCCTACTCTCAAGTCCATGTTCAACATCTATGGGAAATTTCTAGGTTGCTCCCAGCAGGTTTCATCAATCTCAGTAGGAGCTCTTAGGACTTCACAACTTCTGTGAATCAAGCAATATGTCAAAGCTGCTTAAAGCTGTGGACTTTTTTCCTTCTATTTTTTTCTATTTAACATTTGGCCACAGATTTTACAGAATCAAAGACTAAGATTTTCAATTGCAGTCAAAATATATTTTTGTTAAGAAATAGGCTTGAACAGATTAGTAATAGGGGGAAAAAAGTAAATAAATAATTAGATCCATTAATTACTCTATGAGATGCAATAACCCAAGACCAATGTTACATTTTCACACAGATAAAAGTTCTATTAAAATCTTGTGGCCTATTCTTGCTTTTTTTCTTCTCTAACTGTTGCCCAAATTGCCCTGGATTTGGAACATATGGACTACCATCACCTTGCTAAAAAGATGTTCAAAAAACAAAACAAAAGCAAACACTGTATTATGATCATTAGATTAAAAACCACAACTCATAGAAAAACAGAAATTTGCCAACAATAGATTAGGAAACAGGAAATCTTTTAAGGGAACAAGAGCTACAATATAGCCCTCTGAAACAAAAGGAAGAACATTACAGTAATTAATTCTTTTAACAAACACATAGCACACAACAGCTGGAGAAAGTAAACACTAGGATGCTGGATATCTCTTTGAAAGGCAGGAAGCCAAGCCAAGGGGAAAGGGTGACTACAAATGAAAAGCCTGGAGTCAAAATGAACATTGATATTCCTCACCAAGTCACTGACCATAAGACCTACCTAGAATATGTAGGCCTGGAAAATTCAGAGATTTCACTCCACAAGTTTTAATCTAGGGTGCAATAAATTAAAACTTTCTCTTCATAACTGTCCAAGATTAAACCTAATTTATGTATCTTCTTAGGAGAAGAAGTCAGACCCTTTATCAGAACTGTCTTGTTTACTTCACTACTACCTTCAGCAATGAGAACAAAGAACTCAGAAGTCAGAGAGAGAGGAATCAATTTGAAAATATGACTCCCTTTTACATTAAGAATATCACAGTCCTCAGAGATAAAAACAAGGCAATGACAAAGACAAAAATTAACTCTTTACAATTATATATATAAATCTGGAACACACTTAGAGAAAAGAATCGGGAAGGAAAAAAGAGGTGTCAAGTATCTGTAAAACTGCTGTATGTCAGAAATCATCCATTTCCAATAAAAACACCTTTACAACAAGACTGCTAACATCATGGCTCATATTCCCAGATCTGCTGATAATGGCAATCAGCCAGGAATTCAAGTTTCTTCATTCAGGACTTTCAGGTGGAAAACACTGTAATTAGTTTAATGTCACATCTCCAGGTATGTTTCCTAATTCTTCATTGCTTCCTCCTACCTGAACTCTCCGTGTTTCAGGACTCTGTCTGGCACAACTCAGCAAAATGTTAAGTCTAACCTACAGAAAGAGCAAGTAGACCTCTGAAAGGGCTATCTCAAGCTGTATTAACAAGTTTTCTAAAATCTAGCACCTTGCACATTTGCAAATTCCCTGTTTCTTTGCAACAAGTTTCACCTGCACTTGGAGGTTCTTTTGTTTGTTTAGTTCAGGTGGCCAGCAGGAAACTTTGGCTTGCATGCTCTCCCTGTGGCTTTTTAGCCATGCTAAGGGGCAGGCACCCACATGCAGTATCCAGACTAGGCTGAGGGACAGAGATGACAGAGCATACCTGGTTGAAGTATCTTAAGCAACTTTCCGGGCAGCAAACACAGCAGAAACAGCAGCTGAACAGGCACTTTGCATTCTTCTGCAATAAAATAAAATTATTGGTCACTGGATACATAATTAGCCTCAAACAGAACCACCATTCTAGAAACAAACTTGCTTTACAGGGGACTGACTCTTCTGATAAAATTTTCACTTAGACAGCAGATATTTCAATTAGGATTTTAGGAATTGTTTTTAATTCAGGCCTTTCAATATTAATGATTGAAGAGCTGTGCTTTTTTTTTTTTTTTTCTTCCTGTGGATGGAAGATTCTTCTCTGGGAAAAGAAAATAACTGCTGTGAGCAGCTTTGTGAGCTAACAGCTGCCTGGGGAGCAAAACAGGCAGGCAAGCCAGTAATCCTTATAGCACTTCACAGTGACCAGGGAGTACAGGGACAGATTTTTAACTTTATCAAAACCCTTCCACAGTTCTGAAATGACTGGTACCCTAATGAACACTAACAAAAGAATGGGTAGAAGGGCTTATATGAACATACATGGGTTTTAACTCAGAGCATACATTCATTTTCCAGGACAGGAAGAAAAATCTTATATTAGAACAGGTTATTCATAGACCATTGAGCTATTAATTTCATAGTAAAAACTGAGCAGTAAACCTTAATGTTTGTTCCACGCCCCGACACCCCCATCACATAATGAGCTCAGAACAGTTCATCAAAGAGATGATTCAAGACAAGAAAAAGACATCTTGGTATCCACAGTAGCCTTCCAAATTTAAGTGGCTGTTTTTCTCAACAAAAGGAAATTCAGTTCAAGGATACTTGGTTTTTTTAATCTTATTTTTCCAGAGATCAGAATGTTTTTATCTTGTTTTGGAAAGCAGAGATCTTCCAGTCACTATTGAAAACTCAGGTCCAAACAACTACCATTTTTCAAGCAGAAACCACAAGCCTCTGAACTTTTTTCAGAAAGGTTCATGAAAATATTCCAGGAATAACTCCTTCAAAATGGTGACTATACATGCAAACTCCTGACAGAGAATACTTTACTCTTGCTATGTATTGCTGGAGAAATGATTTTAGTAAAACTGTATTATCTCAGTATGTACTGTTTGTTAAAAGCCTAGAGCAAGGGATCTCCAGTACAATCTCCTCTCTGATTCTGCTTGGAGACTTCTGCGTAGAAAATGTCTTTACTTGCAGACCCCTGACTTTTTCTCTGTTCATAGAGGACAGCAACATTTTTTGCAAGGGTGGGGAAGCCTGGCTGAGCCCTACAAGAATGCAGCGTCACTTCTCATCCTTTAGTACCACGACTCTGGCTCTCAATGAAAGGGGGGCCATAGCCTGTCCTTTCTGCCATGCAAAGGAGCAAGGTTACTCTTGGGAGGATCCTTCCAAGGACTGAGGACACAAGCTGCCCAGAGCACTTTCTAGCCTCTTTAGCAGCAGTTACAGCTATGGGTCATATCATTGAATGCTTGGGAACTGGACCAAAAAGGAGCCTGTGGCCCAGTGCTGCAGACACAAATAATCTTTATTTGCTAATTAAATCTACAGTTACTCAGATTACAAAACCATGTAATGAGCAAGTCCACTTATCCTGCTTTCTCTAAAGGCAGAAAATATTCTAAGTTGTCCCATCAACTGTCGTTATAGAATGTTCTTAGTTAACACAACACACCAAGTTTTATAACCAAAACTTTCAAATGAAAGCAACATAAACCCAGACAACAAATTTCAAGTGTTTTATTACAAGAGGTTTTTATTTAAGCATTCATAACCTATACCAAACACATGCCTCATAGGTATGATCACTGTAAATATCCTGTCATAACTATACATAACATGCTTCAAGGCCAAGGTAAACCCTAGAGGAAAAGGCCTACATTTAAAACCTTTTCTTAAATCTTCTCCTAAAGTCAGGCCTATGCATTCATACCAGACCTCCCTCCTTGCAAAAGTGCCAGAATTACCTACAGTGGTGTATTTCCGGCAGAAGAGAATTGATGTGGAGATGCATGAAAGGTAAAAAGGAGGCAAAAACCCATTCAAAACAGCCCAGCTCTTTGTTTAATGTATCTTAAAAGATGTGTTTTGGATACTACACAACTCTCAGGAATAGTACTTATGTCATATATTCTTTCTATAAAATCATATTACAAGGCAGATTAAGTATTTTCTGTAACAGATCTTAAATCTAACAATAGTATTCTTACTTTTGCTTCTTAAATATTTATGATCCAAAATTTTTTAATAGAGCAGTCTGCCAATTTTTATCTTTATCCTTCATAAAAACCTTTATCTATAAACACTAAAAAAAGGTGGGTTTAATATTGGTATTGTCTGCTTTTAAAAATATCTGAGTTGAGAATAAAAAAGGAAGCATTGATGTCTGAGTTGAGAGGGGAAAAAAAGCTTTCCTAATGAAGAAAACATGATGAAACATAAAATCCATGTAATATCATCTAATTTTAAGCAAGAAATATATTTTTCACTTTTTTTGCCCCATGATCTCATCTTTAAATCACTATTTTTATAGGGTTACAGAAGTATGTACCTACCTTTTGGTTTAGGATATTGTAAAGGTACAAGAGAACAATCCTTGGTATTCTCAGTATTGTGATTAGAAATGAGCCTTTTACAGCAGTTCCTAGGTGGTAGCAAAAAAGAACTGATATGGAAGACAAGACTGGGTGAGGCGATGGGTTATTTTTATTTCTAGAAAGAAAAACAAACAATTTAAAAATGGTTTAGAAACTTATTTAAGAAGATAAACATTGTGTCTTTTTAGTATTTGGAAATTTTAAGAATTAAGTTTTTATCTCCTTTCCTACTTGAACTACTCCAGTTTTTCTACTGACTTCATCTCAGTGTTCCTTAGTCCCAAGAAAAGCAGCCAAATTTATAACTTCTGGATTAGTTTAATTCTTAAGAAATTACTGTTTTCTGGAATGGAAAAATACCTAGGAAAAAACTAAAATGGAAAATAGGAGACGTGAACAATATCTGAGAATACTCCTTGAACACATCTCTCCAGTTTCTGTCACTTCTCTTATTCTCTGCAATCTTTTATTTCACTCTTGGTTCTTCAAGATTTTAGTCTGAGGGAATTAATCCACTATTTCTTCTTTAGTGGTAAAATTAAAACTAGAAAATAAAATTGCAAGTTTTCACATGTAAAACTGAGAGTTACTATCTACTTTTATAGTTGCAATTTGGCCAAATTTGGTTTTAAATTTTGTTAAAATGATTAATGCTTTTTTTTTTTTCCCCCCACAGAACAGGCTTTCTTTTATCATGGAATACAGCAAAAAAGGAATATCATACTATATGTTTAGAATTACAACCTGAACTAAAAAACTTGTAGTTCTAGCACACACTAACCTGTAATGTTTCAGAGAAATAATGTCTCTGTCAAAATCAAAAAGCCAAAGAGCAAAAACAAAAATATGGCCTAAATACAAGCCTTATTTTTTTGCTTCCTTTATAAAGGTCAGTTTAATGTCAGTCATTTACAGACAGTAGCATGACACAGCTCTCAAGAATTTATATAAACCTCAGGAAATCAGCTTAAAGACACTCCCTCATCCCTTGTCAAATGCTGTAAAAAAAAAAAAAATCAACTAAATTAACACTCTAAGTACCTTCAAAAATGTTTTATAGGATTGAAAAACTCCATACTGATCAATAGTCATAATTAGACCTTCTATAAAGTAACTCTTAAGCAACTGGCCCAACCCTGAAAAATTTAGTTAGGCACAGAACCAGCAGCCATTTGACTAAGTAGCAAAGTAAAGATCAGACCTAGTATCACAAACAAGAAGCCCTGTTTTCAGAAGTGATTTCTTCAAAACATCTGTTATCTTGAAAAATCAGTAGTTTTCACAAGAAATAAAAAAATTAAAAGGCACCAATAAGAGAGTGACTGGTTTGGGCTAAGAAGCTCTAAAAATATATTTTTATTAAAGCCTCACTTCAGAAAGGATTTAAATCGTACACACTATATTTCAGAGAGGGATTACAGTTCTGCAAGAATCCTGAAAGTATCACTGCAGTTCATTCAAAACACAAAATTTTTGCAGTGGTGAAGTTGTATTTAAATATGTGAATATACCACATTATTTGAAATAGGAAATTCCAGCAAAGCAGTTGCTACATTTATTATTTTTGTTTTAAAACCAGTGGAACAGCTCTGGGGATAGTGGAATTTTATACAGAATAAGGCAATTTGGGGGTTTTTTTAAAGCCATCAGGTTTCTGTGTTAGAAACACATGCATCACAATGTGGATGAATTATTCTATTCAGATTGAGCCATTGTTTCTTTCTCCCCCATACACTACCTTACATATGAGTGTCAGTTTGATCTCAGAATATAAATTGTTAAGTTTCTGCAAGTTAAAGGTTAACTAGTGATAAGAAACACAGAAAGGATAAAGTTTATTCCTGTGTTAATAATATACTTGTTACTGAAAAGAAAAATGAAGAAGGGTTTGGTATTTTTTACATGACTAAATAATGAGCAGGAATGTCAAAATTTGAAGCTTAGTTTAGATAAATTTTTACACATTTGGAGGTTATTCCACACCTTCTTTTCCTAGCAAAGGAATTTTGAAGAACAGGGTCTGACAGGGATTCTGCTTTGTCTCCAAAAAGATTAGAAAAAGAACAGATTTTCCTTGTAATTATTGTTCAGAGTAGGAAACATAGGAAAGAGGCTAAACACAGCAACAGGTGATGGTTGTGACTGTAAACAAGCTCAAGATTGACTCAATCGTCCACCTATTCCCATCACTCTCAAGGCTGAAGTTTCACCCACCTTTGTACATTATATGGCTACAGTCCTGACGTGACTTTAGCACAAGCATACAATCATTATGCAGTGGATTCTGTGCAAGTGAACTCCACTGCATGTGCACAAGGTATCAGGGAAAACTGGGAATCTGCGTGATTGATTATAAGATTGAGTAGAGCCACAACTTGCTTTTCCTCTTTGGTATTTCTATTTTATGTTATCATGAGATTGTTTGATTTACATACAACACTACTATTCCAAAATCCTGTGGATCTCCATTGAATACTACATTATCTTTTAATAATTTTATTTCTTCAGTACTGTCAATTGCCTTCATTTACTTGTGAGCTCTGTGACACTCAATATCTTTTTTAACACTAAGTTCCTTGATTCAAATGGTCACACATGCATCTTGGCTTTTATTTTAAAACCATTTCTTGTGAGAAGAAAAAAATGTAATCTTGACACACCCAACAGACATAGACGTTTGAATGGGGGGAAAGGGTATTTCTTCATTTCTTTAAAATCCTCTCCTCTTAAGAGCTATGCTTACGGTTTTCTTCATTCATGCCTCACCAACTTCAAAGACTGTCTAAAAATAACTTAAGTATAAAATACTTTAGAACTGTTAAGGAATGAATCTTCTATTCCTCAAGTAAATATGAATCTCAATTTTAAAAAAACAATAAATTACAAGATTTTTAATAAAACAGACATTATGAGACTAACAGAGACCACACAGACTATACTTCCAACCTCCCTTTGACCTGATCTCAAAGCCACATGGGACGAGTCTGACTACATATATGCTGGTAGCTCTTTTAGGTCAAGTATGTAAGTAGGGCAAAGGATGTCCATAAATATTGCAGATATATTTGAACAGGAAGCCTTTAAAAGTGGGTTCTAGTTCATCTCTCTGTGACCTTGGTGCACATCCATAAACCTTCATTTTTTACTTACTGGGAGAGATATGCACTTCACTTCTCTTGGAAGTTGTGGTACTGAACACCTTAGTCAGGTAGATAACCCCAATCCTTAATTTCAAATCCATGCACTGACATACGTGCACTGGAGCTACTAAAGAAGCTCAGACATGGACAGGATAGTGATGCCTGTGGCATGGATCAAGTTACCGTATCACCTTCCTTTACTGCCAGAGAGAGGGAAAGGCTCATCTCCCTGCAAAGGTAAATACATAACACCTAAGAATATCAAAGTGAGAATAAACCTCAGCAGTTGTAAACAGCAATTGTAACAAAGAAGGTTTTTTAAAAGACTGAGCCCTTTTCATAAGTTGTAAAATGTAACTGTTAAGCAAAAAAATTGTATTTATTTTTATTAAATTAATAAAAAACTTTTGTGTATTCATGTTTCATCTAAAATAAAAGAAGGCAAAATCCATTTTCAGTCATGGTATTACAGGCCAAATATATGTAACCTGTAATGCTAATCCAGGTAAAATGACCCCCTGGCCACCCCATTTGCAACTCAGCTGTGGTTGTTTGCCATGCAGCGCATTGCTGAGTGTGCTGTGGAAGGAGATTTCCACATGGAAAGGCTGTGCTATTTCCTCGGAGCACTTACAGGCCAAGAAAAAAGCCTGTCAGTAAGATCCCATAAACAAGCTCTTGTGACATGCCTTATGATGCTGCCTCAGGGAATACATTAAAAACACAGAGCAGACAAGCTCAGAATTGCTGGAACAGCTTGAGATAACCCTTGCCCTTGCTGGTGTGACTGCTCCTGCAGCTAAGCACCCTCTCCCCATTCCCACACTGCTCTGCATCTCTGTGGATCTGTGCTGACAGCCTAAAGGCCAGGACAAGGGATTACCACCACAGAAAAGTTGCATTTCCTCTTGCAAACACAAGTCTCTCAACACAGTACAGGTCATCTGGCAAGCAAGGGGAGAGCTTGACGGTAGTTACACAAAATGATACCAATACAATTGGGAGCAGGAACCTTCTGTACTTGGCAGACAGTTCCTGCAGCAGTAAAAAATAGCTGGAAGGCGGAAGCCCCCAACAGAGCAGTAAATGTCATCACAGCAGTTTCTACAGGTGCTTCCCTGCTCTACATGAACAAGATATGGACAGTGCCTTTGCCCTGGGGATTTATCTGGTGTATTGCACCAAAATGCACTGCAGCACAGAGCCCAGGAACTCAGCAGAAGTACTTTACTTTCCTGTGCTTTCTCAAACCAGTTAAAGCGAACCTTTAGTGCCTCAGCATTCAGCTGCTAAATCAATGTGCTTAGCAGAGAAGGGCAGCTCACTATCTACAGCAGCACAGCCATATGAGTTCCAGACCTTCAGCAGGAAAAAAAGAGACGACATCAGAAGTAAGAGTTCCTCCCTTTTCAGGTCCTATTATGACATGTAAAATAAAAGGGTGAGGCTATGCCACTCTTTCAAAAAGATTTCAACCTTTAAAAAAGCAAAGTTTTAGGTTTTATTTGCTCTTACCTAAGCACCAGTTCAGTGGCACAGCTGTTGTTTGTGTAGAGAATCCTGCTAGGGACAAGCTCCTAATACACATGTTAAACATTGTCCTGCCCTGGCTTTTTGGATGGAATGATAAAATATTGCTTAAACCAGGGGTGGGCACTGGCTGTTCCTTGATCTTCCAGCCTTGCTGCTTTGGCTGGAGCAGGACAGGTCACTCAGGTGCTGCAGGAAACCCCTATGGAGCCAGTCCCGGAAGCAGAGCCTGTGCTGGTGTCTCTGCTGGGCAGTGGGGAACACATCATTTGGAGACCTTCCAGCAGTAGCCTCTGGATCAGTGACTGAAACACCCAAGGATACATTCTGGAGACCATCAACTGGAAACCTGCTTCCTAAGTTTTGGAGAACCCAAAGACATCCTTCCCAGCTGCCCAAGCCATATGGCCCTGGGCAGCTGCCACCAGTGCTCCAAGGGCTCCAGGCTCTCTCTGGCCAGGCGCCTCACCTCAATCTCACATAACCTTCCTCAAGGGTTAATTTTTCAACAAATTGAAATTATCACGATATTCCTCTAATACAAAAGGAAGAAATGCCTTAAAATGCCAGAGTTTTTCACAGATCAGAAAATGTCATCACTGGGCATAGAAGAATAGAGCACTGAGGACAAGAGAGCTCATAAAATAGTTATGAGGAAAAATATTATCGGGAAAATGCTCTCTTCATCAGCAAAAAACTCAACAACATATTGTGAGACTTAAATCTTCTCCTGCAATGAGTGCATAAACCAAATTTAATTTCATTTCACTTTTCCTCATTTCCTCCACATTTACATTTCTGGGCATATAAAATTCAAGGAAGTTTGTTTGCACATGTCTAAATACTTAACAGTGTTAAAGCGTTTATAGTTAACTGAAAATATCTGCACAGAATGAAAAAAAAAAAAAGTTTTAGACCAGGCAGTTATGCAGGCAGAACACATGGAAACCCAGAGCAGGGATGAACACTTACAAAGAGGTCAAACTGCTCATGAATACATGAAATTACCAAGGAACAATATATTGCTTCTCATTTGGAGCTAATGCAGTCTCCTGGAAAAGGGTCAAATGCAGCCTATGCCTTCTGAATGGTAATTCCCCCAGGGTCAACAGAGCTCTAACAGCTTGTATCAAAGCTCAGTTTGGCCCAGCATCTCCAGCAGTAGAGGTGAGTCACATTAATATCACACACATTGTAAAATCTTACTCAAGATCTTGCAACAAGCAACATAATTTTATAGTAAATGGGATTCCAGATATTGACATAATTGCAGTCTAATTGAGACTATTTTTCGTAGAAAAAGATTGAAAATAAATGCTGGAAAATCCCCAAAACTATCAAGCAGCAATTCTGCACTCACCTGTTGAAATAACAAGTAACCACTGCCCCAGCAATCACCATTTGCTGACAGGCAAGAATGAATTCACTAGTCCAGATAAGGCCAACAAAATGATACCATGCCATGTAGCAAATTCCAGACAGAGCTCTGTATTCTACTTGTCCTCCTGAAGTGGACTCTGCAGTACCTGAAGTTGGGATTACACCATTGTATTATTATAACATGCCAGACAAGGGGGGAAAGGGGAAGGGGGGACAGGGACATAGAAGTACATAGAAGTGCTTCTGTGCACATTCTCTTAACTTCTCTACAGTAAAGTTACAAAAAAAAAATTCCAATGCTATTTAATTCTGTCCATTCTAACAAAGTTAGAGAGACAACATTTTGTAATTCAAATTGAATTTTGAAAAATAAAATCTCACAAAAAGCAAAAGATTGTGTTTAAATTGGGATTGAGACACAGCTACCAATAAAGAGGAAAGCTATATATTAGTAAAGATTTCTGAGAAGACATTACTCAAGACTTAAGTGACAAATAGTTCAGAAGTAAATGAAATCTTAATTTTCATTATTTAAATTTGAAACAAATTCACAGTTATAAAATGCTTTAGGGTTTGGGATTTTTTTTTTTTTTTTGTAAGAAGCAGAAGAGAAAGACTGCAGAAAAGTATTAAGAATACATAACATACTGTTGCAACAAAACAAAACAAATATTTTAATTGCAATTACAAATCAGAACCATAGTCATTAGTTTTCTGTTCTCTATACTTTGAAATCTTTGTGCAAAATACAGGCACATAAATGTAGGTTCTCTGGGGGGAAAAAAAAGTAGACATCTGTATGGTAGTATATGCTCCAATGTTAGTACTGTATCCAGGAACATGGACAAATTAAGTTATTCAAGCTAAAAACATTCCTTCCACTTCTGTTACTCACAAAGAATTTATTCCATATTCATAAATGGCTTTTCACAAAAGGTGGGGGCAACTCAGATTCCTCAACAATCAGACCTTTCTTTGTGCCATCCTATTTATGGCACTTGACTCTGAAGGCTAGTCAAGGGATAATGGCATTAGGACCATTTGATCCTAGTAAAAGGTCTCTAGGTTTCTAAGATGCTATTTTTTTTTTTTTTTTTTACCAAGCCTTAAGTCTATTAACCTTAAAGAGAAACATGTTCACCAAACAAAACAATCTCTGGAGGTGAGTAGTTTCTTATTCCAACTCCATGAAAGAAGTAACAAAGTGAGACAGAACTGGCTACTCCTGCTAGAACAGCAATAAAACTTAAGCTTTAATACTACATGTATTCATTTGGTGGACTTGGCAGTGTTAGATTTACAGCTGGACTTGATGATGCTAAAGGTTTTTTCCAACCTAAATGATTCTATGAGCGTGTGTTCTCCTCCAGGACAACACACCACCTTCAAGTTCAAAACTGCCACTTATACAAAGCTATCTAGGAAATGGCTCCTTTCTGGCCTGTTTTCTATAGCCACAGAGTTCTTATTCAAGAATAACTAAAAGTAGAAACACTAAAGATTTCGGCAATACCATCAGGTTTAGACAAGCTTTTCTTAAGTTTTCAGAACCAAGGTCTATTTGTCTGTAAATTAAGAAAAATATTCATCTACGCCATACTAACACTGCAACATTATTTTAATGTGCTTTGAAGGATCAGAAAGTGCTACACGGATGCATAAATTCAGACATATGTTCTAGATATTTTCTTTTCCTAGAGGTTAACAATATTGGCGGAACAGGTAAGCTCTCTCCAGTGCTGTAGAGTTGGTCATTCACAGAAATACTGTTGTGCTTCCTATATACTCAAATGTATTTTAAGTCTGTGAAGTGCAAAATATTTGATAGTTTAAAAAAATCTACTACTCAGATCTCTTCTTGCAAATTCTCCGTCATTCCTCCCCATCCTGTGCCTCCCTGGTTTTAAGTTTGCAAAAGTAGTGGGTTTTTTTAAGGGAAATTTTTAGGATATAATCATTTACTTAGGTCATTAAAACAAGTGAAGCACTATATAATTCTGAATTCAAGAGATCTTTCGTTTTCCATATTTCTTCCAGAAACTCTAGACTGCCTTTTTCTGCAGTGCCAAACACGCTCATTATCCATAGCCTACAGCCCTTACTGACAGAACTTAAGCAAACAATTTGTCAATAAGATACAAGGTGTCCTACCTCTCCATTTGCATGCAAAGCCATTATGCCATTTGGTAGCAGAATTAAGCACATTTTCCACCATACAATCCACCTGAACATTTCTTTTTCCAAAATAGGCTTTTTCAGGCTTTGTTTCTGTAGTGTTGGCATGAAGACTGATAAATGTACATATGGCAAGCTAATTCTGTTTGCTTTTTACCAGCCTAATGAAATAACCACCAGCAGTAACAACAGTAATGGCTTTGTCTTTCCTGGACAACCTTATACTTGTACATGTACACAGTGCTGTGCTCAGCTGCACAGAAATCAGGCAGAGCCACCTGCGAACTCACCTTTGATCACTTTGCTGGTCAGGGATGGTAAACTTTTTTGTTACTTCACAAAAATCTGTTTACCAGTATAAACATCTGTGTCTGATTCCCCGTCTTCTGGGCCTACCAGACATGCATGATTTTGTCAACAGAACTACTAGCAATGCTATTTTTCTATATCAGTAGCCCAGATAAACTTTAAAGCTATTCTAGATAACCTGTTGAGAAAAGTATATGCCATTTTCCCCATCACTGTGCCGTGATATATCTGTTCATACAAACTAAACTTTTTCAACAAAGTCCTGAAACACAGTTTAATCTGTCAGCAGAATATTTTTCTCCAACTACACAATCATGAATCTTTCCAGTGTACCATACACTTTTAGTGATAACATTAACAAGTCAGTAAAGAACTGAAGTCCGTACAGCTGAATTACCAAATCTGGAAGCCTTTGATCAGGACAAATGTTGATCTGCTGCCAGTACTTCAAAAGAAGTGATGTTAACAATGCGAACAGGCACAAGTGTTTGCAGCAGAACCCAGGAGAGTTTCCCTACGGGACTCGCAGCTCAGGGCTGCTCTGGCAGCCAGCACAGCAGAGCAGTGAGGCACCAGTCAGCAGTGGGTGCACGCAGTACCTTCAGCTACATTCTGGGACTTCCAGACTTAGGTCAGATGTCCTTACTCGGCAGCTGCTGCTGCGAGGTTTTGCTGATGCCTACAGCAACAGGCTGTTGTAAGAGACAAAAATTCCTGGGAAGTCTAGTCCAGCAATTTCCTTATCACAAACAAAGAGCCACTGACGAGAATACTGAGAGCCTGTTTATCAGTTCCTGTTAACATGAAAATGTGTTGTGCGCCTCCCACTGCTAAGTGAGGAAAGGTTCTGGAATCATACACTGAATCTTAGTGCTTCCTGCAACAGAATTGATTGTGTTATCTTATTTAGTGCTTTTTCATGTAAAGGTATTTACAGCTAAACTACCTGATTGTCGTTGGAATGTCAAGGCCCCTGCAGGAAAGATATTTTTATTGCTCATTTTGCTGCTGCACAGCTTCACGTGGCAGTTCTGCTGCACACTTGCCTGTAGGATACAACTTCATTGCACAAAAAAATCACACCACCTTCTCATCCTACATGCACAGTATTTACACCATGTGGACCTCACAGCTCCTGTGTGTTGGAAGGTTGAAAGACATGCTCTGTTGTGCCACATGGCCACATCAGTTCTGCTGTGAAATACCCACAAATTAGGAAACAATAAAACTCAATAACCCTAAGATATATCAGCTTTTCCAAAGAACAGCTGAATTCCATTCTTAGCCAGCTAATGGTTCTTACTGGTGTCACTGCTTGTGCTACCTAAAGTCTCATGAAGTCTTGGCATTTCTCCTAGTTTTCTAGGTCTGGAATTCACTCAGTCTCTGCTGCTGTTACAGATTCTGAATTACCAAGGTACTTAGGCAGGTGCCTACCTTAAAATGCATAAGTAGTCCCACTGATTTTAATAGGATTATCCATGTGTTTCAAATTAGTCATGTGCATAAGTACCTTTCAAGTGCAGGCTATAGGTTTCTATAGTTCCCAAGAAGTTAGATTTTTTTCTCACAGTTAACACTGACTTTTGGAGGAGATGTAAATAAGGTGCCTGCATGGTTGCATAATGATCAGGTGCACCACAGCTGAAGAGAGGATCAAGTGCTCCAGAACCATTAAGATGCAGAGACACCATAAATATTATATAACTAGTGCAGATTCAAGGAAAATGTTAAGAGCAGGTGCAGCACAGCAGCAAGCCAATTTCATTTAAACCATCTCTCTGTATTAGACAAAAGACTAGTGTCTTTGCAAACATTTCATTTTTTCAGCTTTCTTGGTATACTTGCTTTTAAAATACAGCCTACACAGCCCCAGAAAATGTATTTGCGAGACAAAAACATCAAAATTTCAAACCCAAGAAAATCACCACCTGTATTTTACAAGCTGAATGCTAGATAGTCAACTATTTGTCCGTGAAGAAAACAAATTGCTCTGTAAGAAAAAGTGTATCTTTGGAGGTCTTCAGAGAAGTACTCTCAAGTGGTGCAAAAAGCCCCCAAACTTCAAAATAAAAAGAAATATCTTCCACTTACAGGACAATTGTAGGAAACTAATAAATAATACAAAGTGCATTATTATATATGTGCATTATATATGGATTTATCGTTACAGGATGTGTAAGTACGAGTCATCCTAGAACAGCAGAACAACCCCCAACTTATCTTATGGTGAGCTGCTTTAATAGCCAGCATTTCAGAGGACTCATATTTGGGTCGAAAATTTGAAGTACAACCTAACGGAATATTCTCATTACCAAATCTCGTTTACTGTTCATCATCCAAGTTTTGAATCACAGAACAAATCTGACATAGAGTAAGGGACTGGAAATCCAAACAGCTATCCAGCTAACGCGGACCCCCTGACACCCGTACAGCTCTCCTCAGCCTGAGGGCTGAATCAAACAATCCATTACTCCTTCCGCGGAACGCCGAGGGGCTGCGGCAGCCTTTGTTCCCGTGTTTCTCCGGGAGGAGTTTCCCACCCCGCGGCCATGAGCGGCCGGGCTGCCCTGAGGCACTCCCCGCGGGCTGCGGCGCCCCCTGGCGGGCGCTGCTGCGGGGCTCCCCGGGCCGGGCGCGGGGGGACAGCGAGGGACAGCGAGGGTCAGCGAGGGTCAGCGAGGGTCAGCGAGGGAACAGCGAGGGAACAGCGAGGGAACAGCGAGGGAACAGCGAGGGACAGCGAGGGTCCGACAGCGCGGCAGAAACTGCCGCCACCGACACAGCCGGGACAGACACAGAGCCGAACTCACCCAGCCGCACAAGCGGATACAGAGCGGCATCTTCCATCTGCATTCAGACTGCAGTGTTAACTGAGAAGTAATTTGGGTTATTTATCAAACGCACATACTCTTCTAAACATGAACATGCTTCTAACAGGAAGATCTTATAAGGACTGACATCTACACTAAAAATATCCTGCCACAATACCTCCATCCATACCTATGTTTTACTAGGTTGCTCATATAAGCAATTTATTGGAAATAACCTTCCCTTCTTATGCAAAATCTGAGAAAAGTCAATTCTTTTAAAACTGAAACTTTATCATCACTCTGCTGTGCAGCAAGCTTATGCTGCCCTCTGTACTATATTATTTGCATCACTTGCTGGAAACATCAGCTAGGGAGAAGACAAAACCTAAAATACCTTTGAGTCAGGAGTTGTGTGCTGCACTATGAATGTAGCAGCAGGTCATAAACTGAATCCTACTCTCCAAGAAGGCAGAGGAAAAAGAAAAAAAGTTGAATGAAAATGCCTAGCAGGAAACAGAGAATATAACCGATGAAGGAGAATGGCACAACACGGAAAAAGCATAAAAAGCCTCTCAAAAGCAGTTTTCATTGGATTTTACTCCCCTGTGAATATATGTGGAATTTGCTTTTGGATATAATGTGCAAGTCACTATTTTCCTGCAAAGTCTGTAAAAGCATCCATTAAATACCCAAATAATTTCCCATCCTGCCCTTAAAATCAAGCTTCTTCTGTCACGTGAGATAAAATATTTCAACTCTTCTAATGACCGCTGCATTTCCAAAAGCTCTTCAATACAACAGACTCAGCTGGCATTTTCTAAACTTAGATATAACAAGGGCAAGCTTTACATCCTTATGTGTGCATATTAAGTCAGCTGGATTTAACATCAAGGATGTAATATTTCCTCTCATAGTTCTTGTTAATTATACATTTAGAAAATCTGTGTGTTATAATTAATTTTGTTGTCCTGTTACTAAATTTACTACAGTTCATGTTTATCTTAAATTGTATCTGATCCAAGCAGGTGCATGAAATGAACAGTTGGTTGATAGCTCAGAAGATGCTCCTTTCTATAAAGCCTGGTCTGAAGCAGTGATAAGGTATCCCACAAGGCCAGTTTCAGAATTACTGCTGTCTGTCTGATCCATACATAGATGCTATAAAGATTTTGCAGAAAAGCTAACATCATCAATATAGAGCTGTGTCCAGCAAACAATGCTGCTTCTGTATTGGGAAAATCTAACTCAAAGGAGTGTGGAGAAGGAATATCCATGACATCTAAAGCAAAGGGCATCAGCTTGACTATTTATTGAGGAACCATTCACAAAGAGACAGCAGGCGAGTCATTTGGCCACGCTAGGTCTGACCCTTTTGCAGGAGAAGCAGGTTATCAGCGGCTTCAAGGAGCCATTCCTGACAGACATGAGCTATTCAGAAAAAAGCAGCAGAAACAGACTTGCAAATCTGGATGACTGGCCAATGAAAGCTGGAGGGAAACAGATCCCAATCTAGCCTAAGCAATGGGTGTGATTCACAATGCCAGCATGGACTCAGCTTCTTGTGTTAGAAGTGAATTTGGTCTTGTAAAGAGCCAGAATTAACTGAGATGGAAGCAGTTGTGAACTAAGAGGAGTGAGGTACCTGATCCATGGAGGTAGGGAATACAGCCAGCTTTGCCAAATGGGCTCAGCTATGGAAAGGCTGGAGGCTTTCCTGGCCTAGCAGCAAACTGTAAGTCTGTACTAAGGAGTTACTGCAGCCACTGTCTCAAGCGATGGTGGAAACCCAAAATAAAATGGTAACACACAAGCACTTGAAGAATAAGACTGCATTTGGTTTTCCACACAGAAATCACTGCCAAGTTTCAGAAAAGAGAAAACCCATAAACAAGGGTCTCCGTCCACATCAATTCTACATCCGTTTCAACCCAAAGGATAACAATTAGCTCCTAACAGTGGCCCTAGAAATTGAAAGTGAAAAAAATACCAGCCCCCAAATCATAATACTTTTCATGGACAGAGGCTGATGTCTACATGAAGAGTTATCCCCAGAGCTACACAGCATTTAGCTTCACTTCTTTGGGTGATGTTCCAGGGAAGGACAACCTCTCTCTCTTGGATGGCATGGTGCTGGGCCAAGGGACAGCATCCAAATTACCCTGGTTCAATCTGTGACAGATCTTACAGTTATATCCCTCAGTAATACCATTTCCATACTAAAAATCTGTTCTGCCAAATCTTTCATAGTGCTTGACTTTACACAGAGCACCTCCTCTACAACTGCATGAACCACTGGATTAATCCAAACACTGTTGCACTGGTCCAAGTGATAGCAATTGCCACTGAACTACTGCTCTGAAGCAATGTTCTGTCTTTGTGACAATTTAATATTGTTTAGTTAGAGGAGACAAACATTCTCATTTTGTAACAATTGCACTAAAAGTTGTCTCCTCCTTCCTGTTGCTTTCTTCATTTAAGGTCACCAAACATATACTGTACCCACCACAATCTATTAACAAATAAATGAGAAAGAACAAACTCAAGTCCACATATGGAAGCAAAAGGGAAATGTAGAAGACTCCAACAAGTGGGAAATAAAATAAAGGGAACAAGTAACTCTGCCATGTAACAATGCTAGCCCACATTTTATACGCCAACACCAAGAGGTCCCACATGTAAGAAGAGATCTTAGGAAATGGATAGGATTCAGTCAAAAACATGAAAATCATTTACTTACCTGCAGTTCCTAAGCTAAGTAATACAGCAACCCAAAATACCCAGAACACAGTGAGAATCAGAAAGGTCCCGAGTGGTTGGAACAGGAGGAAAGGAATTCTGCCAATGATTTTATCAACAATTCGAAAGAGCTGTACTGCAAACTGAAGCCTCTTTCTTAGTACAAAGATAAGGGAGAGCAGAACAACCTGTTACAGGAAATAAAAAGACAAATTATTGGGGGTTTTACCTCAAGAAAATTATCAGAGTTGTCAAATGTGGGATCAGAGGATACAGACTTCACAAAGACATGACAGCAAAGCAATTTAGATAATCTTACTACACATTGGAAAATCCACCTGAGACACTCCCTATGTTCCCAAAGAGCCTGTGGATTAATATCTCGTTTTCTGCAATAATTGCTGCTGAATTTTTAAACAAAATAGGTTTTGTAAAACTTTAATTCTTCTAATGCAACAGTTTGTTTTGCTTTACAGCAAACGTAAATGTACATTAAACACTACACATTGCTTTCACATACCCTGCATGTCATGAACTTTTAAACTTTCTTTCTACTCAGGTCAGCTTGCCACTGTTCACTTTCACAATGGTAGGAGAACCAGTCCTTTCCTGTAGTCCACAACAAAACTAGTTTGAGAGCTATGTATGTATGGAAGCAAAGCAGACATAAAATGAAAACTTATCTAAATAAATTATTGTCTTCCCAAAGTAAGAAACCAACCCTCCAATAACAAAACCCTGAGTCAAAAACCCCACAATAACCCCAGTTCTTTGTACGTGACAAGGAACTATGAACAGCAGTTAAAAGGGAGGTTGGAATATATAGAACAATAAATACAACCAGTGGCAGTTGCTTCACTAGTTTTTTTGCCTGCTCTAGAAAGAGGCTACCAGCTCTGAAGAGAAGCATAACCTGCAGCAGTGGATGTTCCCACAGTTCTGCAAACAACAGTAAGTTGTACTGGAACACACATGCATTCAAAGAAACTTTTTCTTACCTCTTTAGCATCAGCAGATGTAAAAAGGTCATGACTTATGGAGGATATAAAAAAATTATCTGTGACACATTAATATTTGTCACTGTAAACTGTCAGACTGCTCATATCTGGCAAATTCCATATAGATCTTACTCATCTCTAAGAAAACAGGACAATCACTTTGACAAATGTCTCATGAAGCACAAATTGACTGTACCCTCAAATTGAGCAGTGGCTCATTTAACATTGCAACATCAGAGTGAAAAAAATCACTTAAGAAGTTGCAAGCGGCACTCAGATTTTCTGTTGTAAAACAAGATCAGTGAGAGAAAACCAGAATTTGACCCCAGAACTTGAGGTCTAGACAATGCTGCCTGTGTTTCACTGCCCCTTTTATTGTCTAAAAGAGCTGCCACCCCTTTCTCCTACTGACAGGGCAGGATGAATCCACAGATCTCCTGTCCATACTCAGCCAAAACCCCTGTGTTTGTTCAACATGATTGTCCAGTGAGCTGATGCAGAACAAAATGGGGATGGAAAAAAATTCTTGCATTTTTACACCAACAACATTAACACTGTTTGCACAGGTTTGAAGTGTGGCAGGGCTGACAAACAAGTTTCACAATGAAGTTACAGTTTTTTTTGTCGTTTTGATGGGGGCCTAAAAATCTAGTTGGAACTAGATTTTTCGGAATCTTTAGGGTCCCTTCCAACCCAAACCATTCTATGATTTTATGATTATATTTAAATGCATGTAAGAAGATCTCAGATTTTATTCTCATTTTCCAATGTGAACAGAATTAGGAATTATTTTTACTGTTGCAGAACCACTGTAGTTCAAGTGTTCAAGTTACAGCCTCTGCCATTGCTTAGGGCAAAACATTACTTACAGTAACTATTGTTGAGAAGATGGCATATCCAAGTAGGAACTTTACGTTTTCCTTTTCTGTTTCCAGTTCAGTGCTGGGATCATTCCTATAGTCATAATGGAGCCACCAGAGAACACCTGAGATGACTGAGCAGACCAGAGCAGCATGAGGGTGGGCAGTGCATGCTGTTGCTGGCAGGCTGATGCCTGCCTGGCCTCCCTCCCCAGTCTCCCGCCCTCCCCGCTAACCCACACGTGGCTCAGGAATACTGCCAATTAGCAAAGTGAGGGACTGGATCAGTGATCACAGAGGAAGTTCCAATAGTCAGACTGAGGTAAAACCACAGCAGAATGTTTGGATTTCTTGCAGTTATTCTAAGGCTCAGGCATGTAATTTTATTGTGGAGATACAAAGCTAAATTTAACGGCATGACAAGCTTTAGCCAGACGCATTCCTATGGTTGTCCCTTTCTAAAGCAGGCAGCATAAGAGCTCACTAAACATTCTTTGAAACAGTAGCATTTTCATAACTGCATTCATCTGCCAAAAGAAATGTTTTTTCTAGGCATCTATAAAAACAATAAACATCACCCTCATCCTAACACTCAGCAGCTGGAACAGCACAGCCAGACCTTGGCACCAAAAGGCAAGCAGGCCTCAGTTTGGAAATGACTATGGTAAGCTGAAGGTTACTGAGGATGGCCATGAAAAAAAGGATAACTGTTTGTTCAGCTGCTAATCCTTCAGTTCAGTGAAAGAGTAAATATACTTACACAACAAACCAAAAACAACCAGTGCAATCAGAGTATGGATGAGGAGGGTCTGAATGAATCTGAAGGCTAAAACCAGTATCAAAGAGAAGGCTGAAAAATACATGTAGTAAGTTTGAGTGTTACAACCTTTTGATTTTAAATATAAATTTAAGGTTCTTGTAGAATTTTGGCTTTTATTTTTAAACAGTAGTCTCAAAATCAACAGCATTTAGTAAAGTTGGCAACCTTCTTAACATTTAAAGCACCCAGTTACCTGTAACTTAAATAACAAGGAACCTATAGCTGATATATTTCACCACAGGAATTACTAGCTTTTTAAATAACATTTTATACAAGATTTAAGTTCAAGTGCTCATGCTGATGTCCTTTTTTTTATCAACAATTTCTTACAGTCCCCTAAAATGAGGTATAGAACCATGTAATGAAACACAGAATCTGGTAATTCAGAGGTCTGCATTTCACCAGTCTATTAAACGCCTCCTCATAAAACCTGACCACTCTTTCTTAAAAATAAAGAAAATATTAAAATATGCCCCAAGAATATAAAAAAAATCCACTTTTGAAATAAACATATAGACTTATAAGAAACATTTTAACCTTTTAATTGAATATCATTATTCACTTTTTACTTATAACCTTACCTAGTGCAAGGACACTCAGTCCTATCACAGTATCTCTTCCTGCCAATATTCCACTCAGAATTCGGTGAAAAACATCCATTTCATTAACCATACTTATTAAGACAGATGCATACTTGGAATAGCATTCAGGATTTTGTGGAACACATCGATTAAATAATGGAAAAGATTTACTGAAAGGTTAAAAACAAAAGCAGTAAAAAATATTAATTACTGGACAAACAGTTTAAAATCCACAGAGATCCATCCTGCCATTCTCCACACAGAGCATTCTGTTATAAAGGGTAGTTTTATCTATCAACTGCAAAATAAACTCCTAATGGTGCCATGCCTGTTTCACTATACCAGAACAGATCCATTCAAGATCAGCCTGGGGAAAAAATTTAACAACTCTCTCATTAACTACTATCACCATCAGCACACAGCTCCTATTCCCATTCTAGTCAGGCTCCATCTGCTTTGCTCCCATGTGCTTATGTAAAAAAGAAGTTCATGCCAACATAGCTGTAACCTATGCTGTTGTAGATAATTCTAGATCACAAACAGTTTGCATTGTTTTTATGATATTTAAGCATTCTAAAAGCCACACCAAAACAATGTGTGCAAGGTACAATTAATAGCACCAAATATTTATACAAAATTATTTGTCACTCCCAGCCAAGCTTCTTGCATATATTCATTGTCCCACTTTGGCAGTGCTGCACTACAACAGTCAAAGGCATATTCTTACCTGAAAAGGAGAGGTTTTGTCATCAACAGTTAAAAATTCCTCTAACTAGCTTTGCTTCTACTATGAAATATTACTGTGCAACATGAATAACTTTGCTAAGTTCCTTGATAACCAGAAAAAAAGCCTAGAAAGTTGAGGAAATAAGTGAAACATGCCATAGTTTTTCATCAATTTACATGCTGTCCCTTGATCCACTGTATGTAACGTTTTTATGTGTCTCCTACTCTCTTCTGTTCACCTTGCTCTTCCATTTTCTCCTGTTCAGACCAGATGACTTAGCTCTGCAGAGAGATTCCAATTCTCTGCTGAATTTTCATGACATAGTGGAACTTAAAATTATGGGTTTAAGAATTTTGACTCACAAATGCCAGATTATAAAGACAGCAATATCCACAGATCCGTGCTTCAAGCCAGCTGGCTATAAAGTTATTCTGATGGAAATTTCTGGGCTCAGGGTAAGAAGCAAAGCCCCAGATAACATCCTTGGCATTGAGGGAGAGAGCAAAAGTCTGTGCAGGAGGGAAGTTGTTCCTCATATGGAGTGCTTTTTTCCTAATTTGGAGAGGGAAAACTCTCTAAAGGGTAGAAGAATGAAGGGAATGCAGTCCTTGTTTATTCTGTGGGACAGGACACTGGCATGTTCACAGTCACAAAAAAGAACTCCTAAGGATACGCGGACAAAAATAAATAAACAAAACAAAACCATCCTGACTGTGAACTATCAAGCCAAACACAAAATGTGAGGAAGTAACAATCCATAAGAAGCTGTTCAGACTCAGGGATATTATAAAATACCCAGTAATTCTTACCTTGGTGGAACTGGCAGTGTGGGACAGAGCTGAGCTGCCTTTGGATTTAGTGTGTAATTGGAAACATTCAGGTTGTAAATGCAAAGAAAAGAACCTAAAAGGTAAAAAAAGAAAAAAGTAACTGAAGATTAGTAAAAATTTGAGAGAAAAACACATTAAGAACTAAGTTTTGTTTGCACTTCTGGTTTGATCCCTTAGCAGGTCATTGTCATCCCTGATATTCCAGTGAGAATGCAAGTAAAAATTAGGTAGTTGAGTAAATCGAAGGCAAGCTCTGCAGAACCCTTTGTCTTCTCGATTTAACTACACTTATCTTCCAGGCAGGCACACTGTTTGTTCCACAGTGCCATGCTTGGCTATTAATCCTTGCTCATAAGGATAAGAGAAAAATGTAAAACGGGGGAAGCCACAATAGAGCTAGGCCATCATGAGTTAGAAGAGAATATATATGTATGCAGAAACCTAACTTGCGCTGGGATGTTGGTGAAATATTACCAGGTACTCTGCTAATACTCTGCTCCATTATACAGCGCTTCTGGGAAAGAAAGTCTGGATACATCCAAGCCATTCAAAATGCAAGACTTCTCTCTGTTTTGACATAAACATGTAAGCAGCTGCAGCTGGAATTTGATACAATTATGTTTAGTTAGACTGAAAATACTTGTATAATACCACAGGTTTTTACACCTTTCTGTACATACCAAATGATGTCAAACTACCTCGAAATTAAATGGAAACAAATATTGTCAATTTAAATAGCAATCCCTGCCAAGCAAAACATCAAAACAAAAAAAGAATGGGATACTGACCTCTAACAAAAATGGCCTTTAACATTCATATGGTCTGAAGTTTCTACAAACTCCATGAAATAAGGCTTAGGCTACAGATTATTTTATTTACATGTTGGACATGAATAAACTGGAGTCTCTTTCACACAACAGCTACTTCTGATAGCATTTTCATCTTGAACACCAGAATCAAATAAAATTTCTAGGTGTGTCCTGGTTTTGCTGGGAAGTGAGAGGCTGTGTGGTACTTAGGTGCAACAAAAATGGAATAGCAAAACTACAACAAAATGGAATACCAAACATTGGGATCTGATGTCTAGAGGGATAAAAACACTTGTGTCTTCCTGGAATTAGTAATTCCACCATAATTTTAAGTAAATTTAAAGGAACCAATTGGACAAGTTTCTCAAACAGCATATGAACTCTGGTCACTTACTGGCACCCCTTCCAAACTTCACTAGTTCATTCTCAGAAGTCAGTTTTCTGCTACATAACCTCAGCACTGTGCAGGAATTGATCAACAACTTTCTAATTAGCATAAGAGAGCTAGAAACTATGGCTTTGAAATAAAGCAGAAACAAGACATTTTATTTTCCGTTACCATGAACTGTTCAGGAAATCAATGGTAAGGTATGACTCCCTAGTGTAAGAAACATAAAAAACAAAGTGGAAGCTGCTCAACTGTTCTACAGATACACTAAGATACTCATATTCCCTGTGGCACACCATTATTCCTTGCAAAACTCTGGAGATCTTCCAAAGAGTTGAGCTGCTCTTGTGGACAACTTGACACGCACAAGGAAAGTGAACTGATTCTGAGGCTTTGTATTTCCAGGCTGCATGAATTCAGAAAGAACACATACCTAGAAAGAAAAAAAGATCCTCTTCTCAAAAACAAGCTTTCTTGGTTTGCTGTAAGTTTTAATTCTGAACCTTCTTTCCATCTTTTTAAAGTGCTACAAAGCAAATGAAACTTTTTCAGAAGGAGTCAGTAGAATGACTGGGAACTGCAGCCTGCAACTTCCTTAAGTACAAAGATTTGCCATATAGAATGACTGCCTGTTTGGTTGAAGTCCCATTTAAGACCCTCTTTAAGAAGGCAGTTGCATAAAGCGTAACAATGCAGCACATTTTCAAATTCTGTTTTAACTTTTTAATTTCACTCCTCTTTTGCACTACTCCCACCTTTGTTGCCTTTCAATACAATGATGTATAGATACACAGATGTATATGACTGACAACGAGAAGATATGCATTTTACTAACTTCTCAAACATTTGATTTATTTAGACATTATCTGATGTACTTACTTTTTATTAGTCATGTCCAATCCAGAAAGATTTGCTCCTTCTACAGGAGTGTTCTTCCGACCACATATGTTCCCAAAGCTGTCATATCCAAGCACAAGTCTTTCTGCAGCACCAGCCACCACAGCATAGCCACTTATAAACATCTGTTAAAATTTTTTTTAATGTGAAAGCCTGCTACGATAGCTTTTTCTTCCCATTTAATAAATATTCCTTTTAAGTCATACATTTTTGTCTTGCAGTTGCAAACAGTTAAATCTAAAATTTACCCCTCTGCACAAGGCCAGAGCAAGTCATATGGACAAGTTTAGCCCTATTGCTTCCTTAGAGCTTTCCTTCATCCATTGTTGAAAGTATAAAAAATAAGCAGAATAACACAGGAGAAGAAAGATAGAGGTCCTGATTAAAATAAAAGCATTAGTAAGATGCTGAACACTGTCCCTAGCGAAGTTCATGTGTGTCACTAGGCAAGATCACTCAAATGGTGATTTTTCATGCACTCACTGCATCTCATTTTACAGGGTGACCTTCAAGACTCACCTGGGCAATAGATCTGCTGCCATAATGGGTCTTTGAAGCTGCTAGTGAATTTAATCAGAGGTATTTTTAAACACCAAGTATAATTAATATGAAGATTACCTGAAATTTCGGAAGGAGCACTCCTTAACACATGTGAAAAACCTGGAGAAAGCTACACCGCACACTTAGGTGACACTGCCCTGACCTTTTAGTTGTTCTGCTGTCAAGTTCCAGTAGATCATCTTCCTGTAAACCCCAGAGGCTGCTAACTACCTCTGCTGGCCAAGTAGCAGCAATCCTTAGTCAAAATAAAACACCTTGTCTAGGAATGCAGCTTAAACCCTCCTGTACCTCGTGAGAGCCAAAATAACCCTTGGAAAGTACCTTTGCAAGTGCCAAGAAGCAGCAATTCTTCTCTGAAACTGGTGAAGTCCTGAGTACTACTTTACCCAAAGGCTTGTCTCCACAGCACTCCAGCTATTGAAGAACTCAGTGACCCAATCTTCTCCTCTTTCCCATGAGGTGCAAGTCCCATTTCACATCCACCAAGGACAATCACTAGGCTCTGTGGCTATGCGCCAGCTGCTGGCAGCAGCAAAATTTCTCAGTCCCACATTAACCACTACTACTTTGAATGGATATGGCTGAATATTGGCTGTGCTCGAGACAGATTGCACATGTCAGATCCAGCACAACTGCTTTCTTACTTAAGCTTTAGAGCCTTTATTTGTTGTTCTACTTTTAATGCTTGTGACTAAAGATTGGATCTGGGCAAAAACACGTCTCAATACACAAATGTGTACATACGTGCTTCTTTAGTCCTCATTTTTGCTTATAGTAGACTCTTATTTTGCAGTCTTAACCAGTTCAGTAATTTTTAAAAATTATGATGGCATGTTAATGCTGTCTCAATATGGACATCTTTGTAAAGACTCCTCAATTCAAGCTGACATACTACTTGTGGATGTGATTTGCTACAGTAACAAAATATTTCCAGATCCAGTTTGTTTACAGAACAAGTATTTGTTAATAATTAAAATGGTCTCAGAAGGCAAGAAATGAGCTGGAACTATAACTCAAATGAAACAGGCTTTCAGAAAAATTCTGGCATTCTTTCTAAAGGTGGGTATTACAGGTCCACTGTGTAGGTGGTTCTTTTTGTTTTAAGTGCAGAATCCTGGATACAAGCCATAAATATTGCTAAGTAACAGAGTAATAGCTGCAGGGGTATATCTATATATGGCTGTGATACCCATTTCCACAGAGCTATTAATGTGATTTCAATTTTTTTCACTATGTGAACAAATTAGAGTTACTACATTTTCTTGAATGTTTTAAAAATAAGATCAAACACAAGAAAACTGATACATGTATGCAAAAAGCTATTTCACAGAAACTGAGCAATAAAAACAGTGAGAGAAACCAAACAAAAATCCTAAATCCTTACCATTTGACAGGTTTCATTTGTGGCATTCCCTCCACTGATCAAAGCACTAAACATTAGACAGCAGGTAAAAAACAAAAGTTCACCATACATTCATGCAGTATTCAAAATCTGTAGGTAATATTCTGCATTAGCTTCCATTTAAAAAGTTACTATGCATGGAATTAAAAAGTGTATTTATGGGAATCCTGAGTAGACACAGACATATCATAAAAAACCCTATCCACACTTCAGAAAGACAAAGCCTGTTCCCAAAAGCTTGCACACTGTTGTAAGCACGGGACAGATAGTGACTTAATGTAGCATCAGATGGACACACGTTGCAAGATATTAAAGCCACAATGAGTAAGTAGAATAAAGAGCCCAGTCCGAACCAGGACTGATTTACAAAAAAGCGAATTCTAAATAACCCAGCCCTTTGTATACATGGTATCTGAAGCACGCGGGCAGAACTCAGAAGTGCGACAGACATACACACGTCCCTGGGCAATCCCACTAACACTGGATCTGATTTTTCCTTCCAGGAAAAAACCAACCAAACAAGCGTGCTTACCAAGCCAGCCCAGAAAAGACAGAAGAGGAGCAGCCAGAGAGTGTCTGTGCACTTTCTGTAAGCGACTGGTCTCCATTCCTGTAGTTCAGAAATACTATCTCCAGAGTCCTAAACAGAAAACAACAGAATAAACTTCCTGTGAAATTAAATCAAGTTCCGAACTGCGGAGATTTCAGTAAGCGCGTAACTTGGCACTCTCAATGCCGAACACCTGGCAGCTCTCTGCCGCAGCGAGGTGCGCTGCTCCCCCGCACGCCCCGCTCTCTCTGCCCGCCCCCGCCGGTGTCCCGGGCACGCTCCGGCCCGGAGCTCACCTGCCGCCGGCCCCCGTTCCGCTCCATGGCCGCGCTCGCCGGGCCGGGCCGGGCCGTGCTCCGCGGGGGC
>NW_024581108.1:9000683-9282335 GCF_017639235.1 Corvus kubaryi
CGCCTCTCCCGGGAGCCGGGCTGCGGCAGGGCACCGCCAGCAGCTCCGCCCGCCGCGGCGGCCGCCGTGCCCCGGAGCGGCGGGGCAGCTGCGCCGGCGGCAGGGAGCGGCACTGCTGCCCCGGGGCGCTTCACTGCCGCAGCCCGGCTCCCGGGAGAGGCGCTCGGGGCCCGCAGCGCTCGGGGCCGGCCATCGCCCCGCGCTCTCGGGGGCCGCCGGCAGCTCCTCCACAGGCTCAGGTTTATACAGGGCCCCCGGCCAGGGTGGCAGGTTTATGTTTCACCCTTCATGAGCTTGTATCTGGGAGTAACTGAAGGTTTGTTACTGCCAGCACAAAATGGGGGCTGTTCCTACCTGTAAAGCCCTTTGATGCTGATAGCCGTTTGGCTGTTCTGGCTGCATTATCAATACACAGTCAGTCATAGGTCCTTTTCAGCTTCTCTTTGGTTGTTGTTTGTACAGTTACATCACGCTGACGTGCTGTTTTAGGCGATACATACCTCTCGTCTAGGTTCATAGGAATTTTGCATGCAGGAATAGCCTGCAATAACAGGAATAACACTAAATTAGGTCAATCCTTGTAACTCAGATGACCAAGGAATGCAGGAATTATCAGCCACTTTTAATAACATGTTTTCTCTGTGCTGTCCCTGTTGCCTTTTTAATTTTATGTTCACTAAATTCAGCTCAATATTTTAGAGAAAATTACAAATTGAAAGGATATTAAAAGAATGGTTTTGTTCTCTTCCTGACAGTCAGTGGAACAAATAAATGTCCTCTTTAAGAAGTAACACAACATCTGCAACTGCAATAAAATTTAATTAAATGAAAGGTGTTTTGCAAAACTGTTTAAGAATCGGTCCATCTTGTATAGGAGACACAGCACTAGGCTAGCCTTGTCTAGAGAAGAAAAGCAAAACAAACCCAACATATTCCAGTTCTCTGGGGAAAGTGCAGCATAAAGCCTTGGTGACAAACTTAGGTAAATAGGTAATATCAGAAACAGATTTTTAAAAAAAGGAATTCATCTCTGCCCCAGAGCATTTCAGAGTCCTTCTAAGCTGACTGGAAATAACTACATTTTTCCAAAAGTTTAAGTTATACAATATCTCCAAAATTAACATTCTTACTGTTTTGACAGAACTTGGTACAATTCTGATTTAAATTCACACACACACACACACACATACACACCTTCCCAAGAAGAGGTTCTGAAGAAACACAGCAAGAAAGATTTCTAAAAACTCTATGTCTTACAAAGGATTTATTAAACTGTTTAGTTCCCACCCAGCTCATAGTTCTTGTCTTTATCAGCATTCTGTCTTTTAATGCTCATTATCCATCAATTCTTTGGGAGTTTTCATAATCTGGGTGAAAATTAGAATAAAATTCTAAAACTGAAAGGGTAGTTTTTTGCTTATAAAACCTTAACAGAGAAAATAGCTTTTCCTTCACTTTGTGCTATTGCGCTTTAAAAATATGTGGAAAAAGCCATTTTGCCTTGAAATACAAATGTGAAATTTCACATGAAACATAACCTTTTTTTTATAAGAGAAGTTCAATTCTTTTATTATATTAAGAAAAATAACCAAAATTATTAATAACCTTTAACCTAGACACAAAGAGTTTTCTGAGACAGAATCATTATCTGATTAAGAAAAATCATCTTGAACAACAATACCAGTGATGAAGGCCTATATTAGAATCTGATGACTTGCTGTCACCACATGCTAATATTTTGCTGTTGATCTGGCACTTTTTGAATGATCCTCCTTAAGATTTGTGTTACATTCTTACTGTGAACAGAGGAAAACAGCAAGTGGAACAAAGGTTTTTTAATAAACTCCAGAATCCAAGTAACCAAAGTTCATGTAAAAACACTGAAATCAGCAGTAGAGGCCTGCTTGTACTGAGCAGTATCAATCATAATTATTTCATTTCTTCAGCAAGCCTAGCAGAAATTATCTTAGAAATACTAGAAAATAACTCAAGATTAGAATAGGATTTTTTTTTAAAGAAATTTAAATGAAATATTTTAACTGTAGTACTTTTTTTCCCTGAATTTCAAACATGATCAAATATAACATTTATTCTACTTAGTAGCAGCTGAGTACTTTTATCATGTGTCAGTAGGTGGGGCTCGGTTCCCAGTTTCGAGCTCCAGCTCAGCACTTGGGATGAATGCACAGAGCCTCACACCATGGTGAGCCAGTATTCACAAACGAGGATCCACATGCTACAGCTGAAGAAAATACCAGGAAGCAAGGCTGAGATCGGACCAAAGGATTTAAACATCCACATCCAAAGTGCAATACCAAAAACTCTCGCTTGTTATTTGTCCAATCCTGCCCAAAATTGCCCAAAAGATCGAGTTTGAATTTTCTGTCCTACCGCTTTGAGAGGATAGAGCCTGGTTCTGCAGCTGAGTCATTCGACCATTCGGTGAGGAGCAGGGAATTTTAGAAGTGACATTTTGTAGTGTTGAAATAGAAATGAGATGAAAATGAATTCTGGAAAAAGAGTATTATTAGAGAACTTTTCCTTTTATGTGAGCACTAATGACTTGGCCAGAGAGGTGTCCACTGGCTTGTGCTCTCTCTCTGGTGAGAAGCCCATATTGGAGCCTTTGGTTTCAGTCCCCTGGTCTACATGCACAAGATGCCAACTTTATAATACAAATATCTTCATTTCAATCTTGTATCCAGCTACAGCCACTTCCATGGGAGATTAGTATGATGAGGCTCCACATTCACTTATAAATCTTCGCTGATCTTTCAAGTACGTAATGTTTCTTGTAAAGGAAAAGAAAATATTTACAATCTTGGAGTACCCAGGAACTCACAGTGATTTATTTGTGTTTTAAGACATTAACCATTCAACCTGCTTGGTGTGTTGCAGTGGGGGAAACACAACAAGGGAGATTAACACTTACGCTTCCAAGACTAGTAGTTTTTAAAGGATATTTTTCATGTTAACCATCTTCAGACATGTTTATCAGCATCAGCAAGAGAGATGAGCAGCAGTGTAACTTCATGGGCATTTTTCGACTCTTTGTTTTTCATGAAGTCACACAGAATATACAGAAAAAATCAAATAAGAAATTAAGCTTCCTGACTCCACGGCTCTCCAAGCTTCCTGACTCCAAGCTTTAATCAAAAAGTTCTTATTTCTTATGAGTGCAGTGTTTATTCACTGAGAATGAATCCTGGTGCTGTCTGCACTTAGGGCTCAACTTTCTTACCAAGAAACCTACCTGGTTAAAACTGGAGTAGGAATGTGGATTGGGAGAGGAAGATGCTAAATGAAAACATGACAGTTCCCTGCTAGACTGGTTAAGTGAGATGACTATCCCTATCTGTATCCCCTTCTGGGTAGGACAAGGAACAGACACCAATTACTTTAATAACAGGACACAGCAACTGAGAAACTCAACTCAAAAGCAAACATTTTCTGCCTAATTAGAGAAGGTGCAGCTGAGCATAATTTCCATCACTCTCAAATGGTCTTGCTTACATACAATAGCTTAGCAGGCAGGCTCTGTTCTCTGTATGTAGCTATGCTTCTTGGAATATCCTGAACTGTAACACCCAGAAACTGAACATAATGCCTCCTATTATGTTCAAGCTGCTAGTCAGGTTTGCATTCTAAGACCTGGTGTTTATGACCTCATCTCACTTGAACCATTGAGCCTGAAATTTCTTATGGCAGGCGCTGAAGAATTTTGGAAAACATCAGCACAAATTATTTAGCCACTTTTAAGAACGAAATTAAAGAAGCAGACAATATGGTATCCCTTCTTGGATAGTAGTAAAGAAATTCTTACACATTATTTGGATCAGAGATTTTTAATGGACAAGGAGAAAGAAATGCTTTCTGCTTTTTCTCATATTTGAGAAACTTCATCCATATTTACCCAAACCACTTTGATAAATCACAGTGTATGCTCAGTCAACTTGACAAGCTTCATAGCTAAAGAATCTATAGACTGTGCCTGCATGGTGTACTGCAGACTTGACAGAGACAGTCTGGGCAACCCTGATATGTGCTTCTGACCTGCCACATACTTCCACTGTTTTGCCTTCACATCAGTGATTGTCCTGATGGAGAGCAGGCACAATGGACAAAGACTTGTCCTGAGATGAATGTAAAGAAAAAGGAGAAATGGATATTGCTGCTAAACAGATTCCTGGAGCTGATTAAGAATACCTTGGCTGATAAGGAAAGCAGAACCTAGCAGCTCTCTGAGGATTAGGGATTCAAAAAGGTGAGTATAATGAAAGCATTTAACCTAATGCTGTAAACAGTAGGCCATTATGCCTCTGTTGAGCTACAGTAACAGACTGAAAGCCAGGACTGGCTCAGCAAAGACATTAGAAACAGAAGGAAAATGTAAGTCCAGGACAGTAGGGGAATGGCAGCCAGAGAGAGGAGGTGGAGGGAGGACTGGCATGCAAGGGACAGCATGCAGGATTCGAGGGAAGGGTGGGGCTGGATGTGAATGAGACTGAAAGACAGGAGGAAATGGCTGAAAAAAGTAGGAACTTGAGAGCTAAGGGAGGCTAGAACTAGTATAGGGAGGCATAAAACTGACCAAGGAAGAAGAGGGCAGATTGTGAAAGCTGTATGGGCATAAACAAGCCTGCATAGCACAAGTCCTGAAGGTACATAAAAGATTAAGACCGTGGGGAATGATAAAGAAGATCTGGGTCTGCTAACACTCTCTTTCACAAGCAGTGTATCACCTTTCCTCTGCTGTCAGCAAATGTCCTCAGTGTTGACCTGAGGGTGCTCTGACAGACTTGGGCCTGGCTGACAACCTGCCAGTTTCTGATCAGCCTGCTAGTACTGTCACTGCTCCACTGGATCCACTGGCTGACGTCTGTCCTATGTATCTAAAGAATCCAATCCTTCTGATGACTTGAGTTAGTTTCTTTATGATGCTCCATGTTAGTTTTTCTGTTTGCACATCTAGAAAACCCCACCTCATCATACATTTACAGCTGGACTCTTTAAATGCTCTTTTATACATATAATGATGAAAATGCACAAAAGATAAAATAAGCAATATTTTTTTCCTAGTAATTTGATGATTTTTGAGATGCCTACTTCTCAGCCTTCTCACTTGAATTTAACAAATTAATAACAAAATTAATTAATCAAATTCTTCTGGACATCTCCAATGCATTGAGAAGCTCTGTTTTTATTTCAGGATAATGATTATTGAGTAGCTTAGCCAGGGGTCTAGAAAAATGGAGTGTGTACATCTTACTGCCTCTATAGTTTTAGATTACTGCTGCAAACCACCATTCCTCCTGTGATTTACCAAACATATGAATCATTCAAGGAAAGAGTATAATACCACAAAGTTAATTTGTTCCACTTTCCACACAAGCATGCAGAGATCTGCATGAAGAGCCCTTTCATTCCCGTCAGTACACAAGCTGGAGCACAGCCTGACCCTAGGAAAGTGTTTGCTGAGTTGAACTTGATAATAAACTTTAGAGGTGACTCATTTCAAGGTTTTAGAACAGAGCAAGAGGATCAATGTTTCGGGATCATACGGTACATTGCCTACCCAGCCAGACAAGACTACAGCTGTACCTTTGTGGGAAATCAGAATTACAATGTACTCAGGGTTCTGACTGGTAAATGGCATGGGTAGCATAAGATGAAAGATCTTGAGCTGGAACTATGTCTGTGTTTCAGGGCTGTTTATGTCCCTCTCTGGTCCAAAGGGCAGACGTGCCAGTACACCTGAGCATCTCAATACAGAGAACAGACAAGTAATATTGCTCTTCACAGCATCCTCTCAAAAAGCCAGGGAAGGGAACTGCTTGAGTTTCAGAGGAATTGAAAAGTGTAAGTTGTGGATTTGTAAGGTTGGGGAAGGATGGCTTGTTCTGTAAATAGTGTAATCAGGAGGAAGGATGGAAGACTTTCTTGAGAGAAGCAAAGAGAAGGGAATAACCTAGGATAAACCCAAATCAAGCGGGGTTGCAAAAGGAATCAAGTTGGACCACATGAAATCTGGAGAAACATCTGCGACCTACAGAGTCGGGTCTAGTTCTGAATGAAAACAATGAGATGTTTTCATTAGCTGGGTGGAGACCACAGTATTGTGGTTTTTATCAACACTGAGATAAGCAGCATAATCATTACAAGGACTAGAGGGAAGTCTTTTCTGCCAGCACAAGATGCTTGTAAGGACAATTTACATTAATGGAATTGGCTACTGAGTGTTTGCCAGCGAAAAATAATCGTGTTGAATCCAAAGAGACAGCTTGGACTGCCGGCCTTTCAAAGTGCCGCGACTGCAGTAGGAGCGGCTGCCCCGTGCATTTCCCACTGGATGTCACTCTCGAGCAGTCCTGTCAGCCTGTGCTTTGCCACAACAGCGCGCTACGAGCTCCAGATGGCAAACCGAGGTAGAGAGCATTGCTTTCCTACAGGGTCTGCTAAGAGGCTTGAGTGCAATTTTGTTGTTGCTTTCAGTTTTGGACTTTCCAAGCACTGCTTTTCACTGGTTCTTCTAGCGGAAATGTCACCCTAATTTCATGGATTTATTGTGTCTAGATGTTTATTGTACGGAGGTTTAACAGCATGCACAATTCTCTCTGCATTCATCAGCTGTCTTTTTAAAACAAAGTCTGCTAATATCTAGTGAGTCTTGGGCAGCAGCATATATTATTCTGCTTTTTCTTCCTAAAAATAACACCGGTTTTATATAGAGAAGGCATTAGACCATCTAGTTTATTCAAATGCAACAACAGCATAGGCAGGCAGCACAGAATCTACTCAAGTTAGTAGTCCATTTGTAGATTTCATTGTATTCTCTGCACAGTGTGGCCTATTACTGCAATTACTATACCTGAGAATAGTCATTATTTTAGTCAGGAGTTCCGGGAAAAGGGTCTTCATGGAAAATAATGTGTTTCTGCATAAATTTTGTACAGCTTGACAGTATCCAAAGTTCCACTGCAATGCATGTTAAAAAGACTTAAAGATACGGCATCTTTATTGCTTGAAAAGGGAATACTGAACACCCTGCTTTGCTCAGCCTGTTAAGAGCAGGAGGAAAGGTGACTAGCTATTTGCTTAGTGCCAATAGGCTCCCTTGTCAAAGAATCATCAATCTGCTCTCCAAACACTGATGTCTGAATGGCCCTTTTATAAAATCTGCATGTGGCCAGTCATGTTGAGTCAGATAATGGCCCACGGATGTCTGTTATTTATCTGACCCACTCTTTATACTACCTTTGGTTTACCTTCATTTTTTTCCAGAGACTTCTCATAAATTATCTGATCAATTTATGTTTCACCTTAATTAGTCATGAGAAGAAAATCAACAAGAAAATCAACTTGGAACCAGCAGTCACCGGGGGTATTATAGAGTATGAGATGGCACGACTTACGTAAACAGTTTATTCATCTTCATTAAACTTACATTGAATCAGCACTCTCTCAGATGAGTAGCTCTAACTCATAGAATTTCTGCATCCATTCTTATAAACACAGCTCTTTATAGGGTAAGAGTGCAATAGCTGAAATATTTGCTAAGAACAGTGGTTTGGTCTGCAAAACCTAATTAAATGTGAAATAGCTAGAGAATTCTATTAAGAATTCCTGGAATCTAATACTATGAACAACTTTTTTCAGAGAGAGGAATCCTGAAATCTAAAGTCTTTTCCATGATAGTTAATTTTTTCTCATTATCCAAAAATATATAGAATATTGTTACATGTTATATATCGAACTTTCTTATAAAATTTTATCCTGCATATATCCATGAAGTTCAGCTAGGCAGAACAGCTGGATTCTAAAATCAGAAGCATGCACGTCATTGGCCAGCCCTACTCTGCTTTCATCCATTTGCCTGCTGGTAATTCCAGTATCAATATATAGTTTCATACAAAATATAATTACTTTGTGTCAATGTTTCCATCGATCACTTAAAGTGAAAGAAGAAATAGTTTTCCTATAATAGCAGTAAGATCAATATTAACTAATTTTGTAGTATTGTCACTAAAGTTAACTTTCTTCCATTACTAAGATTAAAGAACTGCATTTTTCTGAGACTTCAAGTAAGAATTCTGCTTCTGCAGCAACAACTCATCACTCTGTTCATAATGCTTGTTATAAGCAATCTTATTGTGTAAAATGTTATTGTGTTAGGTAAATTGAGATACAGTCTTACACTGAGACCTATGTAAAGCAAAATGTATATAAATGTCTAGATACTGTTGCAGTTTTGATTTATTTTTATCTTTGCACATAAACCAAGGACTGTTATTCATCTGTTGTGATTAAACCACAGAAAAACACTATTCCTACTCTGTCACATTATGGGTAAAGTCATGGGATAGCTGCTGTACTTCGATAGCATTCATGCAGCAAAAAAGAGTTAGCATGCTACTAGCTGTTCACAACAAGCTACATTTGTCCTAGTAACTGCATGTCATTACAGTGGAGAAAACTATGAGGCAATGTATGATACAAAAACACTCAATGGAAGGTAAAAATATCTTCTTTGAGCAGCTATTTAAGGAAACAACATATTGCATCAATCATTGTGTGTTTAATAATGGAAAGATATTTTTTAAAAAAGGATGTTGACCCTCTTTCTAGTGACTAAAATTTGAAGTTGTCAAACTGACATGAGCAATAGCAGCATACTAATTTCCTGTCCACGTAGCATATTTGCAAAACATAATGTTGCTGATAACGCTAACTAGGAAAATGTAAAACCCAAAGGATGTGGATGCATCTGGGAATTCCCATGGTCCTTCCTGTGTACCAGTAAAGCAATGAGACAAAACAAACGTCTATGGGCTAATCATGCAAACTCTTATTCACAGTTTGCTACTCTTCACCTTGTTGACCTGTGAACTTTACACTTCAATTTCCCTGTTTAAAGTCAATACGAAGTAATTCAGCTTTCTGTCAACACTTGGCTCAGAAAATAAATAACATGTCATATAAAAAACTATTTAGAAATTGATTGCTTTGGATAACTCTTCTAGGAGAGTTAGAGGCAAAAGGTGATTCTGGGCTGTTTCTGGCTTCTCTTTGAACCCATATAAACCCATGGGTCATAGTGGTTTGGGTGGTACAGCTCAGAATGGAGTATTTGAAAGCACACCAGGACACACCAGAAACCTGCACTCACAGTGGGCCCCATACGATTACTCAATTATAGTAATTTGTTTCCTCACTTTTGCAGGAAAAATTTGCATGAGATTTGGGTTAAATGTAGGGATATGTCCTTAGATAGTTTTCCCCTTCTTCTGTGCCTGACTTTCTGCTGTCCAGCAACTATTTTCAGCCCTCCATGCCTTAGTCCTGCCTTTTGCTTGGTAAACTGGTGGCAGCTGTGCTCATCTACTCTCCTAAAACACCCTCCAATCTATGTATAAAAGTATGCTGACTTTGCCACAAATGGCTTTGTTTATTGTGTTTGGCTGATTGTTGTCTGCTGTGCACCATACTCAGTGTAAGGAGAAAAATACATGTATTGCATATGAGTTACAACTTTAGAAGTACTCATGAAACAAGACTGCTGAAATTTTAAAATTAGTGGCCTGCATACATCCATTTTCCTATTTCCACCTGATTTATTAAAAAAAAAATTAAACATTCCATTTTTTACTGGGGTAGTAGTCACCAAAACCAAAGTATTTTTATTTTGATAATGTAATCGTAATAACAACATTCAACTGTGATATGTTTCCCTCAGGAACCAGCTATCTGCAAAGAAGTTTCAACATCCACATCATCAGGAGTCACAGCTGGAGCCAGATCTCCTTGAATTATTTTGAAAATAATTAATAAACACAATAGTTTTGTGTGCCATCTTTCCACAGAATAATGGAATTTCCATTCTCACTAGGTCCCAGAGAAGTATATATTCAGTGTGTATCTGATACTTTAAAAAGAACAAAAGGCATAACCCACAGAATTTTAGCATGTGTGGTCTGCGTTACTTATCACTCTTCTTCTAAGAGGGTTATGAAACAAATACTGGGGGTCAAAGTAAATAGTGTTTCAGCCATGGTATAACAATGCATGCCATGGATGCAGCCTGTTAAACGGCATCTGATCAGATCTGTTGGAAGTAGCTGTAAATTTTCTTATCCACATTAACAAGCCCTGTTCCGTGTTTCAGTTTGTGTTGCTGTGGAATGCCCTAAAACCTTTGTTTGAAACTGAAAGTGTAAAGATAATTAATTTCCAAATATGGTATTGTGTTCCTTTATACCTTATTTTAAAAACTCTTCTGCTAATATGTTTGTAAATCATGCCATTAGTCACATCTTTCATGTTGCAACTTGCTTTTCAGGCTTTTCCATGAGAACCCAATGCCGGTATTTTAGTATTCTACAACACTTCAGATTTTCAGAAGTATCTGTAATTTTGGGAAGTTCCTCATGTCTCATACTCATGTTTGTTGCAAGTTTTTATAATTTAGAAATCCTCATGTGTAAATCTCATTTCCTGCCTGCTAGTAATCAGAGAAGTAGCTTTTTAATAGCGGCTAAAGAGTTTTATTTTTCATGCTGTTGTCCATTTTTCTTTAGATTCCATCTCTATATATCATGTGGCAAAGAGTGCTAGGTGTAGTACAGAAAATTTGGTGAGACAGAGAAATCAAAACAACTGATGTCTCAAAAGTTCCATGGTCAGAAGCAAAAGCTCCTGCAACAGGAAAGTTAAGGAGGAGAGGAGAGATGCCTCAGGACAAGGATATTAAGTGCTTGAGTCATCAGAGAGAAAACAGACATTAGGAGTGCAGACAGCAAAGTTTCTCAGACAATCTCTTGCAATTTTTTCTTGGTTCTTACTTACAAGTAAGAATGAGTATTATAGACACAATGAATTCAGAAATCTCATGAATCTCACTCCTAGTCATTATTTCAGTAGCAAAATACAGAAATGGACTAAATCCTGTCTGTCTATTACGAAACATTCAGAAGGATTGGGAAATATTAAACAATAGAACAGTAAGGGATGGGGACAAAACCAAAAGCAGGTATTCAATACAATTGTCATCTGTCATTTCTCATTGTGATAAAGGAGAAAGGGATAAGTAGAAGAATATACACTGGTTGTTAATATTTGTTGCCCTTCCTGATGTCTCAACAAATTAATTCTGTAGCTGTCACACCTCATACCTGAACATCTCCAGGGATGGAAACACATTTGTCAGAGTGTCCCTGTTTTCTGTGGTCTGTGTATATTTATTCAGGGACTTTGAATTAGCCATACTGCTAGTTGCTGATGCCATCCAATCTTTGATGTTCTCAGAGTACAGCTACATGGTAACAGCTGCTCAGATATTCACCGTCTTTTACAGTAGTTACTGTGTATACATTTTCCTCCTATAATGAAACCAATTGAATAATGACTCATTCAGCTGTTTCTTCTGTTTATGAAACGACACTGACTAATTTCTTTTATGTTGTCTTTTTCAACTAATGCATTTTTTTAAACTTTTTTCCCCTTCACTGATGACCGGGTCTAAACCAAACTTCTCTCTTCAGCTGTGACATGGCTGATCACAAGTATGTTTTACTGTTATTTTCCAGTGATAAGAGTCTGAAAACAAATACTGAATGGACAGTTTCATAATAAACATTTCACACTGGTAAACAGAAATACTCAAGTGTTCTTGCATGTAAAATGGATGCAAAAATTGATAAATTTCTGTAATCAACTTGCTGCTGATAAAAAGCACAGGCATTTCTTGCCCTGTGATTTTGTAAATCTGATTGGTGTATGGCTTGCAGCACAAATCAGCTCATAATTGTCAATATACTGCATATAGTTAATAACACTGAGGAGATAATTTCCTGTGTTGTCTGTGTTTAAAAAGTGATGACACAATAATATCAGAGCCTGTCAAATAACACTATATAAATAGTTAAAAACTGTAGTTGAATAACTGATAGTTAAAAACTTCATTAAACCTAATAACTTGTGCCTCAATTTTTTTTGACTCAGATGTACCCACTTTCCAGCCTCTCTTCCAGTACAAGTAAGCTGGGACCATAACCTGAAAGTAATGGCACTGTGAAGATACAGGTGACCAGATATTTTGAGTTACAGGACATTCCTGAAAGCAAACATGACAAACCAGTTTGTTACCAGTTGGCTACATGGCCACATGTACCTTGTATATTTCTCTAAACTGAAATGTGAATAGTTAAGTCACAATATTGTGAACCTTCGGCATGAATGTGAATGGCTGAAAGAGCAGTAAGGAGGGGTGGATATATGAGCAGACAATGGACAGATGAGCAGACAATGCAAAACAATGCATCTGTGGTTTGATTCATAGAAATGAGTGGCCCGGGCACAATGAGAGATGGACAGCGTCATTACGTGGTTTCATTCTTCTGAAAGGAAGCAATATAAAGAGGACAGAAAATAGAATATGCAATACATTCCTTTTTTTGTCTCTAATATACTCCTTTTGTGGTTTATTTAATCTGGTTTTAGCCTATTACACCAATGTTGAAAAAGAGAAAACAAACGAAAAGTAGATAAAGGAAAAAGAGTGATAGAGACGGACTCACTCTGATTTACAGCCCCATCAAATGGGGCTTGCAGGTGGTCTAAATTGGAACAGCCCTGTAGTTACAGCCTATTGGACAGACAGAAAATGTCTCTGGAACTGCCAGGCTGGAATTTCTACAAAAAATTACAACTGACAGAAGCCAGTTGTAATAAGAGATTAAGTGGACAAATATACTTAGTAAAGTATTAAAAATAAACCTTGTGTATATGCCTCTACTTCCAGTTGAACTCTAGGTAGGCAGTAATCAGCCTGTTACTGGGAGGCACCACTGTAGGTCAGCAAGACAACAGAAAGCAAAATGCAAAATGACTGCAAAAAGATTATTCCTCTGTCCACCTCACAAATGCACAGCAGTGCATGCAGCTAGTGGAGTTGTGTCAGTGCTTCCTAGCAGACAGACTGCCACAGGCTCCTACAGCTCAGAAGTCACATTATTTCTATATTCTCTGGATTTTTCGTGAACATGTGTAGAACAGTTAAGCTGTAATACTGTAAAGCAATAAATAACACTGTGCTTACCCAAACAATTAGAACTTATTTATCTTCCCTTGAAATACCAAATAGTAGTGGGCTACATAATGGTTTTTCCCCATTTCAGTTAAGCAGCCATCTTACCAGAAAAGGCAGCCAACATCAATCTAGACTAAACAGTATGTTCATCCATGCAGTGATGGGGCACAGCTCAAGACAAATGTTTGCCCTGCTGCAAGGGTCCTTATGAGACAGAGAAAGGGCCCCAGAATACATTCCAGGACCTGACTTTGCCTCTCTGAAAGGGAACAGAAAGATTCATTGTGCTCCAGCTCCTCCAAGCCATTGTGCTTTGGAAAACATAGCATCTGATCCAAAATTTAATAACCTTGTGTAATCTAAGTGAGCATACATTTATCAAACTGTATAAAATGTATTTGCTGTGCTAATTGCTCTGCTCTAAGGCTTTAAGAGGATGCCAAACATGAACAGTTGAATCTGGATCGGTGTTGATCGAAGTGATCTGATCAAGGTTTTTTCTGCAGGATATCTGTTTGACAGTAAAAATGTTATTCTGTCATTATCCTGTGGATTATTCATGGCCTCTAGAATTAGCCTACCAATCTTTTTCTCTTCCATTCTACAATTTGCTGTTACAGTGCTATTCCATTCCCAGAATTGCCAGTAATCATCTTACTCCCTCTTCCAGTTAGCTGTTGACTGATCTAGAAAACAGTGTAAAAATGTCTGAAGTCAATGGGTCTGAAAGTCTGTAAACAATGCAGGAAGGAGCTATGTGGTTATCTTCACATTACAAAATATTTACTTAACAATCATCTCTAAATTGTATACATTAGGAAGCAGCTGCTCCAAGCAGTCTTCCCGCATCATGGCTTAAAATTAAAGTGAAGTAAACCCATAAAAGTGGAAACGAGATGTTGTTAACTCTCTTTCATTTATACTACACGGAGTCCAGCCGTTTCCAATTTAATGCAATTATTTATTCCTCTGGGAAGATAATGACTACCAAAAATAACAATCTGATGAATGATTATTAGCAGTAGATACAAAATGTTTGTATCACGTTATGTATGGAGCCCTGAAAAAGTCTTAACAATATTGAGTCATTGACTTGACTAACTTAACCAGATGTAGAAGATGTCTCAGGTGGGGGAGGTGGTGCTAACATAAGATGTGCCCTCTTTTCAGGCATACACTAAGGATCAAAACCACTACCTACTTCGCCATTTGCAGGACATTGCTGTCTGCACACAGTAGGAGAAGCAAGGCTTGAGGAACCATACGTAAGTAATGTTGGCTTCTGAGATGTTGTATTTTTCCCGTAAAGACAAAAATATCTTTCCAAACTAATAATACATGTTTACAAACAGTTCCAATGGCACTCAGTTCACTGCAGATGCTGCAGATTCATGTCTGGCATCAGAGCCAGTGCTGTTTTTTGCAGGATGCAACTGATGAAACTCGCAAAGGATGAGGCCCTTTGAAATCTTCGTGTGCTGCATTTTTATGAGTTTTATTACTGAAATGTTTTATTAGACAATGCAGAAAATGGGGACATGAAAACTCCTCAAACTCCATCTCCCTGAAGACATTGAAGGAAATACTGTTTCATTCTAAATCAATTTGAAATGTAAGCAAATGGATATTAATGTTTTAGAATCATGAATATTTCAATGTGGGGGGTTTTTTTCTGATTATGTCAAAATGCAGTATTTTGGCATTCTGGTTCTTATTTTTTTCAGAACTCTATGAAAATGTCAATATTTCACTTGTGATGAAAATACATTTCAGTGATAGTGTTCTCCATTCTGATTTTTGCATTACTGCATGAGTTGACATGGATCTACATTGTTTTAATAAGTCTGCGGCCGAAGTATTTTAAGAGTTAAGCATTCACTAAATACTTATGTTAATACAAAAGTGTTCTCAATGCACTGATGAAATACTATAAGTAAAATTGAAATTTTCACTCCAGGTATGTTTTTGTAAAATAAAAATACATTATCTACTCACTGTCAAAGAGAGTCTGTGTAGTCTGAAACTTAATTGAAACTCTCCTCTGCCAGCTGAGTCTCAGAGTTTGAAGGAGATGTGGAATTGCATTTGAGTTTTAAGACTCTAACTATAGCTATTTATTAAGAAGAATCCAGACACCACTGGAATTGCACTTCAGACCATAATAATTGATTTGACAATCCTCAATATAAATAAGTAACTTAAAGTAACGTAGGGACATGTCAAAATAAGATGAGAAAACAAAGTATTTGTTTTCCTGATATATGTCAAAGTCAGAGATCCTATCACCAGAAATAAAGATGTTTTTGTTTTCTTCTGATGATCAAAAATGTATGTGCTTACATAGTATATGAGAACTCTCTTGGTTATGGTGTCAAATCTGAAACTAGAAAGGACTTTTTTCTTCACACTTTCATTTACTTAAGCAGACAGGAAAAAAAAGGAAAGAAAATTAGGAAAAACATGTCAAATTTACTTAATTCCATAATGATAAGAAGAAATTCAGAAAGATAAACCTCTTAAACTCGAGCTTAAGAGTTTCTGTAGTTTAGGAATAATGATGACCACAATTCTCAGTGGAATAAGTCTAAGTCAAAGAAGATCAGGCCATAAAAAGTAAAATATGGAAAGTACTTAATCATGTGAAATCAGCTACAGAAGATATAGAGAGTGAGTCACAACAGGTCAGTGCAGAGACCTGCCATCTGTCATAGGTTAGCAAGCATAGTCCCGGAAGGGACGTCCTTGCTAAGGGGTGCTTACAGTTTCCTCTGGGACCTGATAGAACCTATCAGCAGCCAGTTTGAATATGGACAATTCCCTAAGCCACTTAAAGTTGTGATCACCTCTGTGATCCACATTTAAGAATAGGCAAACTCCCCTCCAAGCTCTCTCTCGTTTCTGGTGCTGGGACAGGTGGCTGCAGGCCCCGTGTGGGGGCCAGCGGGCCTGGCCAGGCCCTGCTCGGGCCAGGCCGGGCCGGGCCACGGCCATCCTGGAGCCGATGGACCTGTTCCAGCCGTGGAATCCCCCCCACTGCCTTGCCGTGGGCAGCCGGAGCGGCTCGGCTCTCCCCCCTCTCCACTGCGATAAGAAAAATTCAACATTCCAGCTGCAAAGCTGCAAGGCCGAGGTGAGATTAACTCTTTTTATTGCTGTGAAGAGCTGAAAACCTGAGGGAAGAGAGAGAGGAGATGCTTAAAGCTGAAATTCTGTTGTGAAGCTATGATATATCAGAGTATCCTGTTGTAATTTCATGAAGATATGGGGGGTGGAGTGTTCAGCTCGTAAGCAAAAGCACCTGTGCTGAGATAGGCAGATGCTGACACAGCTGTAATTTCATGAGAAGTTTGGACAGGGAGAGATGAACCAGATGAGGACTTTTGCTCCAAACGGGAAAGGAGAAAACCTCAGTTCCTAGAGATGCTCCCAGAGATAGTCCTAACAATGAAGATGATGAAGACCCTTTGCTCCCAGGGAAGGAGAAGGGCCTCTGTTTTTGTTTCTGAACGGCTCAACCTTAAAATTGTACCCCAAAAAACTTCAAGAGTGGACCCTCGAAAGCAGTTGCGGGAAAAGCTGCAAGTCGGGGGAAAGGACTCACACGCAGGCAGAGAGACTCCTCTTCCTAAATGGGCTGAACAGTATTTGGAAGTGGGCGGCTGTCTCGTTGTGATAATGTTTTCATAGCATGAGCAAGAAGAGACTTCTCTTTCTAAATGGACTGAACAAGGTTATTATGGAAGTGGTAAACAGACTGAACATCTTAAGGGTTGTCTTTTTACATTGTCAGTGGGAGAAGGGAGGAAGGTGGGGGGAGGAGGAGAGTTCTGAAGGTGGTATAATTTTTTTCTTTCCTCTTCTAGGTCTGTTAATAAACTTCTTTATATTCTTTCAAGTTTGGTGCCTGCTTTGCATTTCTCCTAATTCTTATCTCACAGAAGATAAACAGTAATGAGTATTTCGGACCAAACCACTACACTAAATTGGTGTTTCCGCCCGGTTACAAACCGAACCCGCAACACCATCCCAGGACCCATGTGAGAGTTGTGATACTTGAAATCTTGTCCTGCATTTCATTTCATGCCTGTCTGACAGATTAACGAATAGGTTTCTACACTCAGTAAAGCATAAACTCAGTGCTCATCTTAAGAGAATAAACCACAAATTAGTGAGGTTTGGAGAGTATCTGTGTTCAGTTTTATATGTGCCACCAAGCACATGACACAGGACAGTGGGACTGAGCTCACAGTTTGTGAAAAGGCAGACAGGAGACATGGAATGGGGAGTACTGGGAGGAGGTGTGATGCCAGTGGGGGTGCAGCCCAGAACTTCGGGGCCCTGGGCTAAGAGAGGTGGTAGGACAGGCAAGGCAGCACTGAGGAGTTGTGGCCTTGTACTGTTTTGGAAGCAGAGCAAATCTGGTGGGGTGAAGCTTAGGGGTTGGGAGGATGGTTTGAACCAGGTGTGGTAAGAAGGCAGATGGCAGGGCAGGGTTCCAGGGGCAAGGCAGGGATGAAGGAGTGAGACCTGGGGCAAGGGAGGAACATGGGAATGAAGCTTGAGCATAATGAGGAGGTGCAGCTCATGGCACCACTTCAGCTGTGGGGTAGGCACAGAGGTGTGGGGCTTGGGGCTGAGGAGGGCCACCAGGATGGGCCAGAAACACAGTGAGTCCCTGGCAGGGCTACAAATAAGCCGGTCCCCCAGCAGCGCTTCTGCAGCACTGGCTGAGCTCCGGGTCCTGAGGGACGGCTGCCAGGCCCAGCAGCGCTGGGAACAGGACAGGCACACGCGTGGCGGCGAGGGCGCGGTGAGAACATGGAACAGCACGGATGAGAGGCTATGGAATGTTGAAATGCCCAGACCTTGGTTCTGTGCCCACACAATGATAAAGAAGAAGGAGAAAGCAAGAACTCACACAGAGCAAGCAGCAACATGTTCTGTCCCATGATCCTCCCTGGAAACACTCGGCAAAACATGGGTTGCTGTCTACAGTGATTTGTGTCAAGTGGCAATGACATGTCCGAGGGGCCAAAAACTGTCTTCAGTGCACCACAGAGCAAGGCAGGAGACTGCAGCCTGATGATATATTTTCCTTTGAGGCAAAGTTGATTGAACGACTTGTCATTCTTTCCTTTTCTGCTTTTCCATCTACTTAGCTGAAGGGTTGCCTTTAATACCTCATCTGCCATGGAACAAATTACATTTCTAAATTATTTTAAACTACAGAACTGAAACAGTTCATGGCATCATTATTGTTGCTTTTGTTACTATTATGTCTCTTTTTTCTCCAAAATATGTCCTTTCCCTAATTTAAAAAACAAACATGGTATACTCCCTATGACAAGCTAAAATTTAGCATCTAAAATCCCCAGAGAAATTAAAAAGAGTTGACTCCAACATATGAAACTTGCTGAGTAATGCTATCCCTTAAAAAAAATTCTACTCTAACTCTTTCAAACCACATCCTTTAGAAACAGACCTTACTACTCCATGTTGCATAATGTCTGTGACAGTTGTGCTCGTTATCAGCTTTATTAGCACTTAATAACTATACAAATATTTTCCAGTTCTTTTGCTTGTTATGTCTGTGTATGGTTATACTAAACGCTGTGTCAGAAATTGCTGTGAATAGGACTGTTACATTCCTTAGCACTGAGCAGTAATCTTTCTTTGGAAAGAGGAGGTGTAATTCCTTACTTGAGCTTTTTCCCTTGTGTGGTGTATACATATTTATACATACACATATGTATGTGGCAAATATATGTGTGTGTGTATATATATATATATATATAAAAATACATATGCACACTGCTCTATACATGTCACAAAATATGGTGTTTCTGAATGTTACAGTTCATATGTCCTATAATCTGCATATAATATCTTACACATAAACAATTTTACAACCAGACTGCATTAGAGTCACATTTTAGAGTTCAATGCCTACTGGTAAGAAGCTAGAAATAAATACCAAAAGAGTTAATTTTGTGTCATGGAAAATAAAACTTTATGCAGAAAAGTAACAATGAAATGAAAACAGAAAGAGAGAAACTGCTCTCTATCTACCTTACTAAAAGCTTACCATATCTTAATTCTGCATTCCTTGTGAACCTTAAATTCCTATCGAAGTTGATAAAGCACAGTAAAGTGAAATTTGGGGTTTTAAAAATCTGTTCACACAGATTAGTGAATGAATATTGACATGACCACAGCAGTTATATTAGGACACTAGAACAGAGAGATAAAACCATGTTTACCTCAGGTGATCTTCCAGGTCTTATTTCTTTTGTTGGTTAAACAGTTCCATGACTAAAGATGTCCAGAAACACAGTGAGATGTGGGAGCTATGGATAGCATACTATCTAGTACATAACCTCTAAACACACTGGTGTTTATAGAAATACAAACTTAATTTTCTAACATTTATCAAAAAATGCAGTGAAATCTCAAGTATTAGAATATGAAACAGTAGCTAAATCTGGGATGTATTCAGCTGTGACAGTAAGAGAACACAGTTTTCTATTTTAATAGAGGAACTTTTGAAGTCATGTAACCTTTAGCCATTGTCTCTTACGGGAGAGAAACTTTGTCTAATCTCCACATCAACATATATTTGTCGATTTCAATCCCTTTGCCAAAGGCTTTTCTCCACTGACCCAGAAGTTTTGCTTATTAAGCACATGACTTCATGCCACTTGCTTTGATGTGTCACTACAGTCAATCAAATACTATTTCTATTTCATGGGACATTTTACAAAACTGTGAGAAAAGATCATGGCTCTCACAGTTACTGTTGAACTGAACTAATATGGAAACAGATATTACTTATCCTTACAGCAATATAAAGATGTATGTGTTTATACTTATCAACAAAAGCATCATAGCTGTCAGCAGAACTGACAGATAAAGTTTGCAGGTGTCTTTGACCAAGACACTTAACCCCCTGTGACCCAGTTTCCTTATCTGAGAATGAAAAACAGTACCACCTCGACCTCTACTTTCCTTTTATAGTTTTTTTCAGTTGAAAAAAGTAAGTTTTGTTAATATAATTACTTCGGTTTGCTTTCTCCAAAATCCCTTTAAATCTAAGAACAAATATAAACACATGCTTCTTGTTAGTGGTCTGCTAGTAGGGAAAGAATACTAAATACCCTTACATCTCATTGTTTCCTACTATACACTACCTCAGGGAGGAAGTCCTTTATGGAATAATATCAATAATCAGTACAGTGCTGAACTACTTGAAGATAATTAGTTTGGGTTCAGAGGCAGGGACAGCTAAAAACTTAAAACTTGGGGGTGATTTTAAATGCAGAGTAGGTATTTAACTGTATCTTTAAACTCTAGGAATCTATCATGATTTCAAAATCATGATGACCACTTTGTGAAAAGTGATTATTGTCCCCAAAGCATTTCTGACAGTCATATGTGCTTTTACTTGAGATAGAAATAACATAAGCAAAGTATTTCTCAAAGAATTTCAATGCCTTTGGTTTTGATGCTGGTCAGAAGCCATAAGTCTCTGGTTTAGGCTGTTAAATCCTTTTCATAGCATATGCAAATATGGTATGAGATAGTACAACTAACATGATACTAATATGGATTAGTTTTGCACAGTCATGGCCTCTTAAAATTGAGATTGTAGTATTTCAAGTACTCTTTTCTAAGCTACTAAATTTTTAAGCAATGTGGTTTGGTAATGATGGTGTAAGACGTGTGTCTGTTTGCTTGATGATGCAAACCATAAAGAATGCATGGCATTTATTCTCTTTGTTCATTTCTGAGCATTATTTCAGGTAGTGTTTGAGACTATCTACATGCTAGACATTCTGGAGCCTGACTGCTTACAGGATGTCTGTCTTTATGCAGTATTGTGATAATTGGAATCATCCAGCACACTTTTGCCAATGGAAATGTCATAGATACAGACCACTCTCAGCTTGGAGATTTGTTTTGAGAAAGTCTAGTCTTGTTGACTTTGAAGGTATGAATCTGTTTTTGTGGGCTTTTTGCACAGGGTTTGTTGGTGGGAATTATGTTGACTTCTCCTGAAGTGACTTCTGTTAGGTATAAACATTTATCCACATATTCAGACTACACTTTGACAGCTCTGCTTATATAGTGGTTTAAATTTAAGTATGTCTTTATAATTAAATTGTGTATCCAGACTCCCTGAACACAAGCACAGCTATGCCTGTTCAGCCCAAGTCTGCCACTGCACACCCCTTCACACCTTGCAGCAGTGTCAGCTGCCAGCCAGGGTGCCATGCAGTTCCACGACTCAGTCTTTCACACAGAAGTGCCTTACCAGAAGGAGATGTTACCAAGCCTATCTTAAGCAATGCAGGTACCTAGAGCACATCAGGCTCCCAACTCGCCTGGACTTGGGACTTGTATTTCCTTTGGCAGAATAAAGGCAGGCTGTATACCAAAACAGGGTTAGAGGTTTGTTTCACACATTTCCAAATAAATAGAGATCTTTCTGTATAAATGCATCACAACTTTTCCAATAGGTTTTGTTTTGAAATTTTTTATTTCCAAATACTCAGGAAGAATCAGAAATTCAGTATTTAATGTCTTCCTGTAGGGTCTTGGAACAGACTGTTGGAGTGCAAGGCCTCTGGCAGAGTTCTGAGTACACAGGAATCACACATTAAGAGCAAAGTTCCTATGAGTTTGGAAAGATTTCAGCCATATATTTGACTTTAAAAAACATCTGTCTTCATTCATTTCCAGCATGTTTATTTAACTTGAGGCAGATGTCTGTCATTAGCCTCAGGGCTTGGCTCCCTGAGGCAGTGTTATGCTCTCCACTGCTCGCTGCTGCTTTTTGAGTTTCTGAACGAAGAGCTTTCAGAGCTCCTCATTAGAACAGACACAGGCATAACAGGTCAGAAGCCAGACTACTTTTTTCTGAGGTAGAGTTTATCAGTCCACCTATTTATTTCCAAGTCTCTATTTGGGTGGCATATTTTAAGAAATTGAAAAAAATGTCACTGGATGCCAAACCCCTCCTTTTTCAAAATTGCTGCTAGTGCACTTTCCCCTCATTACTTGTCTGGTTTCTTTTTGCAATAAAGCTGCAATAAGCCAGTACATTCCTGGCACCAATTGGGTCTACCTATTTGTGGTAGGACTAGCTGGGTTTCTAAGAAACTAACAAGCTGAAGTACTGGCCCTATAGCCAGCAGAAGAAGGGATCAAATTGCTTTTTTCAGCTTTCTTTTATCCAAACACGAACCACATTATGGGAATATTAGGGGAAACACATTCTGCAATAATAATTTGTCTGTAATTAAGGTTTTGCTTTTGCCAGTGTGGGAAAAGAAACATTCATCTGGCTTCAGTGCTGGCCCCTCAAATCTGATTATTCGATGCAAGGGAGTTGTTGGAGTTACTTTTTTTTTTAACTGGATTTCTGTGTGCTAGGGAATAGAAAAAAATCAATTAAATGTCTCATCTGTGGCTTAAAATCTATGCCAAGAAGCTGACTGAAAGTTATTAAATCAAAATTCATGCTTACAGAAAGAAAATCTATTAGTATCAAAAAATATCTGTGTTTGCGTTTTGGTAGTTACACATTTTCAATTCACAAACTAGCCAATTTACTTTCAGAGATTAAAAGACTACTATTTTATAAAATTTAGAATCATTCATTACATCACTCAGTTCTCAAATGCTTCATATTTCTTTGCTCCATGAATCTGGAAAAGATTGATACAAAAGTGGGAGGCTATGGAAAAGGAAGAACATCTGACTCACACAATTGGAAATCGTGGCCAAACCACTCTGCAAGGAGGAGGTAGAATGTCCTGGGAAAATTGAAAACTATTTGTTGGAAACAAGAAATGCCAGCTGTGTTCAATGGATCTGTGTGAATCTCTGTATTTGGTGTACTGCTCCAAACTTGTACTCACCTACACACATTTAAAATTAATGTGAGAGAAACCAATACAAGCAACAACTGAATTAATTAAACCGATTAAAATAAATGCACACTTACTAAGACCTGCGTTTGAAAGGATAGTTTGGATATTTATATATTAAATTATGTATATACCTGTAAATATTAATAAGACCGATAAGTCTTACAAAAAATAGAAATTTTCTTTTGACTAAAAATCCATTTTTATCCTCAAAAGTAATGCAATTGATTGCTTAATTAAAAGTTTGTACTAAAGACAATTCTATTTTGGAAAAGAAGAGACTCCTTTTTGATTTTTGGAACTGTTACAGTAGACTGCAGTTATGCATGTGACTTGAGCCATCTATCATTATTTTTTTCATTACTAGATAGCTTTTCTTTCCTATTTGCCTTTACTGCATATATGGGAGACCTGTTTTTAACCAGCCAAAGTTTATACAGTGATGTCCACTGTTAAATGTATTAACACCTGAGATTTCAAAATATTTCATCTGCGCATGAAAAGTTAAGTAACCAGGGCACTGTAACTGTGAGAGTTTCAGCAGGGCATATGGGACCTCTCCAAATGTGATAGAGGGGAGAGGCTGGTGGGACAGGAGCAGCATACAGACATTGCCAAGTGCTGGCTGAGGTCCCAGTCCTCAGGGATGGCCACATTCACCTATAGCAGCAGCAGTGCTAGAGGTGCTGGATATGGGGTCAGGCACTGAGGCTTGATCCCTCCTTATTAGACCCCAGACTGGCTAAAGGCCACATGTGCTTAAGAAGATTATTTTTTTCCTGCAGTCAGCTCAATCACTTCATTCTTTCTGATCTGCAATAAGGGCAGAAAAGTTTTCTGTTGGAGCTGTGACAAACATTGCTTGGGCTGGGTTACCTGACTGCAATGGAAAACGTGAACAGGGCTGCGGGAGCACGTGGCTCCAGAAGAGGTGGTATAGAGGAAGGAGCAACAATATATCTTTGAGACAGAACTTGGTCCCACTAGTGGTTTGTATCTCAGCTACAAAAGGCAAAATATCTGATGGAAAATTGCTTGAAAATGGTACTGGGCTACCAAGTGAGAGTTGGGAGAGCAAAGCATCTTGTAAGGTGCAAACCCAAATGTTAAAGTTTTTTGGCACAGTTTGGCTTAAGTTATTCTGAGTGTTGCCAGAAAACATGAAGACTTAGCAATTTCAAGAGGAACATGGATGAAAAGAGAGGTATTTTTTAATCTTGTTATCAGGAGATGAAAAAATCAGAGGCTGCCTCTTTGTGCGGCATCTCGTGTATTTCAGAGCCTAGGGAAGATCCACCAGATAATGCTGTTTTTTCATGTCTATGTGTGTTGGCTGCCTCTGTGAAGCTGTACGTTTTCTAGCCTATGCACGGGAAGACAAGTAAGGTATTAATTGTTGCTAAGCAACGGTGGTACCCAATAATACAGACCTAAGTCTGGGCTGCATGGGCCTGGCTCCTGAGAGGAGTCTTGGAACATTCAGTGGAAATATACTGTCCTCCTGACCCTCACTTGTTGATCATTAGCCAGTATCCTGCTGAAAACAGTGCTGAGACAGCAGGGAAGTGTCTGTAGCCCAAAGGAACCTGAGGGGGGGAAAAAAAGCTTTGGAGTGCAGCACAATACCAAAGCCCTGGGGAAATATCTTGGGAAGCAGACCACTCCTGCAAACCCTCTGTGACTGTGTGGGATTCTCTGGAATCAAGACAGATTTTGTCCAAGGTCAGAGAACCTCGTGTTTTGCACATGCTGTTCAGCAGATGGTTGATTGGCTTTCTTTATTCTGAGGTTTCCTGGGGATGAAAATCCCCGGCACAGTGAACAGGGAATTGAAAGCACCCAAAAAGAAACAAGATGTTCTTTGGGCTTTTCACCATTTGAATGACTATATGGAAGGCAGCCCAGCAAAATACTGGAGTCCTTCTGGGAATATGATCAGAGGGTCTGTTTGTTCTTTTGTCTTTGTAGTAAATGCAGCAGCCAGATCTAATGTTTACTCAACATCCTGGATGGATGAAACACTAGAGGGGTGCAGGAAGGCATGATATTGTATAACCACGATGACACTGGCAAACAGCATGGGCGCCAGGATTCAGAGCTACTCGCTGCTTGTTCTAGGCCCTGACAGGCTCAGTCTCCTGTTTAGACAGAGTCCCAGTAATGTTTTAGAAACTGATGTTCAGGCAGGTGATACACCTTGATTGTCTCTAACAACAATTTCATGGACAGAGCAGAGCTCTTGCAGAATATACAAACTGCCCACTGCACTCCGCATCAACTTGGCTAAATGTCCAGTGAGGCATGAATAGACAAAACACTCAAGGTAAAGCCTGAAGAACTAAACTGCTTTTCATCAAGAATTAAGATAAGCCCTCTTCAGGTAAGGCAAGATTTTCACTGGAATCTCCTGTTCTATTAAGCAACAAAGGAAATTTTTAGGATGGTTTCAATGAACACAAAAGCATTAGGTGATCTGCTTGCAACAGGAAAGCAAAGAGTACACTGCAGTGCAGAGAAGTCCTGTATAGATGCACTTGATAAGATACAAAGCCAATTATGGAGCATTCTAGAGTTTACTCTGTAGGTGGGTGCTTCTGAATGGTGTTCTTACTCCTGTGGGATTTTGGTTGCTACTCAGTGGCTGACACAACTAATTCCTCCTTTACTATATGTGTGGAATGCAGTCAGTATAAACTCATTGAGAAAAACTTACATAACTCTTTCAAGAGCTGCGCGTAATTTCTTTGTCACAGGTAAAAGTTACTTAATTTCTTGTATTTCCCAGCATTCTATTGCTTTGTAATTTATTACAAAAATGTTTTGAATAGACTGTGGAGTTCAGTGGCACAATGTGAACTTATTCCAATGAATACATACATAATAGAACTGGGTTCTCTGACAGTATTTTGATTGGAATAGTGCTCATATGGCCAGAAACATCAGTGGAATGAAACTCTGGCATACTTTTCCTTCAGCATATTTCTTGCAAACTGCTAGATGATGAAGGTCATGACTAGAGTCATCAAATCTTCTCCACCATTTCATGTGATAAGGAGGAAAGAAATACAGGTTTGTATAAGAGGTCTGTGCAACAGAAATACACATACAGGAGATTTTAACTTCATCTAAGATGGTTGTCTTAGATGAAGTTAATAGAGCTGCTTAGAGTTTGCAGAGGTCTTAGGGCAAAAGATTGTAACATTTTCATTGCAAAACATATTCCATAAAAGTAATACATTTCAACCCTTCAAAGGAAGAACCTGAAAACAAGCTGCTTTCTGCCCTTTTTTTCTTCCCCCTTTGAGACACAGAATTATACCCATGCTAAAATACAAACTCCAACTTGTTTTTCTAATCTGTTTCACAATACAAAAATACAGGAATTTTGCTATAAAACCTGTCTAGCAGTTTAAACGGAACTGTATAAAAGGAGTAAAATAAAAGTGCATCTTTGGCCCACAAGTTTTACTTTTTTGCATAAGTAGAACTTAAACTCTATCTACACTATCTAGAATTCAAAAACAAGAAAAAAAAATAAGTGGAAAGATAACTTTCTTTCCCTCCTAACTTTGAGAGGGCTAAGCATTGCCACTTGATGGATGTTCCTGCCATTTCTATTGTACACCTAAAAGAACCAAAATAAAACAGAATACCCAGAAGAAATACTGGGGAGTATATGCTGCTTTTACAATGGAGCAAACTAGAGTGCAGGGTTAGCTATGGTTTTTCACCCCTATGAAAGCATGATCAGCTGAGAAGTTGAGTCCCAGGTACCAGGACATCCTTAGAACCACACCTGAAGGAGGAAGTTCATGCTTGGGAACTAAAACCAGTAAGCCATTCTTGGCAGTTTAGCAATCTCCAGTCGTGAAGCAGATTGCAGATATTCCCTAGATGTGAGGTTCTGAAAGCCAAGGCTCCACAGCAGCAAGTTGAATGAGTTAGAAAGGAAGCAGACAAGGCTCTCTAACAAGATACTGCATGGTATCACAAGCCCTTTAAAATATATATATAAAAATATATATCTCTATATTGTTTGCCAATTACACATTTAAATAAATCACAGTTTACCAGTGAAAACATGTTTGATAGAAAATTGACAACAATTCCTGCTATTGCTTTTTTATAAGGCCTCCATTCACAGCTGGAAGAAACATTATTTCTTACATAATTTGTTCCACTTGGCTTTTCAAAATAAGATCTAGCAGATCCAACTAAAACTAAAAAGCTAAAGTAACAAAAACCTAGTCAGATGAAGGCAAAGGAATGTCAATCTCACATTCCTTGTCTTCCTCCGGTGTTATGAAACCAAAATCATCAGTTTTTTAGACTCTATTAATATCTAATAGGTTATCTCTAATGGACACACATCAAGAGCTGCAACATCTAACTTTACGCTATAAATGCAAGCAATAAACCTCTAATATTAGTTTGTGCTCTATTCTAAGAGCATATATAAATTCACTTAGTTCTAAACCTTTTTTAAAAGAAGCCACATCCTTAAACTCTGTGCTACCAGATAGAAAAAAAATCCTGTGTGGATAGCACTCTAATAACATAATGTTAATTTTTGGAAAGAAGCAAATTTTCGGAAAGCAGCTCTTCTTTCTGGAAGGGATATGCATGACCTGATGGACTACAGATGTGTACCGAAAACTGCCTTTCGCCTCTTTCATAGAGCGCCAGATGGTCTCACATCCTGAGATTCCTCTCACATATGACTATTGCCATCTATATGCTTAGTCACTAGAGCTATAAATAGTCTAATTCCTGCTTCTATTTTTTTTAAAACCAGCAAAATTCATCAGCCACTTTCAGAGGGAGATCTTCCTCAAGGAATTAGCAACAACTTGAACACGACTGGTTCAAATAGTACTTGTTAAAATTTACAAAAATGCAGATATATCAAGTAGTTTCCAAAAAAAAAAACCAAACTTGGATTTGCTGCCGTGAGTTCCCACAAAGAAATTTAGCTTTTAGTGGTTGGTGTGGGAGGCAATGGTAGGAAGGAGATGGTAACAATTACTAGTTAAAATTTCAGCCCTTGGCCTAGTCTGTCTCCTTTTGGAACTCACCACATGTATTCTTTGTTGCAAAAATCTGTTAATAATTATTGTTCTGGAGAAAGCACTCTGGTTTTCATATCAGATTCCCATGGTTTCTGCTGGGAATGGTTCTTAAAACAGCAGAAAGGAGCCTCTCTAACCTTGTGCTTACTGCATTATTCTCAGCATGTTGCCAATGATACCACATTTCTGTTATATTGTACTTTTACCAGATAGCCATAAAGAATGTCAAAAGACTATGAAATGGTCTGGTTTAAAACTCATTGAAGAAATAATTGGAAAAAGACTAATGTTAACTTCAGAGGTTTTCAATTCCAAAGGATTCTTTTCACCCGCAGTGCATGACTGCTTCCTCACTTTTCTGAAAAATGGTGAATTTGAAAGGGACTGAAATCTAAGTTTCAGTCTCAAATTCTTCACATATTTGGAGGATGTAGTAACTGAGGTCTGAATTGTGCAGCTGACCCCACACTAATGGCTGAATCAAGCACCTCAGTTACAGGCACCTTAAGGGCATAGGTTATTTGTGCCTTTTTAAAAAATTAACCTATTTGATTGCCATACATATAATGCACTGGGGGGTGGGGGTAAGGGGAAAGGTCACCTGTAAACTAGAAAGTTTAACCAATGGTTTAAAAACAGAATTAAAAGCAGAAAAACCAAATCAGTAACATATCAAGTTTGGTTGCCTAATCCAAAATTTGTTATTACTGGACTAAACATTATTTTGTTTCAATTTGTTAAAGTGAAACCCTCAGGTTTAGGCACATTCACACGTTTCTTCATTCCTTTTTTTTTTAAGTAAGAAAAGTATTTTCCTAGACAGGTAGCATAACAAAATATCTGAACATATTTTGCTAAAGTTTAAACATCAGTTTGAATTTTCTGTATGGTTTTTCGTTTTGCTACAAATTAAACTAGTTAAATGATCATCACAGTGACAAAGAAATAACTCCATTTTTAGAGAACAGTTTCTCTCAAATCCCTTTTAATTTCATACACATTTTAAGAAGTAACTCCTCTCCCATGGCATTGCAGATTTGACTCACATATGATGATGATGAGCAGAAAGCTGTTCTGTGACACATGTTGGAACTGCTATGAAATGCCTTATAAGGTATTGCCTTGGCTTGGCCTGCAGCATATTTTTCTGAGATGGTTTTGCATGATTTGTACGCAATAAAAAGTTAAGTAATCCAAAATCTGCAGATGTATGATGAGGAAAAGGCTTGCAGGGATTAAATGATGTAGGATTTTAAACATATAAACTACAAAACCAGCTATCAGTAGTCTCCAGTGACATGGCTTAATCCGGTTTTTATGAGAGATTCTCGAGTCTTTATCTTTTCATTTAATTAGAATAATAAAGATTTTAGAGAATAAACAGAGTCATAGGTTCAGCCCAGAAAAGAGGAGACTGAGGGGAGACCTCATTGCGATCTTCAAGATCCTCATGAGGGGAAGCAGAGGGGCAGACTCTGATCTCTTAACTCTCTTGACCAGTGGTAGAACCCAAGGAAATGGCCTGAAGTGTGTCAGGGGAGGTTTCGGTTGGATATCAGGAAATGGTTCTTCACCCCGCAGATGGCTGAGCGCTGAACAGGCTCCCCAGGGTAGTGCTCACAGCACCAGCCTGACAGAGGTCAAGAAGTGTCTGGACAATGCTCTCAGGCACATGGCATGACTCTTGGGGAGTCCCGCACAGGGCCAGGAGTTGGACTCAATGATTGTAATGGGTCTCTTCCAACTCAGCAAATTCTGTGATTCTATGAAACCTTCATTCCACTTTCTGCTTCATATTATAGCCAGAGTCTGCATAATCCAAGTAAAAATACCCTTCAAACTGGGGGAACAACCCCCATTTGAAGAAGCAGAAATACATGGCTTATAGATTTTAGCTGTATGTAATAGCAACTACGTTTACAATGCAGAAGGTAAAAATAACTACTTTCACAAAGCCTGTACTTCCTAATGTATTCTATACCAGTCGTACTTCTTTAGGACACTTCAATTATACTCCACTATATTTTTTATTTCTTCTGAAGACCTGCTTTGACCAGGCTATGGTGTGAAATACTGAAAGATCATGGTAATATCTCATTGTAAAAAACTGATGGATAGCTAAAAATGTCTTTATCTACATCATATACAAACATAGGTTCATTTGTTCATACACTAGCCCTCTCCATGCAATTTCTACATTTTTTTTTCAAAATGCCTAATTATCCTAGTGAACACCAAGACCTCAGCATGGTGCCTTCATACCAGCTGTAAGAAGATGCCTCAGATGTAAAGAGCTGTATAAATGAGACAGTGTGGAGGAAAGAGACACAGTTTCCACAGCAACATATAGGAACATGAGATGCAACACAATGGTGGCCTTGTTTTTTGGACTTGGATATAGCTTATGTGGAACACAGAAATATGCCAGAGTTCACAAATCCCCTTCAATTCCTAGTAACTTTTCACATTTACACTCTTAACTCTTGTTCTTTTGCTGATTAGGGCTGTTCAGCTGGATTCCTGTTCATCTTATTCCCGCTAGTCTCTGGGTTCTAAGATCACTCCTTCTGCCCTCCAGTCTCTCTTCTCCATTCCATTCAGTGTGTTTCTTCTCCTTTTCTGTCTCCCCTTTTGAGTACTTCCTCTCTTAGTAGAATTTCATCCCTGCTCCTAAGCATTTATTAGCCACTTCCCCCTGACACAGTCTTTGATTTCTCCCACTCTTGTTTAACTTGCTCCCTTTCTCTCTTAATAGGAATCTTCACAAAGCTGCTTCTAGAATGAACTGATTGTAGTGGGACTATGACTAACCACCAGGAAAACTTGTACTTCAAATACTTTCAGATTCAGCGCTGCAGTCCAGAGATCTCATACCTATTTTTCAGTTACCTTCAGTGCTCCTGTTAAGAACAAGCCTAGAAAACTTTTGTCAAAAAAGAAACACCAATAAATTTTTCTACCCTGTTTCCACTGTCAGCAAAACTTGCTACACTTCTTATAATGTTCACTGAAGTTCTTCAGGGGTACCAGCAGCCATACATTGGGGAACATGAAATGTCTGTGGATCATGCACTTTTCAGGATCAGTTTTGAATGTAGTTGCACACAACTATCATTTCCAGGAAAGAGCTATCAGACACACTCTCTGGTAAATGAGGCAGTCCTGACTAGGAATTTGAAAAGCAGGAAATTACCCTTCATGTGACAGCACCTTAATGTGAAAAAAACCGTATCTGTGACAATTTTAACAGTTCAGCACTTTGCCATTGCCAGCATGTTTTTTTATGGTGTCATGCCACTTCCTGTCCTCTACAGTTGGCTTTAAAGCATTTTAATCCTGAAATTTTAGATGCTAAATTAGAAAGGAAAACTGTATCTTCATCAATTATTCCATTTGTTTCAGTAAACAAGACAGTGACAATGTTATTACAGCATCTGAGACAGAAAGCCACCGAGCCAGTGAGCCTAAATGACCCAGTGGGGTCAGCCTTAACATCTCCTGACTTTATTTATTTCCCTGCTGTTGATCCAAATTAAAGCCTCTATACCAGTTCTACTTTTGATCAGTCACTTCACACCAGCAGCAAAGCTGGACTTCACAGAAGAGGCATGTAACTTAAAGCTATAGTTTGGACCCTTGTGTTAGAGGATCCAGCTGTGCAAGCCTCTATTTGTTCAGATGTGCTTTTCTTCTCAGATGCTCACTCATTTCCTCAGATGCAATGAAATTTCCAGGTTGCCCAATAAGTCCTCTGATATAATGTTATTTTAGGGTAGCTTGTATAAGAAAAGCCAGCAGCTTCTAAACTTTCAGGCTGACTAATCTCCAGTCCCTTTCTTTATAGGCAGAGGTGTTAATCATTGCTCCCCACTGTTCTGCTCAGGGGTGTCGCCCAGCTAGTTTATAGTAAAGGCATATTTTGGAAGACAGCTCTATAGGTCCCAACCCCCTCTTCATCCCATAATGTTTTTTCAAAGAAAGCTCCATTATTGCCATTCCAGCCATGCCTAGAAACAGGTGCATGCAAAACCAGATTTTTCCCCTTAACACTGGAATATCCGCTGACCATGCTCATGAGCTACATTCAGTGCCAAAAAGCTACCAGTGCTTCCAGGGCAGTAACATCGGAACTCTGGGTTCACCTAAGGAGAGGCATATCGGGCATCCTGTTAAACAAGTCCTGTGACAGATGAAGAACAGCTGCCCGTTAGCCTGGGAAAGAGGAGCACTTTATCCTGACAGCAACTGGACATGCTCAGAGTGGAAAGGCTCCCAGGGTACAGCCTGGGGCAGTGAGAGGGAGATAGCAAGTGAGAAACTGTATAGACTGAAGACTCCTTTGAGAAGGGGATTGACCTGCTGCAGAGGGCAGCTCTAGTGCCAGTATGAGCTGTCATAGGTAGAAGAGAACTTTAATAATGTGAGGTAGGAGCAGACCTGTTGGTCCTGGAGACCAGATATCTACAGTGGTTTTACAGACAAGTAGAGTAGTCCTGTGACCGAAAAGTCCAACTACAGCTGGCAGATATGGAGTGTCCAGGAGCAAAACACAGCAGAACAGTGTTTCCTATTATTACAGATTTACATTTTTCTGGTTTGTTATTTGTATATCTAATGATATACAATTCTAATTATGTACAAGCTATCTTAAAGGAAAAGGCATATGTGGCATGGAAGGGCCTCAGGTCCTCCTCACATCTCTGACTGGCACAGCTCAATATTGTGTCTTCCTGTTTTCTATACCCATGAGGATGTTCTGTGGTTTATGGAAAAGATAAGACTGCAGATTGTAACAGTCAAACTAAGTGGATTTGTCAATCACCTGAAGAACAGCCATCTTGTCCTTCCCTTAATGAACCAGCGGCCCAGCTGCATATGTAACAATATTCAAGATCTATTCCATTGCATTACTAAACTCACAAACATGAAGAAAGTGTTTTTAGTATTAATAATAAATTCCTGACCTTTTTTTGTGCACTTAGCCTCTCACCATTCATTCTGTGATGCAACGATAAAAGAAGGAAGTGAGAAATGGAAATTCTGGCACCAAAAGACAAGCGAGGAGCAGAATGAAAAGGAAATATCTCTACATACTGATCATTGAAGAGGTGTATTACAGGAAAGCAGTGTCAAAAATCTTCTCCATTAATTCATATCTGAGGATAAGAGAGTTTTCAGCTTATATTTGTTTTAATAGCACAAGATGTGAACTAATTTATTTAATTAGAAGAGTGCAAATGCATTTTACAAAAATTTTGAAATCAGCATGTGTTTATCTGATTCCATTTTTACAGTGAAGCAACTTTGGCTCCTTTATTATGGCTTTCTTTTAGATCTTGATAACTTTTGAAGAAAAGAGAAGCAAACTGTATTTCAATTTAAAAGCCTTTGTCATCAGTAATAGAAGACTTCCTCAGCTGGAGTGCTAACACCCAGATTTGGTCTCCTCCTAACACTGTCAGCTCTGAGCCTTGTTGCCCTTGCACAGCCAATTTGATCCCAGGAATACAAAAATTGATAGTTTGAGGGCTTTGTTATAGTTGGTTCTTTTCTTTTTTTTTTTCCACTTTGTCATTGCAGAAGATACAGGAAGAAAAAATTAATTCGATCTATTTATGCTTACTCTAATGAAGCACACTTGATCTTAGCAGAGAAGTACTAGCACAAATAACAATTAAAGCCAGAATAAGCAATTTCGGCAGAAATGAAGCCACTGAAAAAGTTCCTTGTGAACAGGACATGTTATGATACATTCACTCCGGAGATTTTCAACAGTGGAGTTACACAAAGAATTAATGTAGCCAAGGACAAGAAACCTGATCATGCCAAGAGGAGCGGCATTTACTGTGTCAATACATACATCAGTCATCAGTACAGGAACCTGATACAGCAAACAATTTCAAATGCAGCTGGACTGTATAATGCCTTGAAAAATGAACTGTGAACTCATCTGTACAACCCATTAGAGGTCAAGGAGAATTCCACAGAAGCAGTTATGCAAAAGGAACAAACTGTAACCACCTCTGAGCAGGCACAGAAACACACACTGGGACATTTCCCAAAGTGTAGGGGGAAAATGAGCAGAAAGAAGGCAGCAAAGCATAATCAGGCCTTAAGCTCTCTCTGAAGGATGGTGCAAAGATTTCCAATGACTCGTCCTTCCTCTTGGTTGCTGGGATTCAGGCTGCCGAAGACTGAACAAATGACTGCCATTTAGAGAGAGCAACAGTAAACTATGAGGAAAAAGAGGTACTAATAAAGCCTATACCTTTATGGGCTTCACCACAGGAGAAAGCTGAGATGCCATAGGGCATTACAACTCTAATTCACCAACTTGTTGAGCCATATTAACTCAGGACTAAGCCTTGCACACTTAGACTAACTACTAAATTACATTTCCAAGGTCTCAGTATTTATCATTAAGCTTTCAACCACACAAGTTGTTTTAACAATCTGCCTTTCTACAACATTTTGAGTTATTTGCCTATAAACTGTGAAGCCTTGTTATTTGTATGACACCTTTGCCCAAATGACTCAGGTTTCATTAGATGCATAAAGAAGATGAAAAGATGTATGACTAGAATTTTTTTCTTTTATCTGAGATTAATTTACTTGAGAGGTGTCACTCAAGCTGTTTCTGCAAAGGAGGCAGCCTGGACCAGTCCTAGAGGTTTTAAACTTGCAGCTTAAGGAAGTGTCTGAGTAATAGCATCTGCTTCATAAAGATATTCTGCCATTGTGAATAATCTCAGGCATTACAAAACCTATAATAATATTTACATTTAGGTTAGCAGCAGTTGTTTCCTGTTCTTCACATCAACAAGTGAACAGGTAGAATTTTTATTGTGCAACTAAGGAGGGCATATTTTTCTATTCTAAAATTATTCTGTTATTACAATAATTTTGTTATTTCACTAAAAAGAAACAGTTAAACTCTCAATTTATTGCTCATTGTTTCTAAAAGCGACATTGGATTGTGATGAAAAACAATTGGGATAATTGAGTAATTGGAGAAAGTAAAACAATTGGAAGAGATCATAATTTTTCTGATTCTATGACTCAAATCTGTTCATGTGTCTAGCCAGGAAAGAGACTGAAGGTATTACAAAACACAATGCTTTGTTCTTTTTCCTTTTACTCTTCAGCTGGAAGGAAAGGAATTATTTCTCTTTTATTCACTAGCATTAATTGTGCCTCTAGTGCAGTACCGAAATGTTTTAAATATAAGTTGGTGCTACCATGCTCTGATCTGAGGTGAGCCAACTCTAGGAGCTAAGCTAGTAGAGAATGACTATTTTATCAGTTTTCTGGCAGTTTATCTGTCAAAACAGTAACACCAAATGCTTATGTCAAAATATGTAAGGAAATAGGGCTGTGGCAAAACTAAATTACCTTGGCTGAAGTAATTCTGGAGCTTCAGTTTCACTGTAGGATTGATCTGATTCTAACATCTGCAAATGAAAGCATCTCTTACAAATCTATTTACAAGAATGCCCCTGCCGATGACAATGATTCACGCACTAGGTTCTTTCCAGCAAGACAAAGCCAGCAAACAGCTAGAGATGTGTGAGTTAACTCTAACCTTGCTTCTTGGTGTACTTGTAGCAGTGATGTTATAGAAACTAAAGAAGTATAGCATATTAGGAAAGTTCAAAACTTTAGAAAAAAGCTAGATCAAAATTACTCATATGGCTTCAGGGTTGGAAGGCATCATTCAGCTTTGCAGTGGCAGCAAAGAAGATTCCAAGAATGAATCGGTGAGGGACTAGCCAAATCTGAACAGTCTTGGTGCAGTAAACAGGGTCTTTGGGGCATGCTAGAGGCTGTAACAGGGTGACACAGGTTGACAGATCTTCTCCATGCTGGAGGTTCAGATGTTGTCCTAGACTTACAATGAACTCTGTAACTGTGGAGATGGCTGTGGTCTTGCAACTGAATAGGGTTTCCCACATCTACCTTGCTGCCTCCCAGCATCTTCCTCATCCTCTTCCTCCTCTCCAGACCTCAGTACAGGACGATCCCCCAGCCCAGTCTGCTGTCTTATCCCCCGCCCCATCTTCCCCCTGTAGTACTTCACCCATTGGTGCCCCATGCCTGTGTCAGCTCCGCTGCATTTCCTCCTCTGGCTCCTTCCACCACTAACAGCATGCGGGACACCAAGGGAACCGAGAATCTATCTCTTCCAGCAGCACTAAAGCTTGAGATTATATTCAAATGGATCTGCATGCAATGTACGGTGCAACCAGCTCAGAGGGGGTCATACAACTCCAGCAGGAGAACAGGAGGCACAGTGCAGGCCCTGGGGTCCCTCTTGTGCCTCCTCAAAACCCCTCACCAGGCTCTCCTGCTCCCTGTCAGAGGCCTCGGATACCCATGTGCCACATGTCAACAGCTGCTCAACCTGGTGAAAGACCCAGGGACAGAATACAGAACAGGGACAATGGGGTTCAGCACTCTCTTGTTTACAGCATTCTGTTCTAGTTTCTAAAACTGTGAGTTCCTGAGCCAGGAGAATTCTTGCTGCCCAAAAGAGCCTTTCAAAGCTTCACATAGAGATGATAGCCTCAACATAAATCACAGAAAAACAGGGAAAACCAAAACCAAGCTTGGCTAGCATTGGCTTTTTACTGACCCAGTTTGGTTTTCTGCCCAAACTATCCACTAAAGAAAATATAATAAAATCTTTCTGCACAGAATTTTAATGTCGTGTCGGACTGGACTTTGACCCAAACTAAACAAAATACTCACTGCACAGCGTTTGTACATCATACATCCCTTTATCCAGAACATTCATGGAACAAATCAAAGTAGTGGAAGGCTACAAGTTCTTAACACAATTAGTTTTCAACTGCTCCATTTAATATCCATCTGTTCACTCATAGGTAAATAGACTTATCTCTTTTACTAAAATTCCTTGTGTTCTGATTTAAACATTTTTCAGTATTTTTCCTTATATGCTTATATTATGCATTATGTTAATACATAATACCTTATGTATTAGCAGCAGTAATTACAAGTAATTACAATTAATCAGGTGACTGCCGAAACACTGGAATTACAACCAAGGCTGGTCAAAAGGAGTTAATTGGAACTTGTCCTGAAACAGACTTCCTAGTAGCAATTCAAAACTTGAATAGACTAATTGTGACAAGAAAGGACTTAACGTAATCCTGCTTTTGATTTAATTCCTAATGTTGCCTTTGTCTGCAGTACCTCATGAATTACTTTTCGTCTTCAAGTATCTTCTCGATTCTTCAGCATAGCCTAATTGTGATCACAGCCACCAAAGTTTACTAATGGTAACACTTTAAAAGCACATGTTGGAAGTCTAACAAGTGAGATTTTGTTCTAATACCACGTTTCCCTTGATTTGTAATATCATTTTAATCCTATGTGTACTTTCCCTAAAAGCTTTGATAGAAAGGCAGCAGTAAGTACACTTGCTGTGACTATAAACTGGTGATGAATATGCTGTTATACAATGTTAATATGCTGGGATGTATATCAAAGAAAAGTTGGAACACAGAGCTGTGGGAATTTGAGACTATTGCAGATGCCAAATCAGGTAATCTTTCATAAAATGCTTAATTATTTGAGGAACATTGGGTTGGGATTTGGGTTGGTTTTTGATTTGGTTTTTTTTTGGGGTTTTTTTCTCACTATAGGGCTGTTCTAAAGTGTGACTAATAGTTACTTAATTCCTTTGAGAATCAGCCTAAGAGTATTGATAGTCACCTTGCACTCATTGGTTCTTTTGCTCATATTTTGTTTTAACCTGAACAGCTTTTTTTTTAGCAGTTCTTTGTTTTGTCTCTGTGCAGGTGGCACAGACATCACGTGGCACAGACATCATAGTTTGGGAGTTTCCAAGTGTTACTTTTAGATAAGATAAAGTCTCTGAGATTTTTATGTCAGCTGGAATCTCTGATCCCCTGATCAAACTACTAGCTGCTTTCAGACTTGTGGAACCGTCAGCTCTCCTGTCATTGATGTGGATGATGACTTGCACAAAGCCACTAACAATTCTCTGTTGGAAATAACTCTTCTCATACATCACAGTGTCACATATATCTCATCCAGGCTGGTAACAGCCTGAGAGCCTTAGAGCCTGCTTGCCATTCTGGGATTAGTGAATATCCTAGGGCTTTTTCAACTACGGTTTGTTTCCAATGTTTTATGCCAGAAGACTGAGCATTTTGTGGTGCAGGGTTAATTAAATATCTGTTGGTGTTTATGTTTGTTTGTTTGTTTATTTTTGCTGGTGGGTTTTAAAAAGTTTTTTCTGTCTACTTTAAAACCTTACAAAAGATTAAGGTAGGACTTAATGACCAGTACTTGTCAATTTACCATTTTATGTAGACACAGTGAAACTATTGACCCATTAGATTTGCTGGAACTGCTAAAAAAGTGAGGTATATTAGATTGCTTTGTCATAATTTTTTTTTAAACTTGCTTACTATACATTATCTGAACTCAGAACAACATTTCTGGAGTTAAAAGCCAGTGTTTCTGTTAATCTAACTACAACATAGAGAACATACAAAACTCTGACCCCTTTCAATCTGAGTTGGTTATCTTTAATAGCTGTTGAAATATTGTGGCTATTTGAATGAAAAATGAAGAATGAATGTGTGTTTAAAATGAAATGGATCAGGACAGCTATGAGTAACAATACTTAATGTACCTCAGTGATGAGGATAAGAGAAGGTTCACATGGTTTGTCTTTAGACTTTTAACTTTAAATATTGAGATTAAGACTTTCAGTTTCACCTCAGGCCCTTTCCAATCAGTGAAGATACAATACATCTTTGTTCTGAATGGTCCTTCAGAGTAGCCCAACTTAATTTTAGTGGTTATACAGGAAGATGAAAGAGATTAGCTTCATAATTTAGGTTAAAGTTGAATGTTAATTAATCTAAATACACACATCTGTTCAATCCACTGCATGGTACTGCAGTATTGACTTCGTAATGTAAGGCAGTACAGACCAGGAGTGAGTTATGATTGCTATTTGTGTGCAAATCCACAAATTTGGCTAGACCTGTAAGGCATGTAGAAAAGAGTGTGATAAGAATTCAGAAGCTTGGTCTGAAGCTTTCAATGTCAAAATTCAAGTACATGTGTCTTTATGAAATAGCTGAATTGTATCTACATCCAAGAAAGAACTTAAGTAAGATATAAAAAGTTACTATTACTACATTGCTAATCTTCATAAATTCCTTAAACTTAAGAGTTGCTTCTGTCTTAGAGGAGTTTTTATCCTTACTTTCTTAGGTATTCTGAGAAATGTCCATAGGAATTACCTGGAGAGCAGGCAGAACATAACACGAAAGAATTTGAAACTAAAATGGGCTAGTTCTTCAGTCTTAGAATTTGCAGTTTGCAATCTGCCTTCACAGTGAAAATTACATCACTTCAGAAATGAGGGAAAGAGAACAACTGCAAGAAGTTTCAGGAAGTTTGCATGTAAAACAGCTCTTGCTTTGCTTGTGATGACATGACACTGTGAGTATGGGCCTTTTGCAGGGAAATTGGCTTAACTCTGAAGTTTTTCATTTCAGGCAGTGAGGAACGCATGCTAGAAGATTTCTTTACTAATTCTGTCAACTGATTGTAGTTACTGCTATGAAAAGAACTGTGGAAATACTGAAATTGTTTTGCAAGCAGCTTCAGTAGACTTGCTGCAAGATGTACTCTGCTATAAGGGCACTTGTTATACACAATACTGTAACTGGTGACTATAGAACACCATATACTACTGTTCTCTGCTGTACTGTACAATGCCCTACTGTAACGGGTATGCTTAATTTTCTAATGATAAGGAGAGACAGAAAAGACAAAGTTTCACTGACTCCTCAGTCTTGGAATATACTAAGGAAGAGGGTTAGTACCAAAAAGTGAAGTGAAATAGAAATGGGGCTGTGGATATGACTACACACGCTAAGTGGACTGGGGTTAAGCGTGGCAGGTCACATGCAGCTACTGTCTAATGAGCACAGTAGGCTCAGAGTAGAGGAAACAAAACCAGGGGATTTAGCAACTGCACAAAAAACTCCTCAGCTACTGAACCTGTGACCCTGCAGCTTACACTGGTCAATGTTATTTTAGTGACTTCATGTGGAAAAGAGAGAAAGCTGTTCAAATATTTAAATTAAAAATGTCAAGCTATCTTTTTAAAAAACTGTACTGATATTGAGAGGAGGACAGCTTGTTGAGAGAGGGTAGTATGGCTGTAATACTGATCAATTTTTCTTCTGTTTAAAAAATCTGAGGCCTTAGAAGTTATTTTCTAAACAAATATATATAGCAATTTTATGATTTTTTTCAAATGAAAATAGTAATATTGCTGAAGGGATATGCTAATCCTCAGATTCCTTTGTTTAGAATTAGAAAATAGATTCTTATGAGAAGTGTAAATGGTGGAACTGCATACATTATACAAAGGCAATAATGATACTGCCTGCGAGCACTGAGAGTGCCTCCTCTGGGTTTAGCTTTCCAAGACCAAACTGAAGAGAATAATTTGCTTTCCTGTAATGGTCACTCCTGAAAATGGTGTCATAGGGATGGCAGATCAGTGAAGTCACATCTCCTAACAGAAGAACTGTCAGTTTGACGCATGGCTTTCTAAATGGGGAAAATTGCACAATTTCCTCAGAAATATGCAAAGGTGTCTTCATTTAAATACTGATCTTTTACTTTCCGTATTCTTTCACATAAAAGCAAAGTATGCAAAAATATTTCAAGATTTTGAAATATAAATTTTTTTTAAGTTTCCTCGATTTCAAAACATCATCAGAGTCAAAAAATGACATAAAATCTGAATTCATAGATGGTTATTTTCCCATATCATTATCATCTTGATCCTCAGGTGAAATAAATTTGTGGTAGTTCCATTGTATTCTGCAGTTATACATCTTCACATGAGCTGAAAATTTAATTCAATATTTTAAATTAAAACGTCTCTAGAATTTTAAATTTGGTCTGTAGTTGTGTAGTCCTTTCAAGTTCTTGTTATTAAAACACTGACCATTATTTCTCTTTAGACCTTTCAACTATCTCAAACAGCAGTCACCTGATTCATTGGTTTTCTCTTTATCAGTCTCTCTCAGGTACTCCAAGGAGAGGTGAGATACCTGGATACTACACTTTTTTACTTGTATGTCTCATCTGAGAGCTATATTAAAAATAAAATCGTATTTGTTCTCCCTTGACTGTAAGAGGCTGAGGACCACAATATCTCCATGATTTTTTGGTGTATAAGCAGGTGTGACTGCTTATGTTTACATACCATGATGAAGCTAACTAAATAGTATCTATTGTTGTTAATCTGAGTTACCAATACAACAGACTATGTATAAGAAAACCAATTAAAAGATAGGCTTTTTAAGTCACAATATGTCCCGCTCCCACCCCAGTGGAAAAATCATTCAGAGGAAGGGCACACACATGACCAATATAACAATTGCAATATGTGCAAGAAAAAAAATAACAATACAGAGAAAATCATACCAGTGAGTACGGAGATCAGCGCCAAAGCAAGCAACAAAACACATAATTTTGAAGAAAGAGAGGCAAAGACATTCTGGGAGAGCTGCATGACAAACAAACCATCAGGAAATAAAATCTAGAAGGAATCTAATTTAGCAAGCTGCAGCCAGGCATTTTGGCTAGACTGTACAATTTACATAGAGGCCTGTGTTGAGGGTGTGACTTAGCTGCATTTTGTCAAGCAACTGTCACACCATCAGTTGCATAGTCTTTTTGAGTCTCTGAAACTAGCCCTTATTTCTCGTCCTGTCCCCAAAGATGAGGGAAGCTGGGGTACTTGGCTTTGACAAGCCTTAGTCTCTCTGGACTTCATTATTACTAACACACTGAGAAAAAAAAATGTTCTTGAGCACCCACACTTCACTTTGCGACATGTCCTTGTGCAAGTCATGAGGCAAGACTGGAGAGAGACTCACTCCGTGTACCCACCCATACTTATCTCTGAAGTGTCTGTTGCAAGTTTTACTGAAGGGCAAGGTAGTACCTTTGAACAGATGCAGCAGACACATGTCATTAAGCAATAAGTGCTACCTTGATCACTTTCTTTATTAGTGCCAAAAGCTTTAATCTCTTCAGTGGAATGTGTGTATTTATTATAACAGTACACACCCAGAAGTGTCTCACTGGAGTTATAAAGCCCAACCAGCACTACATTAAATAAATACAATTTCTCTATCTTACTAAGATAAAATATTTCCTATTGGTCTGTTTGTCTTGTTACAGCAGTGAGCCATAACCTCATTCTTTTGTCATACTGCTTTAGTATTTTATCTCAGGTGATCAGTAATTCCTTGGGCTTCAGCATACTTTGATCACATGGGTCAATTGGTTGTGACTTACTACAAGGACACAAAATTTCTGTTAGAGTGCTGAAAATTTTTGTTTTCAATTTTATCAACATGCCAAGACTGGAACTACAAATGTCACTCAGGAAGCAAGTTACCCTAGATAACATTTGCATTTATCAGAAGTCATCAAAAGCCCTGTAACTGCAGTATTGGTTGAAGCTATGTTCTAATATTGTGAAATTTTTAAAGTTACAATTGAATTTGAGTTTGTGTCATTTTACTCAATGAATCAAGAAAACTTGTACTGACATGACTGAGCCCTAACCTTTTAAATGTAAATTGAGGGTAAGGAGAGTGCTAGTGGATATTATAGGATAGGCATTCTTTACCAAAAAAAAGCCCTACCAAACAAAAAAAGAATAATGTTAAATGCAGTGCTGATTTGGAGCTAAGAAAATTTACCACTGATACGCATTCCTACAGTATGCCACAGCAGCAGGAATGCTGAAAAAGAGCCGTCAGCAGCAGCTTGGCCAGATCCACCATTGCATTTGCACACATGATGCACCCTTCACGGCTTCTGCAGTTTGGATGACATTTTCTTAAGATTCTTAGAAAATCTGTGAGGTCAAGTGCTTGACAAGGGAAAACATTATGCTCATTTTAACAGAAATCTTGCTTCCTCTAAAGGCTTACTATACTTAGAAAAAAGTGTCCCTCCTGTTTTCATATCATATTAAAAACATGTAAGAATTAATTGAGTGGTTTGTATTCTGAAATTACTTGCACATTTCTCAGTTTAATGGGTGTTTTTTTAATAAGGGGGTCACATTCCTTAGTTAAAATTCCCAGTGATGGTATTAGCTGTTCTCTTTTGTAATTTTTTGTCTCTTTTTTTGAAGTTTGTTCTTCAAAACTGTATGCTATAATAATAGCTGAATTAATCAGTTGAGGTTTTCAAGCAATATTACATAAAGATTTTCATGCTCTTATAAATTAATAGACTTAGCTCAGTGATTTAAAAACAAAATTTGTCTCAAAATCAAGAATTCTTAGGAATATAACTTCTGAAAAATGGCTGTTTTCCCTGTATCCCTTGGACTGTAGTCAGTCATGAGCTCAGCTTCCAGGTTTTGAAGGCCCTGTGCTAGTAACACTGTTAATTGAACATAAGTCTGGAAGTCTGCAGAAGAGTGCAAGATCAGAAGCAGTGAGATAAATACAATGACACGAACCATATCACTGAAAGCATTTTCTTTGTCATCAAATCAGAATCCAAGCAAGGAGGGGGGAAGTTCTTATCTGTGTATTCACAGTGCTGCTAAAGGAGAATGACTAGTTCGGTCTTGGCAGTCTTCAGCTAAATAATATTGATAACACATGTGGATACTGTCACTTTTGGATATATTCCTGGGAATTTACACCTTTGAGTTATATAAATTTATTTTTATGTCTGGAAATACCCATATAAATCAAGATGTTATTCATGGAGAGTTGCCCCTTTTTGTCTTTTAAAAACTGCCTTCTTAAGAAAAGAGAACGAGGACTACTAGTTGTAAACAAAAGTGAAAATAAGGAAGGAATAAAATCATTCAGCAAATAAATGACTATCACCAACACAACGAATACAAAAAAAATCCTATGACTTCATGGCCTATTTTTATTCCTCCTCATAGAAAAGCAAGAAATAAAATAGTTCAAGCTGAATTAGCTATATGCACTTTTTTACTAATTTTCACAGGCACTAATAAAATGAGGCCCATTTCTTCTATGCCTCACTGCTTGTAGAGCCATTTATACATTAAAAAGTGGGTGATGACACCACAAAATCAAAACTGTAAATTTTATATTCAAAACTTTGTAATGGACAGTTTGCATATGCACTAGTTTCTGAGAGCATGTTGATTACAAGAGGGAATGGTAGCAGGCATAGCAGAAACCAGGTTAAATTAGGATCCAGCATTGCATTAGGGCACGACTAAGAGTGTCTTAATGTGCTGAAAAGCTACAATTTCCGAACTTCTCTTTTTCTGATGTCACATCCTCTTATTCAGAAATCCTTCATCTGTCTCTCATGTACTTTTCACCTGCTGCTGCACATGAGGAAGTATATCAAGCAACACTTCAGCTCCAAAAAAGGCACAAAAAAGTTCACTTGGCCTGAAATAAAGAGACCAAATGAAAAGCAAAAAGCATCAGAGTTTTGAAACAAAACTCTATTACACAGTTCTGGTGCTGATTACTGGTTCTGGCTAGAGTCTGACAGGAATAAAGCAAGATAATTTGGTTCTTCAAATACATTAAAATATGTGCTGTAGAATTTCAGAGCATCAATATCAGAACATTTGAAATGGATGTTTTACACAAAGCTCCTCTGTCAAGCTGAAAGTGGTACTTAGCAATATCTCAGTGTAATCTATGTTAATATAGGTACCCACTTGCAAAATGGGAAAGAGCTGCTCCTTGGGTCAGGTTCTAGCCCAAAGTAAATGCAGACTCATAATCAGGCCAATATTAAATGAGAATGAAAGTTTCCTTCCTTTTCACTTGTAGCAGTGCATCCTTACTGGTAGTAGCAAACATGAAAATGCACAGGCAGGTTCATGTATTTTTATGCTATCACAGAGTCACACAGGACAACATGAGGGTTACAAAGTCTGCGGGACATAGGCTGTGCTTTGTGGTCATACCCTCTCACCCCACAAGGGTTAGCAGTTGGGAATGCAGTTATTTCCCATCTGGAAATGATCGTGCTCTAATGTTTTAACTTTGGATGTAAGTAGAAAAGATTTGTTGGCAAATTTAAAGCAGGATTAATGTGATATCCACTGAGCTGACTGTCAGAAGATGACATTAGCTAATGATCCCTTGACACAGAGGTACTGGTCTTGAAAAGGAAACAAAATCTATGTATTTATGTGTGTATGTTTTAAGCCTGTTAAAGAGGCAGATACTATTGCTGACACATGCAGGTCTTATACGTTTAAATCTCATATACTTTGAACCTGATTTTCCTCTCCTTTCCATCATCAAATTAAATCCATAAAGCTTATGTAAACAAGATTAGAATGTGTGTCCTTCTAACAGAGTTGCACAACTACACAAAGATTACAAATAAATGCAAATTAATTAGAACTAGGTGACCTAAAAGTTCCAGGTTCTACAGGTTCAGACTTGTTATGAACTACATACCATCAAATTATAAATCTAGGTTGTAATTGAAAAATCTTCTGACAACTCCTCTCAGATCTAGAAAGAATTAATGCTTCTTTAGTAATGGAAGTAGTTTTTGATCTACTTCACACTTTAGCATTAAAGTGTGAAGAAAAGTGTGTTTTCTGTGTAGAAGGAAAATTTCTGAACCTGAAGCAAGACACAAGCAACTGACTTTTACTTGCTGTCTTTCTTCTGGAAGCACTGTTGAAGCAAAATTAGTAAAGGGTTGGGTAACTCATCTTCAAATCAAAGACACTTGAAAGAAAACAAAACAAAAAAGGTCAGTATACATTGCAGAATGCTTCCAAGACTAATGACAAAAATACTTACAAAGCTGGAGTTGGGTCTCTGGGTATATCCAGCTCAAATATATTCTTTGCAATTAAAAAATGTCATTAAGAGAAAATGCAGCCTCTGAACAGATAAACATTTTGACTGTGAAGCTGGATTTATGATGAAAATATTTGTAATACAGTTAAACCTGTGTAATTTTTTTGGTCAAAGGATTTCTATATAGTTCTCTGCATACTCCAGCCATATAGCTGTTATAGGTCAGTTCACTTATCTGGCACAAGTAAGCTGTTCAGGAAGAAAACAGGTTAAAAACATATGTAATGAGTACATATTCAGCATTTTTTTCATATATTAATTGCCCCTGTATCTGAAAGCAAGTGATTATAAGACATTTCATCTGGGACTACTCTCCTGAAGGATAAATAAAGTCAAGGATACAAAAATAACTTAATGTTAACAATATCGCCATTGCACTTAACAGTCCCTGTTACTTGCCTGACAGAAAGAGAACCAGGAGAGTTGGTAGAACAAACCTGAAAGGAGATGGAGAACCCAGACAGGTGAAGGTAATGAAAACCCCCAACTAAGGGGAATTAGCTGCTGAGCAACAACTGTGGAAACATGTGGAAAACATTGCCATATTTGCCAAATGATCAAGGCAAAATACAGAGCTATTACAGACACTAACTAGAGTGTCAGTTTAAGAGCATTTTTAGCTGCAATTTTCTTTCTTAAAAACAGGGTTTTCTTTCAGAATTAAATTAGATCAAGTTATGGATGTAAGTTACGGGAGACAGTGAAGGGGAGGGGGTAGCAAAAGAGATTAATGAAACTCTGCCTGCCTTTCTCAAACGGGAGTCTGGCAAAATATCCAAAGAGGCAGAACAAAACTTGCCTGTTTCTTTCCTGGCAGCTAGGAAATATGTTTCCCTGCATACTTCTGCTAGCTTCTTTCAACTTTAAATTTCTTCTGTGTCATCAAGACTTAGTCCAAAAAAGTGTCTGACCCCATTCTTCCTTTCAAGTAACACATAAAAGCCTTTGTGAAGGCTTTTCTTTATTAAAAGTCTAGTTTTTTTTGTTTCGCAGATTCCTGGTTCAAGTGAATCACTGAGCAATGCATTAGTCAATTCATGGGCAAAGCAGGCCATATTTATATTCTGAAAGTGTCTGAGTTTCAGTTGTTAGTGCTTCCTTCTTTCTTTCCCAGAAAACGGAAGTGTCATAATCTTTATCGTAAGAAGGCTTAGGAATTAGCACAATCAATGAAAGAAAATTCTCAGTGCACGCAGAATTCAAAAACCTTGTTAAGAATCAAAACTGTTAGTTATGTATTTTGCACACCACTACACGACTTCCCAATTAATTCAGTCGGTCTTTTCAAACAAGTAACAAGGAATAAACACTGAACTTCAAACAAGTTCGGGGTTTGGACATGAATCTATAAAGTATTGAGAAATATTGAAGCCAGAAGAACAGAAGGATTGGATACAATCTTTCAGGTTCTGGGGACATAGCTTTGGACTCAAGACAAGAGAGAAAAGTCTGAATTCAAGCAGAATTGTACAGTAAGACTCTAGATACTATATTAAAATAGTTTGGAAGCTGAAATTCAGCCAATTCTGGCCTCTCACACTGGAATTCCACCTCCCCCATTGAATGTCTGTCTCTGCCTGGAAGTACAACATGTTTGAAAAGGTAACACCTCGAGTTCAAATTCCTCCTGAGATTTTAAAATTCCAAGGTGATACAATCTCAGCTCAAGCCTCTGCTGTTTGTCAAGAGGTGCTTATGTCAAGCCTGCTTCTCAGAATAAGAGGAGAGAGGGAGGAAAACATCCTGTGAAACATTCGAAAAATGCAGTTCAAGATTCTGTTTGCCTAGCCAGGTTTCATTTTGAATCGAAGTACTTTGAAGATCTTAAAGCTCCAGCAAAGTTATTAACAAAATAAAATAATATTTAAGGTTGGAATTGGGTAATCTAGATGATAATATAGGCTCCTTTATTCTAAAGCATTTCAGGAAAAGTTATCAGGGCTGATCATGAAAAAAAAAAAGGCAGGAAAATAGAAACACTAACAAGGACTGAAGCATCAGCTCCACAAATTTTTTAGTCTTCTTGGGACTGCTAGTTAATCAGTACACTGTTATCTGCCTCCAGTGTCTTGCAATACTGTGCAATATTGTGTTTGATAAAGGAAAGGATCAGCACAGATGCTACAGATTATTGACAAAGAAGGGCAAAGCTACATATATCTAGCTAAATCTTTCCAAATCTTTCTGTATCTTTCAAAAACCGATGTGCTGCTAGCACAGGGAGTTGTTATTGAATTGATACTCAGTGCACACCCTGACCTTTATCGGCACAAAGGCATCTTCTATGCGGAAACTATGCAAGTTTTACAGTCAATTTTTTCTCCTGCATCTAGGACTTGCACTAGAAAAGTGGAACTACCTCCAACAAGATTAACTTCTGGACATACAGGTATGTGATTCAGCACGAGGCACACTGCACTGTATCTATATACCTGAGTGAATGTAAATATGCTTCTGCATTATTATCAGGCTCAGCCTTGTTCTATTTATTTCTCCTTCTTGTGTCCCTTTGGCAAAAGACAAAGTGATAACAATTGCACTGATTAACAGGCAAAGACTATACTTGCTTTGCATACTTTTTGAACACTAACCTTATTGGTTTCCAGAGAAATTAGAAAAGGAGACATACAAGTCTACCAGTCCTTTTTGTGTCTTGTACGTTATGTTCTGCTAAAAAGAGAAGAAGAAAAAGAATGAATGAGAGGCATAACAAGGAGGAGCCTGCAGTAAAAAAAGAGAATTGAAAACTGCTGAGAAGATCAGGAAATTAATATAAAGCCAATTCCCCAACTGATTTTAAAAATAATTTTTTCTAGGGACCTAAATGAACCCTTCAAGTTTAATGCAACCCATGAAAGATTGCGGGGAAAAGTGCAAACCTAGAGGACAGGACTGTGTTTTGTAGGAAAGAATGAGTAGAGAACTTTATTTAATAAGAACTTTCATTTTTCTTATGTCTTGTGCTACATTATCCTATTTTAAAAGTGCATAGTTCTAATTTTTGTCTAAATGCAAGTTAGCTCTGAGTTTATAAGACCCTTTAAAGCACTAAAGTATGCAGCATTTGGAAAAGCAATAGTGCTTCAGAGTTTACACTAACCTGGGTACCTGCCACCAGCAACCAAACTCCTTACTACTGCTTCACCAAAGCATTGAGGAGCCTAAGTTTGTAACTGGAATCTTACAGGAGGATGACTTGGACTTTCTGGATGTCTTAGATTGCTGAGGAGTATTTACTCTTCATTTGAAAGGTACTTTTCCTTCTATTCTAATAACTGTTGTACCAATCAGATACCAATCACACCGTTTAAATCAGAAGGAACCAAATGAGGAGGTGGGGGGAAGAGACACATGGACCAAGACGTTCCTGTGGGTATCAGCAGGAGTCAGAGTAGTTTAGATGATGGAGGCTGATACCAGGAGACAAAAACTGGTCTGATGTTATTTTGAAGTTAAATATCATGGGGAAAGAACAAGATAACTGGACTAAAATAAAATCAGTTTTTCAAGCTTAAAATCCTAGACTCTATAGCTGTTAATAAAATAAGCTGAAAGTACACATTCTGATCATAACTGATCAATGTTATTAATTTTTAATTAATTTAATTAAAAATGTTTATATTTTTTTCTTTGTTCTAGGGAAAACACTCAACATAAGAACATATTTCCTCTATGAACTTTACATTCTTTTCAATCACCCTCCCAAAGCTCTAAGCACTGCTAATCAAACAGCTACATGTTCAAAGTCAACGGTTTGGAATGCCAGCATTCAGGCTTTACTGGAGACCCTAACTTGACTCTTAACACATTAAAACACAAAATATAATGACACAGTTGTTTTAAAATCCTTGAGACTTTCAGGGTTCAACATTCAGCCCTTTGCTGCAAACCACACAGCTTTTCTAGCTCAGTACTGGTTACTGGACATTTCTCCCCAGCCCGTTTTTACTAACTCCTAAATCAATTCACACAGTCACTAGAAGCGCACTCCGTGAGCCCCGATATGGTGAAAGAATGCATTTGGGTGCTGGCTGCTACAGGACTGCTCCATAAGCAGGGGTGTAATGCCTTAGTTAGCACCAGTTTATGCTGTAATCATCTTGTCCTTAAACTGGCTGAGTTAAAATTGTTCTTGCATTCAAAGACAGAGAATGAGTATGTCTGTAAAGAATAGTGTAGAGATACTTAAGAAAACTCCTTCAGACCTTGTCCTTAAATCAGATCTAAGATGTTTCTTTCCCTTTATACCAGACAGAAAAAAACCTAATTCGTAGCAGTAATATCCCTCCCTTTGCATATATTTTTTTGTCAGGGCTAAAATTTTAAGGTGTTTACACTGACTTCTACAATTTGAGTTGACAAGATTTGCTCTTTTCCCCACAATCTTTCATGTGTTGTAGCAAACTTGAAGAGTTCATTTAGGTCCCTAGAAAAAAATTCCTTTTAAAACCCAAAGCAGCAGAAAATATCTAGTAAGTGATATGGTCTCTGCCAGTATTTTATCAATACTAGCTGGCATCAAAGAACAGTAAGAATCAAATCCCCCTTCATCTCACAGTAAAATACTTCACATTTTAGTGAAGTAAAATTCACTCTTTCTTGTCATGATGATGAACTCAGCTCAAATCACTCTGCATTAGCCTTTTATGTATTTTGATATTTGCTTTGTTCCTTGAAAATAAAATTTCAAGTCTGACACTAGGGGCACAAGTATACTAATTTGAGAAGATATTATGTCTTTTCTACATTGTTTTATCATTTTTTTAAAATGTCACTTTACAGTGATATTTAATTATTCAGTAAGCTGTGAGCAATTATGTCAAGTTAAATAGATAATTAATGTAGCATTCGAATAGTGTTCTACTGGCATAACAGGCTGTTTGTCTGATTATCAAATCCAGAATTATTCTCCTATAGCTAATCTGATCCATTTTTAAATTATCTTTACTGTACTCACTCCCACCCCAGCAAAAAAGGCAGCATCAGAAAAGTAATGTAATGTCAAAGAACAAAGATGCAGGATATTAAAGAAACTCAATTTAATTTTGCTGGTTAGTATAGAATGGGGTTTTTGTTGTATCAAATTACTCCAAAAGAGAAAGTCATTTTACGAGAAGATTAAACATTACAATAGCAAAGTCAAACGGAGTGCTGTTTACCTGTCAGAGTGCCTAAGAATAGGTTTAATGACAGTCTAGGGACCACATTTGTTCAAATTGAAGCTTTGTTTACCTTACTCACGTAATTGCCTAACCTTCAAAGCATGCTGATATCAAATATTTTTAAAGAACACTGAAATTGACTAGCACTACCTTCACTGAGAAGTTATTTATGCCTCATCTAATATTAATAAGTCAGTATTTTTTAACAATCTGTGAGAGAGGGGAATAAGATTTACTAACAGTTGTAAATAACTGTCTAGTAAAATGGATTTATTTCAGTCCTGAAATTTAAAGAGTTATGAGCTGAGACTGAATTCAATATGAAAAAAAAAGAGGCTACTCTTAATGTATTTACTCCTTTTAAACAAGTTTTATTGTCACTTAATATGTGCTTTTATATGTGTCACTTATAAATGTTGCTTTTAGGGTTTTTTTTCAGTTTGGTCTCTTCCTCACAAACTCAGGCATGAGAAGAAAACCTGAATAAATAAGGTCTAGTAGTTGCGCTTGTGCCTAACAACACTTGGGAAAAATAAATCTTCTGAGGGAGATGCATAGGAACCACAGGATTAATTTATGTCATTAAGATATAACAGGGTGAACTAAATACTCCAAGAGGCAACTTCACAACTGGGACAGAACACCTGGAATAAAGGGAAAACAGACAGCATCACGGTGTCAACAGATTCAAAATTGGAACACTTTGGTTTAGCCAAACGAAAGCCAAACAGAAGAAACTGATACAATTTAGTGTCTCTATCTCCATAGTTTCTGTTGTGCTCCAGAGACATTTATCACTACTTTTGTAATTGCTTGTCCTCTAGCAGGAGAGCGTCACTAGTAAACACACACAGCTGTTCAAGCACTACAGCAGCACCCGGGCACTCCTCACAACACAGCTGTGCTACTGCTGTAGTCACTCGCTTTCTGAAGTCTTCCACGCACCAAATCAACCAAAGCGTAGTTTAGATTTTCATTTACACAATCTTATTTACCCCAAGACATCACTGAAGATCACAGAAATAAAATGCACACAAATATGTTGGTCAAATTATTTTTCATGAAATAGTGCTGCAAAACAAGATTTTGAAAAGGGTAGTAAACACATCACACATCATTCTGCAAGTAAGAAACAGGAACTTGGAGGTAACGCCAAAACAATGTTGACAAGAATTTTCAGAGTGGAAAAGGCTCAAAGCCTCCCTCCCTGGGATGCCTGCCCTGCCTCCCAAGCAGGCATCATTTCCACACAGGATCCCAGAGCCCCTCCAGACTCAAAAACTCCTCCAAGATTTGTTCCTGTGCTAGTGTCTCTTTTTAAAGTATTCATACGATAAATGAGGAGATATGTGTATGACCAATGTGGAAACAACACAAATTTTTAAAGCAGAATTTCAGAAAAACATACAAGTATTTGCTTCAGGATTTCTACTATCAACAAGAAATAAGTATTTTACCTCTGACTCCCCTGTAAGAAATCTCTTCTGCTAATTTCAATTTTTATATCTATTTTGTTTACTCATTAGTTGGGTAAAGGAAGATCCATTAATGTCAGAACTGGATTTAAATTTTAAACTAGTTCTATCCCAGTGAAACTTTATTATTTTCTGTTAAGCTACATGTGATTTTATAAAATCACATGGTAGCTTTAGAATCACAGAATAATGTATGATAGTTTAGATAATAAGAAAATCAGCGATTCACAAGGAATTCATGATACTGGGACTTTCACTGGTATGGAGATTTCAGGAATAAACACAGCTACTTTTAGATATAAAAGTTGATTCCTCACTCCATTACACTAGTTTAATGACTTTGCTTACCACAGGGAAACTGTACTAATTAAGTTTCTGTGCATCAAAAAGGGAACTTAGTAACTAATTTTATAACATTATACAAGTCCTCTTAATTACAAATATTGTTTCTCAGTGGTATTTGTGAGTCTGTGGATGCATTTATAACCCAGGATTTGATAAAGCAGCTCTGCAAGAGAAATACTAAGATATTTATGGAAGCAGGTACTAAGTCAGAGGTTGTTACCTAAATTTCTGGGGTTTCTAATGAAATATAATTAATTGTATAATTACATTATTTACCCAATCATATGGGTCACTTAGACAAATTAAACAAAGATTTAAGTTCAAGATAAATATCAGGAGGAATTTCATTGTGGATAAAGCTCTCAGTGATTTCAAATCTTGCTCACACATGAATTTTACACTATTGGGCATGACAATATTGCTGACTTTTATGCTAGCATGGAGTGATGAATGCTTATAGCACTACAAACTTTCAAAACATTAATAACTATTACAAAATTTTACTTACAGTCTTGCAAAACCATCAGCGTAAAGAAACCAATCTGTCACTGATGTCACCTGAGGCATTCCCCTTCAATAATTATATATGACTGTACAGAAAACACGATGTGGCAATTGCTTTGCTAAGCAAAGAATTATTTGTAGCTCTCTCTAAGCAAACCAGTTTAGAGACTTGGCAGGTTATACAGTAAAAATAAATACACGCACCTCCTTAAAAAAAAAAAAAGAGTTTCACAGATTTAGTTTTGATTTTCTCCTCACTTTTCTCAATTGGTCCCATATCATACATATCAAGGAAAGAAAATCTGCAGAATCTGCTTGCATTCTGGCAAACCTTCCAAATGGGGAACAACTGTGATTCCATCCAGTTCACTAGAGTTAAGATGTCACAGAGTGGAAGAGGTCGTCTAAACTGAAGTTTGCAGCTGGGTTCATGCTCTTGCATGTCTCCCATGTATTCTAAAAAGTCACAGCAAGATCCTGGTCTCCATCAATAGAAATGTTCCATTTATTTCAACACTGAAATAGATTCATTTGACTTGCTTTAGATGCCTATACTAGGAAAATATGTACTTCACCTTAGGAATGAAATTTTTCTCAGCTGATTGTAAAATGAGCACAGGATGACTAAATCGGTTAGAGACATGTAGAGAGATGATGCCTACGTTTTGGCATTCCACCATGGGAGCCAAATACTAAGTTTCTAGACAAATTGCCAGAGCTCTACGTCAGCAGAAGGCTCTCCTGCATGTAGCAACATATGTTTGGAATAGGGCACAATTTTTCTGTGTTAAATGAGCTGTTGAAATACCATAAAGTGGGCAGGAAATGTGACCAGAATGTCACAGTTAAGTCTCTGGCTGCTGAGCAGACTTCAGAGGCATCAGCCCATGCCAGGCTGTGTGAAGTTCCTCTCCTCTCCCATGCTGGTTGATGCCTGGAGCCAGGCAGCGCTGAGCAGTTCTCATTCTGTAGTCAAATCCGCTCTTGGTGAAAGAAGAGAAAGAAGAGCAGAGGTGGCAGCAGCAGCTCCTCGCCTCAGTGCTTCTCCCCTTTCCATCGCGCCAACCTGATCTAGCTGCACTGACCCCTTGCATTCTGTCTTTTCCCCCATCTTTCAAATTTTCCCCTCAACTTCCTTCCCTCAGAATGGCTAGCTTGGTAAAGTTATCCTACTTCCTCCAACCACACAGCTCCCCTCAGCTGGTAGGCAAGCTGGTTTAAAGAGTTTACTCTGGCAAACCACTGGCCTCCTTCTCTCACACTGCAGCAAGAAGGACATCTAAAAGCCCAGTGTTAGTGAACACGGAAATATCTTGCTGGAAACTGGAATAAGGTAGCTGTGATCACACTGGTTAGTCTGGACAAGGTCTGGATGGTTCCTCACCTATCTCAAGTGTAGGAGCTCTTGACAGAAGACATGTGAGTACGAAGGAATGGGCAGGAGAAGGGGATCCTGAGATTACCTGCATAAAAACTGGAAACCACCTCTGACCCACTTTTCATCTTCTGTGACTGAACTACATGAAATTAAGTGGAATTAAAGCCTAAAGGTGATTTTAAAGTTTTATATAAGCATCTATTTCTTTAAACATGTGAGCACTGTTTTTCTTTTTAAAGTCCTTTGAAAATCAACTGTGATCTTCTAAGGTCACCATCTTGAAAAGCTAGACACACAAGATCTGTATTCTACACCAAGATAAAAGCATGCAATGGTTTTGGCTGATGTAATGTTGGCATACAGCTACACAGAGACAGTACTGAAATTTGATCAAAAACAAAGCAGGAAAATGAGAAGGTGTATGGCTGGATTTTAATGAAGGTATGACAGTAACTTAAGAATCATGGGTTTAGGTGCACTTTAGAGCATACTGTATGAATTCCGATGCAGACTGTGGTTGACATGGACATTGTAGTTTGTTCCATATGCATTTATTTTGCATTATGAGAGAAAACGGATTGCTTGCAGACAAGTATGCGTCAATCATGAAAATTAAAGGTAATTAAATATGAAACTTCCCCATTAGTCTTCTTCTCTTACCTATATGTTCCACGTAAATTGTGCCAAATCAGCATCAAAATAAAAAGAAGGATCAGCCTAAGACTGTAAATGTGTGGGTCCCCTTGAATTATGACACAGGTTCTACTGCATGGTCTGTTTCCTACCTTCCTATGGCAGTCCTGAACTCCTGCGAACACAGCTCCCTCTAGAGCTTAAATATTACACAGAACCACAACATGCAACCCCTGGGTAAAGGTTTAAGGGGTCACCGTGACAGCCCCACACAGCCCAGGAGCCTGGCACAGAGGTTGAGATGCGGAAAACCTTCTGTCAGAAACAGATTCCCCGTTCCTCTGAAAATGGCATACCTTTCCAATGTGACCTTATAGGAAAAGGGTTAACAGCCCCTGGTTTATAGGAGAGGTGAGGTACTAAGCCCTGAACACCTGAAACTTACTGTCTAGCGGGACCGGTGAACCTTGACAGGGTTCATGTACGCACGGAGTGAGGGAACAGAGGATGTGATCTGGCTGAGCAGCTGTGTCCAGCGTCCTGTGTGGTGAGGCAAGGACTGGCATATTTAGCCCTTCAGAATGTACAAGATCAAAGTTGATGAATCCAACATCACTTCTGCATGACCGGCTGCCTCACAGAGCAGCCACATCCGAGCTGCGGTGCCCCTCGACAGCCAGCTAAAGGTTTGCAGTGGATGAAGCTGGTTACCCAGCGGTGTCTAGTTTCACCAGTACTTCAAGAGAAGAAGGGAGGGGTGGAACAAGTGCCTGGTGACACCAAACAGGCAGGGGGACACGGACCGCAGGCACGTCCAGGTGTGCCCTCACGTCCAGGTGGGCCTCTGCCGGGTGACGCGGTGCCGCGCCCGGAGCCCGCGGGACACGCCGGGCCCTCGCCGCCCCTCCCCTCACTTTCCTCGAAGATCCCCCGCTGTGCTTGCTCAACCCGGCGGTGCCCGACCGCTTCCGCCGTGCTCCGTGCCCTCGCCCCCGCTGGGCGGCCCCGCGGGCGAGGCCTCAGTCCCGCCTCTCGCTGCCGCGCTCCTTTATAGCCCGGCGGCGGCCGCCTGCCGCAGCTCCCTCACGCCGCCCAGGATGCTGCGCGCCCCCGCCCCGCCACGGGCGCTGCTGCTCAGCGCGCTGCTGTGGCGCCTGGCCGCCGCCGGTGAGTGACGGCCCGCGGGACGGGCGGACGGGGCGGGATGGCAGGGATCGGCGCCGGGGATCGGCCCCTCGGAGCCTCCGGACAGGCTGTCTTTGAGGGAGCCTGAGGAGACCTGCCCCGCGCTGGCGGGAAGGGGACAGCGACACTCGCCCTCGGGCCGTGGCGGGTCCCGGCTCCGAGCCGACCCTGCTCCTGCAGCGCTCCGCCGCCCGGGCCGCCCGGGGCTGGGTGCTGCTGTGGGTTCCCCACTGGCTGCGGCCGCGCTGGGGAGCGGGGGCGGCTTCGGGGTTGCAGTTGCAGTGAAGCCGCAAGATTTCCTCCCCTTGTTCCCAGCTCTGAGCTTGTCGAAGAGGTAGAGAAGGCAAGCGGGTGAGGGTTTTCCAGAGGTTGCAAGGGTGCGAGGGGTTTTCCCATCCGGCTTCGTCCCAGGCATTTCCCCGAAGCAGCGGTCGCTGGCTTCCCGTCTGCTTGAGGGAGACACGAGCTCATCCTGGGGTGGCCCCGCTCAGATGTAGTAGGTGTGTAGGGTAACCACTGATTTTTAAAAAGACTTTATCTTTCTAAAATATGTAAATGGGAATGTAGGCGCTAACGCTTTCTGCAGCAGATACAGCTAGGGATGATTTTGAACTGCACCGCGTTTGTTCAGTGCTTGCACATTCTCATGTGTATCTTCAAGCTTTTGTATCTTCTGCAGACGTCTTGGATCAAAAAGAAAGTATTAAACAGAACTCCAAATTAACTCATCAATTTCGGAGTTACAAGACAGAAAACAATTTTCTTCTTTTTTTTCACTTCTGGCAGAAGAGATTCCTTTACTAAGACAAGCAGTCCTTTAGTAAGGGCAGGACTGAGCCTTTTCCCCAGAAAAAACGTTTCCAAGTTTCAATAAATGGCAACTGCTTCATTTAACTAAACACTGACTGCAGGGAAACAGGATTTATATGTAACATGACTGATGACACCCTTTTCTTTTCTGTATTTAAAGGCTATGAAGAACTGCCAACAGCAGTCAATATAACTTGGTCTTCAATTAATTTTAAAACTATACTACAGTGGCAACCAAAACCATCAGGCTACTTCTATACTGTAGAAATACACGGGTAAGTAGATAACACCAAGATATGTTCATTAATGGCAATTGAAGAAAATTAAAAGAGAGCATGTTGGAATATTTCTGAGGAAAAGTGCCCAAATGTTAGGATTTAGGAAAATTGCCAACCCAGCTGTTAATACTTCTTAAGTGTCCAACTATAAAAATATCTGGTTTAGACTTCTGGTTTTGCCCACTTCAGAAATGGAGAGTTAAACTTTAGATCAGAATTTCAGTTCTGGGGTTTGGTGCTACTGGAGAGACCCAGCCAGAATACTTTGAAAGAGTTGATGCTCAATCTGACATACCACGTATTAGACAGAACTGCACCTTTTTATGTCTTTCAAGGTGTCTGGACTTGTGTCTTCAGTCTTGGGAGGTGCCTAATAAATGAGTCTGCATTTTATTCTGGTCGGTGAATCACAGTAATTAATAATTCTGTCTTGTTGGGCTTTGTTCGTCTACCTCTGTTAAGACTTCCTCTGTCATCATGTTTTATGTAACCTGTAAGATATTGTGGACATAAAACGTAGCCAACTTATGTAAAGTGTCTAATGCCTCTTTCAGAACTGCACTAAACCTTCTATGAAGTTCAGTAATAAATCTGTGCTGGTTTTAGCTCCCATTTTAATACATAGAGCATTATTAAACATGCCCTAAAGGGAAAATGCATCATCAAACTTCCTACATATTAATGGAAAAGTGGTACTGTAGTCTCTACTGTCTCTAAACGTGGCATAAAAATGAGTGTTCTCTCATGACTAACAGGTGAAATACCAGTGTAATGGCTTAATGCGCTCTTTCATTCTTTAAGAGAGTGATTAGATTAATGGACTTAAAAGCACACGCTTAGCAGAACAAATTTTATTAAATTTTTGAATTTGGAGTTTCTTTCCAGACATTTTGCTTGCAAAAAATTGAAATCTGTTTGCCCAAGATTCAGTACAGAATCAGGTGTAGTTCTGCAGCAGAGGCACCTCTTTTGACTGAAGTTGCTGTTCCAGAGGAATTGTGCTTAAATGTTTGCTTTCTTGTACATTTACAGAGCACATTTGTTCCATCGCAAAGATCAGACCTCTGTCCCTTTTCAGTGCATCTCTTGTGGCACTGTCCCCAACTATCTGTGACATAAGAAATCTGGTGAAGTGAGAAGGGAGTTCAGGTGATTCTGAAAAATGAAACTTGATCTACTTTGAGGAAAACCTATTTGTTAATATTCAAACAGTCAGCACTCGCTCTTCCAGCTGAGATCACCCAATTTTTCTTCTCCTTAATTCACCAGCAAAAAGAGGGAAAAGAATTGAAGGAGTAATAGCTAATCTTTTTTCATTCCTTCTTGTGAGGGAGTAAAATGAGAAATTAACACTTTTTTCATAGTCTCATTGCTATTTCACAAGTAAATGGACCTGCTTTCTATCACTTAAAAATCAAGAGAACTGCATGAGTCGGGTCAATATTTTTAAAATTGTGATTCTGCATTGAAATTTGCTATTACTGTCTGGTGCTTAGTGGCATTTGCATAGATGCCAAACCAAATGACATATATATGGAGGCTTTGTTGTCACATTAAACAATCAGTATCAATAGAGCTTCCCGTAACAACTGATGTTTCTTAAGGCAGTAGTTTTCAAATGCATCAAGCATAGCACCTTCAAAGTGATTTATGCATCTTATATTTTTTAAAATACATTCTGCAACTGCGGAAAAATGCAAAATCAGAATGAGTTAAGGTTTCTATTCAGTTCATGTAAAAGACTGAATTTTGGATTCATATATGTGTCCTATAGCATATATCTGTAGTTAATATAGATCATACTTGATTTACTTGATTCTGCTTTGAATTGTGAAATACAGCTGTACAGGACAGTGGCTTTTGAGGTTTTCTCTTCTCCTTTTCAGCCTAATACCTGTAAGACTGTTCTACTGGAGGAGGGAAATCTATACAGTTTGAGGAGAAAAATGTTTTTCAGCATATCTAAACATGTAAGTATCTGGTTTGAAAGTATTGACACTTCTTTCTTGCTCTTTTCAGACGGACATCTGACGTAAAGAGAAAATGCATATTGACGTCAGAAACAGAGTGTGATGTTACTGATGTGCTCAGGAATGTAAAGGAGACCTATACAGCACACATATTGTCTGTAATGCCCATGGAGATGGATAACTTTGAAGAGCCACCTTTTGCAGTCTCTGAAAAATTTACACCTTATAGTCAGAGTAAGTAGGATTGCCAATTAAATCTTACTATAAATTTATTTTCAATATTACTTCTGTTGATTTAGACAAGGTTTAGATTGAGCTTAAAGGGTTTTTCTGTAGATTTTTACAGTAGCCATGCTGATACTGGAGAGAAGATATTCAGGTATAAAGCTTTCCCTGTTGTAGGGGAGGGTGTAAGGTTTTAGTTACCATTTGTTTCTCTCTGCAGTGAGTAGACCATTTCGTTAACATTATGTTCTGGGTGAAGATACTTGTCTTCACTGTATTACTTTGGCTTTGCATACTTACCATAGTTTTGAGGAGGGAAGGTAATGGAGGGAGGAAGGAAAAAGAGTCATGTATAAAAGATGATATCAGTTTTTTAATTCTAAAAATCTTTGTTTAGCTGTTATTGGAAAACCAGAGATAAAGGATTATTCACAAAAAGGTTCCAAACTGAATGTCGTGTTCAAAGATCCACTTACACCATATCTATTTCCTAATGGAAGCTTTCAAAGTATTCAGGATATCTTCCAGCATGACCTGGAATACAAACTCTATTACTGGAAAGATCAAAGTTCTGGAAAGGTAAGGTGTAACTAGTTTTTATTATGTAATAATTGTTATGTTCTGTACAGTTACACAATTTCTGCGCTACCTTAAGAGCTGACACTTGAAATACGTTTTTCCTTTGCAGAAAGATGTAACAACAAAAAGCCGTACGTTTGAAGTAAGCGTTGACAGCGGAAAGAACTATTGCTTCTATGTGCAGGGAGTCATTCCCTCCCGCAGAGAAAACCGGAACGGCCAGGAGAGCACGGTGCTCTGTACCAGTGTAGGAACGAGCATCCTGGACGGTGAGCATCGGGTGGCATTTGTCACCAGTCTTTAGTGCTCTCATGAAAACCCCACGTCTTCTCATTGTGATGCCTGCTATGAAATAAACTGTTTGCTATGTAACTTAGAATACACAGTTGGAACATGGAAACGCATGGGAGGAACTCACACTAAGTAAGAGTCCACCATCCATAGTTAGTTGGAGCTGGTTTTTGGGTTTTGCCCAGCTGTTTTGGTTAAATTGTCTGAGTTGATGACTGAGGTGTCTGAGGTTTCAGATCTCATCACTAGCCTTCGGCTTCATTTTGCTTTCCCATTGTTTTTCTCAGATCCTTCCAATAGCAGGTGCTAGTAAGTGCTTGAAGGATTAGCTCTAAAACATAGAAGTGCTGGAAACCTGCATATCCATTTACTTATAGTATGAACTGACCTTTAGTTATGCCAAAAGCAGATGATGAGAGTAAGACTTTCTTTCCTGTTACAAAGTCAGAGGTTGGCAGATTGACTTCTTTACTGGTAAATAAGTTAGCAAGTATAGGTCAATCAGCCAGCCATTTCAGATTAGCCATTTGGATAACACTTTCTTCAATATAAAGTCATCAATATTAATTTAAATAATATCACACTGCTGTACTGTATCTTTCTTCTCCACGGGTAAGAATATTTGCACTCTAGAAAAGCTCTTCTAAAATGGCAAATGAACTCAAATTAACTTTCTGTAGTGGTTTGGTCCAAAATGCTCATTACTGTTTACCTTCTGTGAGATAAGAATTAGGAGAAAAGCAAAGCAGGCACCAAACTTGAAAGAATATAAAGAAGTTTGTTAATAGACCTAAAATAAGGAAAAAGACCCATGATACTTTCTTATCCAGAAAATTTACACAAAAGTGATAAATTACAATTTTATTACAATTTAAATATAAAACTCTTCTCTTGGTGTTTTCTAGCTTATAACCTAGAATAGATTTTCACTTGGACAGAAATAATGTACAGGCAGGGGAATGGTTTGACTTATTCTTATGGTATTAGCATGGTACTTTAGCACACTAACTAAAGTAGATAAAACCTAGAATGAACAAGGTGAAATAAAGCTTTACCTCAGTTCAATTAATTCATGTTAAAATGTATTCAGTTCACAATGAAGTGGTGATTCCACTTCTGTGAGACTGTAAAACAGTGAAAGCATTTTTTCATTCAGAGGAATGACTGCTAAGAGTTTGTGGCACTGTGGCATTGTGGGTTCTTATAGCTGAATCTTGGATTTTTTTTTCCCCTACAGAATATGGAACAGAAGTCTTTATCATCATAGCAGTGATAGCAGTTGCTGTTATCACTCTTGCCATTGTCCTATCAGTGGTTCTGTGTAAACGCAAGAAAGCAAAGAAAGCAAGAGCTGTGAGAGAAAAGGAGCTGCTTAATGGTGTCTAAGGAAAAAGTATTGCAGACACTAGTGGCAGTACCAAAGCAAAAAAAACCCAGCAACAAAAAAAACTAAATTGGGTAATTGGGTGGAGCCTTTTAGGCTCTCTGAAACAGGAATTCTGAAGCCCAAACTTTACGTGGATTACAAACTCCACTAGACAGTCCAGAAGAAAAATCCACATATCAGGAAGCTCTGTGTCATTAGTGGCCAGAGGCTGGAAGAGCATTCTGGTGACCTGTTACAATCACAGAATCATAGAATATGCTGAATTGGAAGGGGCCCAACTTGACTCAATCAAGATCATCAAGATCATCCTGGCCCTGCACAGCACCATCCCCAACAGTCACACCATGTGCCTGAGAGTGTTGTCCAAACTCTTCTTGACCTCTGCCAGGCTGGTGCTGTGAGCACTTCCCTGGGGAGCCTGTTCCACTGCCCAACCACCCTCTGGGTGAAAACCTTTTCCTGATACCCAACCGAAACCTCCCCTGACTCAGCGTCATACTGGTTTTTTGAGTCCTGTCACTGGTCATGAGAGTGAAGAGATTGGTACCTGACCCTCTGCTTCCTTTGGTAGTTGAAGACCACAATGTCTCCCCTCAGTCTCCTCTTCTCCAGGCTGAACAGACCAAGTGACCTCAGCCACTCCTCATGCAGCCTCCACTCAAGGCCCTTCACCATCCTTGTTGCCCTCCTTTGGACCCTCTCTAATAGCTCAATGTCTTTCTTATATTGTGGCACGCAAAACTGTCCCCAGCACTCGAGGTGAGGCCGCCCAAGTGCAGAGCAGAGCGGGACAATCCCCTCCTTTGCCATGCTGTGCCTGCTGCCCCCCAGGACAGGGATGTCCCTCATGGCTGCCAGGGCACAGCTGACTCATGTTAAATGTGCCATTGACCAGGACCCCCAGGTCCCTTTATGTGGCACTGCTCTCCAGCCTCTCGTTCCCCAGTCCGCCCGTACGCCCAGGGATGTCCCATCCCAGGTGCCGAATCCAACACTCCCTTGCAGAACTTCACACAAGTGGTGATTGCCCGTCTCTAAACTGTCAAGGTCTCTTTGCAGAGGGATTGCTCCTGGACTGTTCCCAAGCCCCTTTCATTGTCCTGTCTGAAACAGGATTCTGAACTAGAGGTATGTTTGACTTGATCGGTATGGCCTTATTGAGCCAGAAGATTTACGGTACTTGTGAGGGGAAAAAACACTACTTTTGAAAAATAGGTGTCCTTGACCTAACTAAAAGGAACATTTTTCTGTTTCTATGAAACAAACCCTGTATTTATCTGTCTTTTAACAATATTAACTGGTGAAATAATCTGTTAGGTCAGATGTGACAAAATTGCTACTATTACTTCTGCATTTCCTGGATAAAATTAACTTAGTCTGTTTATCTTTGGATGTAGATAAAGGTAAACAAACTGAAACTACTACACTGGCAACTTGTAAGAAACACTATTGAAGCAGGTATTTGCTATTTATCTGGAATGTATATCCAATTACACTACACCTAGAGTTATACAGACAGGGGAACCTGATAGTTCCAAGTAGGTGTTAGAACAAATGCTTGGCAGGATTTGAGTCAGTAGTAACTCACTTCAGCAAGCACTAAATAGGTAGCAGTATTTACTGCATTTTGAGCATCATTTTTAATTAGACAGTTGATGAATGTTTTCTGTGGTATAGATTCAAATCATCTTGGTGATGGGATTTGGAGATACCTGTTGCTTTGACTTTTAGTATTTATTTTATAAATGAGAATCTAATTTTTATACTGGTGATACCTGTATTTATGATGGTAATTTATACTTTTCTAGTGAAATAAAGGTGACTGGAAACATAAGTCTTTCTTTTCTTTTTCAAAACAATGTACAGTATTCATTCCAGAACTAACTTAAATACATATTTAGGAAACTTATTTTGTGACAGTAGTGTGGGCAAGCTGCCACAATCTAACAAGTGTGTAAAGTAGACTAGCAGGGCACCTGTAAGGATAAAACTAGGAGAAGCCACAGTTCACAAACTGGAGGTTTTGAAGAGTCCTGAGTCACATTTCTGCTGGCCACTTAACACGAGCAGTTAGTCAGGGTTTGCATTCACAGCTTCTCCTTCCATTCCCACAGTGCTGCCTGTACTTGTGCTTGTGGCACCAAGGCATTATAGGGCCTGCCCCAGAGATGAGACTGCTAGTGATAGTGATCAGCATACACAAAACACACACAGAATTAAGAGAATAGAAAAAAAAAGATCTTGTGCTTGGAACTAATTGACTATGGATCTCAACACTTCATACATGCCTTAAAAGAAGATACCTGTTGTATTCATGAGAAGAAATACCTTACGAAGTTAATATCCCAATCTAACAATCTGTACACAATTGTATTTTGTATTTTTCATCCCTGCTGCGCTATAGATACCATCTGTGTATGGTTTAAGACTCCCATGAATGTGTGAGTGTGGTTTAGGGGGGGTTTTCTTTGTTCTTTAATTCCTCTTTTTACAGAGGGAAGAAAAATACCAGAATTCCCCCCCCCCCCCCAGAACCCTGTTTACTTCATACTGAACAATAAATGCTTAAAGCGTTTTCTGCTGATGCATAAGCTTTGTATGGAGAAGGAATCTTACAACAGCAATCAAAAGCATGAGAGCTCGTGGGAGTAGATTTAAAAACATTCCAGAGTTGTCATCATTACTTCCCTTCCCCGTGGCGCTCTGCTTCCTCAGCTTCATTCAGTGTTGGGCTCAGAAAAGGGAAGAGCTAATGGGAAAAGGAAAGCCTGTAGTTACAGCATAGCATTTATTAAACTAGACCATGTAGTTGCTTGTCATAAACCACAGAATGATGCTATAAATCATACTTCATTACTTAAAGAGATTCTTGGTTTGTTCTGAATATGGGGGGAGGGAAGGAGGGGAGAAGAGACACCCACAGAAATGCAAACAAGTGCCTTAAATGGCAAAAGAGTGACCCCTGACTACACGAGCTCTGGAAGCCTGAAGCACTTGTTTCCTAGCTGCAGTATGTTATCATCCAACAATGCCGAGTAACCAGAGTCACGGGGCTCACAGATCCTGTTTCGAAGAGGTTTTTTTCTGTTTGTGGAGACAGACACACAGGGAATGGATGTGAGAAAGGGAAGGCTTTTCCTGTGCACATAAGTTCCCTGGCTCCTTCCTCTAAGCAAGTTTCTGCAAGCAAGCATGTTCCTCCTAATGCTCCCTATTCCCCTGTTCCACTTTGCTCCCTGACATCTGAAAAAGGTATCCAACGATTTCAAGTGGATAAATACACTCACATAGTTCCCTCACACAGTATTTATGTCCTCTCCTTGTACAAGTGAATGTGTAATAGTGCACACTGTAATAAGCCTGCTTTAAAACCACATTCTTCTTCACATAAGTGAATAAAGGCTGATACTGTTCTGCTACTTTTCTGTCAGCCCTAACAGCAATACAGATAATAAAATTACTGCCATTACTTATAATGAACAACTGTAGAGGACTTCATAAGTGTATGTATGATGGATATGGCAGCAAACAGCTTAGCTATTTCTAGCAGACTCAGCTTTCCAGTGTGAGAAGGCTGCTGCTGAGAGGTATGTAATGATAAGAATGTGATTATAAGCTTAACTTGGATCACTAGTTATGTGGCAACTCAGGACAAAGAGTTTCTGCATGAAGTGAGAATAAACAGCTGTGATAGATTACCCTCTTGGTTCAGTTTTGTAAAGCTGATTATCTTGCAGGTTAGTAGTCATTGCCACACAGTTTCAGAACCTTGTAATACACATTATCAGACCCAAGAGTCAATTGAATAATCTTCTGATTACACAGAATTTATCCACACACAACTAACCATGCTTTCTATAGTTTATGTTTATCTGGGTGTTCATGTTTGAGAATGACAGGAAAAGAACAACCTGCTGGACAGGACAGAAGCAGGAACTGGCCAGTTGAAAATTTTTCCACAACCCTTAGGTGTGGTGTTACTCACCATGGCATATGCTCCCTTATGGCCTACACCCAGTCAGTCCCTTACAAACTGCCACAGAGAGCTGCCTTCCCTTATTTGATGTTGAGTGCCCTCCAGTGCTCTACAGCTGAGCTTTTAGCAAAGCTCAGGGCATAAAGATGTGCTGCAGATCTCTTCCTTGCAACATATAATGAGAAATCTTCCCACCAGTGAGATCCTTCTGCTTCTTCCGGCTCAGGCTCTCATTCAACCCACAGAGCCTCTTGCAGCATCCCCCCAAAAGGACCCAGGAAGAACATCTTTCCCTGTAAGTCCTCAGCCTCTAACTGTACCTGAATTAGCCAAGTTCACAGCAAGATTTCCCTCAGGGATGGCTTCTTCCAGTAAAACCTGCCAGTAGCTGATTATAAACATGCAGCCACATTGACTGCCTCCAGGGTTTCACAGCCAGGCCCTGTCTCATATGTCCAATTGCAGGGATTGTGCCTGTTCTCATCTTGTCAAAATCTGCACCCTATTAGTGACATATTTCAGTGACTGGCTCCTGTAGGAAGCTTGAAATGTTTCTGCTCCTGATTTCCCCTGGCTCCTTTGTTGATGTTTCCCTTCCTCTCCTCCATCCCCTACTCATTTCCATTACTTATTCTTCAAGAGAGATGAACCTACTGCCTCATTTCTTCAGACAGCTAGGCAGGATCTCATTTCAATAAAAATATAGAACCTCAATAAATCCATATCCCTAATCAAAATCAAAAACCTTAATAGCATGGAAGCATTATTTTTTTACACTCTACAGCTTCCTTTGGTCACTATTATTGAGACAGTAACTTCCAGAACATTCACTAGCACTACTCTGAGTATGTTATTGCCCCTAATTACATTTAAGTGTATTTTTTTGTGTCTTGTTTAAAATAGCAATGAAGTTATTAATATGAACACAAAGAAGCTTTACAGTTCCAGATCTCATTTATACTCCCTGATGCATTTTATTCTACTTTTAAGTTTTCTACCTTATTACTTCAAGAAATATTTAAGTAGCAAAGTACTGACATTGTTAAATTAAAAAAAAATATTTCATTAAAAGAGGTTTAATTGAAAACCCACCTTCCTTTGAACAGAGAAATAATTTCCCAATGAGATCACATGGTAATTTTTAAATTAGCTATTCAGTAATTACACAACTCAAGTAAAAAGCTAGTGTAATAAAAGTTAGAGTGACAAGAGAGATTTTTAAAACCTACTCCAATAAGAAGCACTCATTATTCCAGGGAAAAATGTGGGTTTGTTTGTTGGGGTTTTTTTATTTAAAGAGTACATTCTGGATTAACACAAAAAGTTTTCCCTCTGTTGCCTTCATACTTTACCATCCATTCACCCCAAATATGTATGTCTCCAGAGACATAAAACTCAGTCTGATGTCCCAGCTTTTCACTTTATTCCTAACATGATCACTTGCTTCCACAAAGCACCAAGGGTGCCACCACAGCCCTGTATGTCAGTGCTGCAGGAGTCACTCCAGGGGGACTGTGGACACCACACCCCCGTTGCTCCCCTCACTGTGATCTATCGGAGCAGCGGCCCTGCACGTACAGCTTGGACTGTGAGCCACCTCCTCAACGGGAATTCTGCAACCCGTGTCTGGCTTTTATGCTTCTTGTGCCTAGAAAAGGTGACACCAAGTGGTAAAAAGAGGCATAATCAGTACATTAGCAATCCAAATGTTCCTAAATGACTAACACACTGAGATCCCGTTTGAATCCAGATTTCACCAAAATTTGGAGGAAAAGGGCACAAGAAATTTTTTAGATCCTCTCTTTTCTAATAATGAAAAGGAACAGAGAGTCTGAACAGCTCAATAAGATCTGATATTAAGGGTAGGAGCAGCTCTCTGCTCTTGAACACCTCCCACATTCTATTCAGTGCTTCCCTCTGACAGCTTCTCCAGGAATCTTCAGTTGTAACATACCCTGTGCTGTCCAATATTCAAGCACTGCTGGAAACAAGGCCCCAGTTAACAATCCATCAGAACTTACCTATTGTTTGCATGTCGGTATTAAACCCTGCACAAAACCATACTCCCTTCACCTGACAAACTTCTTTAGTCTCAGAAACTCAGGAGCAGCTCAGAATTAAATTTTCATGCTGACTGTTAAGCTTCTTACCAGATTTTCTTTCCTCAGTATCCTTCAAACAGAAAATAGAGCCCTCTTACTGCCCTTTTAACTCTTAGTTAGCACTGGAGAACTGAGTAGATTTGACCTTGGCCCTTAATTCCCTACTAAGCTCCAAGTTTTTGCAAATGGTTCCTGGCTTTTCAGAGAAGTCTTGTTGCAATATATAATACTGCGTCCAAGTTTTAAGAAGCCTCCAGCACATATGCCTTGCTTTTTAACCATTATTTTTTCCCAACACAGCAGCTTATTAACCCCTCTACAGATGCTTCCTCTTTCAGTGTGTTACCAAGTCTGTCACATCAGTTGCTTCTGACATAGCTGTGTTTAGCTGTTGCTTTTGTGTCAACATATTCCTGCAGTAATATACTACAATTAAGTAAATAAATAAAGGTTAGCTTATTTGGAGGAGCATCTTTACACTTGTCATGATTCACGATTAAAAGTAGTCAATTGTTTTTTAGGACCTACTTGCACTAAACTGCGCAGGATAAGGAGACTGGGGGTATATTTGGTTACATAGAATGTCTCTTCAATTGCACACATGGAGCTTCTCTTTCAGAGCAGCATCCCCCAAACTTCCAATAATCAAGCTTTAAAAATTAGCTTTGATTTTTGCCAAACTCCTAAGTCATTTTAATGGAGAAAATTTGCTTAGTCATGTAGGTGGAGTTCCCTATTTCTACCCAAGTAAACCAGTCTCAGCATTTTTGTTCTGTCTAGAAAGAATTGACCTCATTTTTCCAGTTCTGTTCTATTTTGGTTCAGTATCATGTGTAGATGCCACTTGTTTCCCAAAATGAGGGATGGGTGGGGAATAAGGATATTAGTTTGTGAAAGATACATTCCACATGAGTGGAGCAACCAAGTTTCCCTTCTCTCCCATTTTAAAATGCCAACTGGATGATTATTCTTGCACTATTGCATTCCTTGCAGGATTACTGGCAAAACATCTTCAGTTTCCCAAGTCAATCCCCATGGAATTTGCCTAGGCATATTATTCCTATTTAATCCCTGAATTTATTGTACTTTCCAAATTATTCCCTTAAAACAGCTTCTGTCTGTGAAGTTCCAGGCTGCTTGTCACCACACTCTGCTTTTGAATACAAGGAAAGAAAATGATGTGGAAGTTCAAAGAAGGCTTTGAAGATGACATTTTTCTAAGGTTTTTAACATGAAAGACAAGTTGCTTTCATAATAATCTAACTTGGCTATATTTCTGTTTCAAGATGAACGATAGAATAGTTTGGGTTGAATAAAACCAGTTTCATCCTCTCTTTGAATGCACGTGACAGGATGGGTTTCCTCAGAACATATAAATAAACATATTATAGGAACATGTAATGTGCACAGCCACTCTAAACTTCCCAGTGAAGTTTCAGGCATCATATAAAAAACTGACTGTGTTCAGAGCACTGGCAAGAGCCTCAAACCACAACATGTGAAGGGAAAACCAACCAACCTGACACAGCTGCACATCCCTGATTAGTAAAACCAAGAAACCTCTTTCCATGCTCAGGAAAGGGACTGGCACAAACCATCTGGCTATGTACACCTAATAAAGAAGCAAACAGATTATACATAGAAATAACTGCTTTAAACAGCAGCTTTGTAAGCAGAAATTTGAACTTGTACACTGTTGATTTTCTTGACAGATAAAAGTTGTGGTTTATTTTCTCTATAAAACCTAGGTAACCTTTTCACCCCACTATTTTTTGCAGTGGGATTTCAGATGATCATTATCACGGATGTTTCGATGGACACCTCACGGTACTGACGACAGTTAAATTTAAATTTTAGTAATGGATTTTTAACTTCTACCTTGACTTATTGTATCTAAAAAATAAATTTAAGTATTAAACATCCCATTGACAACACAGAAGCTCCTTTCTTTCCTCTTCTCTTAACTCATCAGCCTAATTGAACGACACTTTGATTTCTAAGATTGCATCCTTGGTTGACACATTTTCCTTCAAAGGGAGCTCTACCCTTTAAGAATGCTATACAACACACTTGTTGCACAACTAATCTCAGTTAAGAAAAGGAAAAATCCATAGTAGTTAGCATTAGAAACCGGTGATCACTTAAAAACCAGTTAATTCAAGCATATCTTGGCTGCACTTTTACACTACTGTGTTTCAAGTATCCTGATAGCTGGTATGTCTACCACAATAAAGGAAAACAATTAAAAATTACAAATACAATAAAGGTGGAAAGTGATTAACTTATTATCCTCAAACTACAAAGATTAAAGAGCATTCAAAAGAATTACATACTAGTATTCAGGTAATCTTATTCAGGCCCTTCTAAAATCAACAAAGGGAAAAGAAGTGGCCAGCAGACAAAGCAGAGAGAATCAAAGAATATTCTGAGCTGGAAGGGACCCACAAGGATCATCGAGTCCAGCTCTCAGGTAAATGGCTCATACCTTATTAGCACCATGCTATAGCCAACTGAGCCAATCTCAGTGCAGATTTAAAGCTGATTAATGCATCTATTATCCCACTGCTGTAATTATGTGTCCTTCAAGTACTGAGCTCATGTACTTGGTTAAGCCTAAACTGGATGGCATCACCTGGCTGATTCCAGGGCAAATTGCAGAGAGCACTGCAGGTTTTTAAAGCTGAACACAAGACAATCGGCTCATTGAGCAACTCGACATTTGTTGCATATGCATTCACTGTATTATTACAGAATTCCCATCACATCATTAAGAAACATGAAAAGCATAGGTATATTTTATCTTTAGATTTATTATTATTATTATTTCAGAGGCACTTAATGTCTTACATTTATAAAGCGCCATTTCCCCCTCCAAAACACTTTACAGTATTTACACACAGGAATGTTTCCCACCACCGTTGAAATGCAGCCATCTGACTATTTCCAGTACCATCTTCAAAGCACCAACAATTCGAGACTGAAAGTATTCATCAGTATGTTGTCTACTAAGATAGTTCAGAATTCCATGTCATGAACTTCCAACTTGTGCTATTAAAGAAACATAACTAAAATACAGTATCACAGTGCAATTCTGCAACAGAACTGAGACTTTGATCATTTTCATTAGTTTTTTTTACAATCTCTCAGTAGATCAAGTCTATCTCGAACACTTTAATGTAAGGCCTTTTAAGAATATAATTCTAAAATAACATTCTTTTTTATATTTTCTTTATAAGCCTCCCTTACAATCAAGCACAGAAGAATATTTTTCTTTCCTTCCAGTATATTTAGAAACACCAAGTCCTGGCCCTAAGGAGATACCAGCATCCTCAGTTTCAACAAACTTCATGGCATCTGAAGGCAAACCTATTCCTCCTTGGTTTTGGAGATGGACTTTTTGTTTGCTTGTTGTTAGTTTTAAAAATAAATACAAGTTTACACAAAATTCTGTTACAACCAGTAAAATTGTAAAGTACAATTGGGATTGGCTGCTGGGGGTGATGTAAGTGTGCTGTGTATGGTTTTGTTTGTTAGCATTAAAAATACATTAAAGTATTCCAAGTTCACTATTCTACTGCAAAAGTCTGACCTAATCACAAAGATCATAGCAACTTCCTCAGTTTAGAGATTATTTTTTTCTTTATCTCTCTAAAAGGCTACTAAAACATCCCTTCCAAAGAAGTTGCATTTGTGCTGAGAACTTAAAAAAAAAAAAAAAAACCCCAAACCAAAAAACCTCCCCACATAACAACCTATCTGGCATCCCTACTTTTGTGGTTAGAATTCAAAAAAGACTACAACCTCACACATAGCATGCTGCTACCTGCTATGGTATGGCTGATGTGAGAATCTAAATGAACAGAAACAAGAGATTAGTGAAATCAGGCATCTATCTGCCTTCCTGTAAAACAAGCACAAAAATTATTCTGGTACCTTATTCTCTTGAATATGCTATACTTCAGAGAGAAGCTTTTATGATTTTCATTGATGTGTTATATTCTGATTCTACTGTGGTCACTAGATTCTTGTACCAGGATTGCTGTTTGCATTTGAGTACTTCAAAAGAATACTGACAGGTAGGGGCAAGAACTATGGTAAAAGGAAAAAAATATTAACAGGTAGCAATTTCAACATGAAAGAAAATGACTAATCAAACTGGGTAAAAATTAACAAACAGCAGCACATCCAATTACATATCCATTTTATAAAAAGTAGGGGCTTTATAAATCTAAACCCTTGATAAAAGATGCAAAAAGTACAGATGTATTGCATATTTTATGCATGCCTTCATGTAGTGCATTCCTATATTATATCTTACATGGAACACTAAAAAACTACTAGACCTTCACTGTACAACAGGTATTGGAATTTTTTTGTTTTAAAGCCTAAACAGCAATTCAGTTGAACTATACCTTCCTATTCCCTGATCACAAAAAACACCTTGCTACATTTACATTTGTCAAAATCAAATGACAACCACAGTAATCATTTGTATGGAAAAAACAATTACAGTAAACTGTTGTAAAACTTTGTTTCCTTTGAGGGGATTTGGAAGCTGGAACAAGAAAACCAGCAAGGACTGGAGATCCTTAAAAAACACAGAGAATCACTGGCAAATAATATATATCAGAAATCAAGAAACATCATGACAATAAGAGAACAAACATGAAGAATAAAAGCATTGTTTCAGGCTTCACAGCCTAGAAGACCAAACAGAGAGTACCATTATCACTTGCTTTCAAGTTCAGACCTGAAGGGTAGCTAAAACTGTGAGATCATCAGACTTTTTTACAAAGGGAGAAAAGGAGGGACTCGGAAAAAGTAACTGCTGTATTACAGAACTGAACACAGGACAACAGTCTGCTATTTCACAGATTAACATTTTCAAGCCTGTTATAACCTCTACTGATTTGAGGAATGACTGGACCCACATTCTTTTCTCTGTTTCTTCTTGTGGGAGTCAATATTTCTTCAGAGCTAAAAACATTCACAAGCTTGTTTGGTACAAGGATCATCACTTTTCTTTCCCTCCCTTTTTTTTTGGTGGGTCGGTCCTTTCCTCCCTCAATCTCCTCACAACTCCTCATTACCACAATATTTCTCTGACAGAAAAAGGACACTTGGGGTGGAGGATGGATGAAGCTTTTGCTAAATTGTGAGAGAATGGCAGCTGAGCTGCAGAGAGAACTGCAAGGACAGACAGATGTTAAAGAGAATCCAAATCCCAGCAAAGAACAACCTTATTTTTTTTTTTTTAACACCAGAAGGAATTAGTTTTGTCTTTTAGTTTCAGTTCATCCTTTTTGAGCAAGGGCACATTGGCTACATCACAAGGCTTGGACAAGGAAAAGGCTTTTTCATTTAACAGGGCACAGATCTGAAGAGGGGACAATGTCCTGCACCATGTGAGATCTCTCTGAAACATGCGTAGAACAGAGCAAAAATCCAAGACTGCTTTGCAGGAACAAGAGAGGTAGCAACCCTAATTTTAACAGGGCTTTTCACTGAAGGGAAAGAAGGTCTACAAAAGTCAAATCAGCCGATTTCAAATGATTTGCATCCCAGGATGAATCAGGTTACACTAATTTAAGCCCAATTTAATTTAGGCAGGTATTTAAACCACAAGAATAAGGACATTCTTAGTACGTATCAATAATTAAACCAACATATACACAATTAGCAATATCCTACCTAATAGTAAATGCTTAACAAGCTGAGTAATTTTATGGTACATTGTCTGACATTCTACACACTTCCTGTAATCATCAGTCTCTGTAGCAGTTCAGTTCATGACTTTAAGATCCAAATTCAACTGTGTCTTCAGTTATTTTCTTGAACTCATAGTTTCCTCTGCCATCCATATGCAAGTAGAACTGAAAAAAACCAATATGTTATTAACCACCTAAAAATTACCAGGTCTATAAAGACCTAAGTAAATTATATTTTAAGTACTTTTAAAAATCTTTTAAAATAATTTATAAAGTTTTAGCAAAATCTTTAAACTCAGCTAACCAGAGGGTAAGCTGCTCCCACCTCACACTTTATTAAATTCAACTGCCTCTGTAAAAATGTTAAACTGTATTTTTGCATATCATACATCAGTCTGCTAACAGCTACATCTAGACTTAACACTGTTCTCTTGGGTTATGTGACAATATTTTGTGACAATATACTTAGGGTACACATTCACCCCTGTGTATTAATTCAGTATTTTTACCCACATGTACAGCCTGTCTGCATAAAAAGAACAGTAAAATCTTCGTTTGCCATAAAAAAAGTCCATGTATCAGAGACCTTTTTTTTAAAGCATAAATGTATTAGATATAATGAAAGCAAAAACCTCCATGCTGTTTACTGGATTCTAGTTTAAGGATTTCTTTGAGTCTAAGAAAGAAGACTTAAGCCTCTAGCAAGCCTCTCATATTTTATAGATACATATAAAAGTTTTGGATAGCATTCCTTCATAACTAAAAGCATTAGAATATATCAAATAGTGAAACAGGATTATGAAAAGTAAAACCTTAAAAAAAACCAAACAGAACATGACTTATTAGGATGTAAAATGACAACACCTTGAATCACAAAGACAATTTCATCAAGTCAGTCAACAAAACCCACAAATATTCTTAATGAAGCAAAGACTACATACATCATGATGTTTCCAAAGTGACTTCCTGTGGGAAACCGTGAAGAGAGTGATGCCAACCTGTAAGATGAAAATACCCACAAAACAGTTAATTCTTCTCATGGGTTAGGCGTCATTTATTTTTCAGTATTATATCAGATGAAGATCTTAAATTCATAACCACAAACTTCCACATTATTATTAACTATACATATTTATAGCTTTTAATACAAGATTTTGCAGGTGGGAGAAAAAGCAATCAGGAGGGATTTATAATTTTTAACTGATTTCACCATTCTTTTGCTCCTAAAGGTTTGTTGAACATAGAATGAGCTGAGTAAAAGAGGCAAGGCAGGAGGCAGGTAAAACAATAAAGCTGGTGAATAAAGGAATTCTAACAACAACAAAAAATCCCAAACCCACAAAAGCTGTAATGAATTATAAACTTAGAGTGACAATTTAAAGTGAATAACCATCCTTTCTTTCCTTTCAACTCAGTCAACTATTCATCCCCAACAGTAGCAGCAAGTACAAAATCACTCTGATGATAAAGCAAGGTAACATTTTTTCTTTCTGCAAGGACAGCCTAACCAGGAATTCCATTTTTCAGTAACATGCATTAGCCACTTGGCAAGTACAAATGAATATTCAAGTTAATAGAAGAAGTAGTATATGGAAAATAGACTTTAAAAACTGGCAGGGTATTGATAACCAATGTGGTAAAATCAGCTCATGAAATAATGCTCCCTCTTCTGCAGAGTCCTCACCTAACGTCCATTCACTACTACAGAGGGCTCCTTAAGTTTGAAGCACGTATTTCAGCACAGCTTTGCTCCATTATCATTCTAGAATACTGCTACTCAATAACTAAGATTATTTCAAGCCATTCTTTCCAAGACTAGGGTGCAAAATTGAATCTCATTGATTTCACATGGCACTACAGAGAATCTGAAATGGTAAGTTTAAGAGGAAAAGGACACACAAAGCTATATTTAATATGATATTTTCCTAGAGTGCTTGGCTTTTCATATCTCCAAACAGATGGAAATGTTAACTTCCAGCCTTTCACTTCTTTTCCCTGGCCAAAGGAAGCCTTTTAACAAAAAAACATTCTACAATTTTAGATTATTTGATCTTAACTTGACATTCTAAGACTCTATTTGGAGAAGTAAAGTTACTTAGCAGTTAGTAAGAATTCTCTGCATATCATTTAGGCTAAATGTCTAAATTATCCTAGGACTACAAAACAATTACTGGATTCTAGTGTGCATAAAGTTGTATGCCCCTCTAAGCTTTTTTCAGACTTTTTAAAATTTTTAGTCTGCACGAGGCACAAGGAAGAGTGAACCTTGTACCATATTTTAGTGCTTCTTGTGCTTCTTGTTGTATGTACAGAGAGATAATTCCAGAAACAAAGAGCTCACCTTTCGGCAATGGCTGTAAATGTAGCCCTCTACATCCACACTAACAGCACTGGTGCACTCATCCAGAATTGCAAACTGGGGCTTATGATAGAACAGCCTTGCCATCTGGAATGCAAGCCAAAAAACAAGATACTGTGGATACAGAATTACCAGCAGTGGTGCAGTGTTGGAAGTTAAATTATGAATTAGTGTCCAAAAATTTACTGTGGATAAGGAATTAAGTTGGTACCCACTGAAACCTGAAAATCCAAAAGTTGTACATTATCTTATACTTTTTTTATTCTAGAGAGTTATTTTAGAAATTCTGTTTATACAATGAAAGAACAAGACATGGTGAAAGAATGTTTAAAAGCCAGTATTTGCTTTTAAATTTTGAGTACAATCCCCAGTGTTTTCAGTTGTTTTCTCAGTATTTAGGTTTTTCACATGGGGGTTTCTTCTTAGTCAAATATTTATATTTAATAAACAAAAATAGCTTACAGTTCTATTTTTTACTTATGTTCTGCATTTGTTAAGCATTTATGCTTTTGAGACATACTGCCATCCTCTGTTTTTCTCCCCCGCTGAGTACATCCATCCAGTCCTGAACACTATCCCAGCCTCCTTCACGTTCCAAGATTTGACCCAGCTGGACATTATCCAAGTACTCCTTCAGCACCTTTTATGGAAACAGAAATGACAAATAAAACTTACGTGAACTTAAAAAACAAGTAGTTGAAAAAAGCTATAAAGGATTATACTATAACGTTATCAACCCTGGTAAATATTAAAATCCTATTAAATGCAGTGCTTTTCATAGCAGTTTCAGTATTTCTGAATTGGAAGCATTACTCATCCTGAGCAAGACAAAGCATTAATGAACTAATCATCATTACCTGGTCAGAAATCCCTTTCCTTTTTTGATCTTCCAAAGTATCCGGATATATAACTTGATCTCTGAGCGTTCCAAGAGTCATGTATGGTCTCTGAGATACAGTCAGAACCAAAAAGATATGTCAAATACTTCTAAACATGGTCGAAGTAGAAAGAAAGAAAACACTATTGTCAAGTAAAGTACTTGGTCTCACCTGAGGAACATAGAACAACTTTCCTCTTACAGGTTTTGTTAAACGCCCACCAAACAAAGGCCACAACTGCAAAAGGAAAAAGATTAAAACTTGACAAAAAAGTCCAATAACAACCATGCTTTGCATTCTCCCCTGTTTGTTTTAAAAAGTTCCCTTACCTCACCAAGAACACGAAACAGGGAGCTCTTCCCACACCCATTTGGCCCACAAATCAGTACATTTGCACCAGATCGAACCTAGAATCACAAAGCCAATGCATAAAATGGTAATGAGGAAGTATTGTTGAAAGCTTCTGCAAACAATAAGACAATCTGGTATCATCATATGCTTGTATACAACTTTCTGACATTACGATGAGCAACTTCCAGCAATAATTATTTTTTTTCCCCCGAGTGGTTTAGCACCAACTGCAGCTGGAAGAAACTGCACTTGTAACAATAAAAACTTTTTTTGGGAAAATACCCTATTGCCTTTTTTTTTAAACCAATATGATGATTTGTTTGCACTTTTCTTATAAATCAGATGACCTTTGAAGTTACCATCTTTCCTTGAAAACTTTACATTAATATTGTTTCCCATGATACTAAAAAGCTTACCTCAAAGTTAAGGTCTTGAATCAAAACATCTCCATTAGGTGTCACCAACGGAACATGATCAAACCTGTACGTATTGCAAAGTTAAAAAAGAAAAAAACAAAAAACCACCAGTTGCCTAAAAGAAGCTGATACTGTGTGTTTACTTGAGAGATTTAAGGCACAGGGAAAGACTTCAGCAGTACTTCACTCACTCTCCCAGTTTCCAACTATTAATAGCTAAGGAAGTTCTTGAATCAAAAAGGTACTCTAGCTTTTAAACATCTACATCTACAGGTTTGGTTTCATCCCCTGTATTTGTTTTTTGAATCCTTCTAAGCCTTTGGTCTCCAAAACATCTTGTGGACATAAACCTACATTTAAGGATGCATGTCATTTTAAACCCAGTAGTGAAGTGTATCTCATTAGTTCTAGGACACGCAATGAAATGACATCTCTGCCCACCTCCCCCTTGTCTCTTTTTAAGATGAAAATAAAAATAGCTGTATCATCTCTTCTCCCCCTTCCTTCCTCTCTTTCCCCTCTACTTCCCTATTTGCTTTTCACACTGTCCAGACTGAGATTATTTGATCTCTTAACTGGCTGTATGTTATGCCTTTAAGTAGTAATACTATGTCAGTGCTACATTCCTCAGACTGCGAAGAATAAAGGAATTGAGCCCTACACAAGTACATCAATGAAATCTCTAAGCATGCAGAATTACAAGCAAGTACTTTGAACACAGACTTGCCCCTGATTTTTACAGCTGAATTATATAATGGAATAAAATCCATAACTAACTTATCTCTAAAAGGAAACAAGATGGCCTGAGAAGTCATATTCCAAAGGACAGTAGGAACGTTACCAAAAAGCCCAAGTCCAGAGAACAGATTATACCTTCTGCTAATATGAGAGCATAAGGACTGTCTTACAGAACAGAAATGCTGAGTGGGTGTGAGGTGGAATTACGAGTAAATAAACTATAGTACAGCAGAACTGCGAATTATAATAATGGGTATTCAAACCTCTATTAATGGTCGTAGAGAGAAAGACTTCAAAAAAGTCTACATTAAAAATATTGAACTTGTGGAAACTTTGCAAACATACTTGATAAGGTTATCAGCGTTGATAATTTCTCCAGTTCCAGGTATCAAAGACAAAGGCTGCTTTTTATCTGCATCTTAAAGAAACAAGTATTAGTGACTGGAATGCTACACTGAGATGCACATATTGCATAGTGTATCACATCTACCTTTTTCTACTGATATCATAGTACGCTGATATTTGCCACTGTTCAAGTCCTTCAGAACCTGCATTAATTCCGTGATTCGAGCTGTGAAACTAAAAAAAAAAAAGAAATCCGTAGAAGCTCTAATACGCACTCTGTCAAACTGCTAAAATGACAAAGTTATTCAACCCAGAATAGAAACAGAATGTTTACATTTTAGAGTTGCACTAGGTTGTCTAATATGCATCATATTTACAAGGCCCTTTTCCTTTTTCTGTAATTGCCAAATTTTTCTTCTTACAATGTAAAAAAAAAAAGGTTTGGTAAATAATACGTAATTGATTTAAGACCATTTGACAGGATTTCAACTAAACATTCAAACTGCATGCTGGTAGTATTTAGATGTGAAATTTCTAGTGGACATAATCAGCATATCTTCAAATACATTTTCAGCATAAAATGTTTTTAATTGCTGAATTTTTAGCATGCTGCAAGGAACAAAGCACATAAGCTTATTTTAATTCTACAACCAGTTTCTTAAATTGAGATGAGAAAGATTCTTACTATTAAGCTTACCCAGCCAATCTTGTCATTTCACGGCCTGCTAGGACTATTCTGCCCAGAGCTTGAGACATTCTCAGGAGCATTCTTCCACTTTGGTAGTAATCCTAGAGTAGAAGAAAGTTTCTTTACGTGGACTAACAAAATTTAAAATCTACAGGTTGTTTCAATTCTGGTCTACTTACCTCCAAAAGTTCTGCATGAGTGCTGTTCTGATGGCGAGGATCAGACAGGTTCAAAAATGGACGACTAACAACCAGGTAACCAACCACAGTGGCAAGGTCTGCAGTTTAAGAATAAATATTAAGCTACACATTCATTGAAACAGTAAGAAAAAAGACATTTCTTATGCAAAAAGTTTGTTATTTATAGAAATCCATTAGCACTAGACACACACACTTACATTTGGCAATGATAGTATCAATGAAACCCATAGAGAACCGGAACAGGATGAAATTATGCAAGTGTTCCACCTGGTAAGTTACAGAAGAAAGAAGTTCAAACTCTATCAGTACCTGTTTTATTATCTTTTATTAGACATTTGGTTCCAAACAGTTATTTTTCAGTATCTCAGATACTTCACTATGCCTCTAAGTGTGGCAAGCACTGCACAAGGGTCCTGCTGGCAAGGACTTGCATTCGAGATCAAAACAACCTACACATGAAACTAAATAGTGAGAACAATAATTGTGGTGGGTGACAAGGAGGTAAGTGGCAAGAGAAAGGCCATTCTCTCAGAAACTTCTGTTCTGCTTATAGCCTACCACCTGATTTTTTAATCTAATGAATGTAGCAACACAAACACCAAGCCACTATAAGTCAATTTATATGAACACATCAAGAATCATCACAACAGAATTAAGTTTTGCTAAAATGTTTTAAGAGATAAAAGAAGCTTACCAGCTTGCGGAAAGTCTTGTGAATAGTCTGTTTTTCTCTCAAGTTTCCATTATAAAAAGCAATTTCCTCACTAAAAAGAAACAAACGAAAATAATGCAATTTCATTTTCTTAAAGAAAGTCTTTGAAAAAAATCAGCCATAAAATATGGGAATACAGCACTTTCAGTTACCTTATGGAATAAGGGTTTGTACTTTTTCACAACAGTAGAACACAGGCTTATAATACCCCACTTAGTCTTGATTATGGAATATAATGCATATACAAACTACTTTACAATACATAAAGATGCAAACACTTGGCTCAGACCTGATAGCATCACAATTCCCAAGTACATTTTAACACACAAATTCCATTTACCCCACAGTATTGTCACTTAGCATTCAAGTGTGTACCTGTTTGTAATGAGCCGTGAGTTGACGTATCTGTACTCCCCTTCATACTTTTGTTCTATAATGGTCATCTTGCCAATTGGTCTCCTTAAACGTGTAAGGAAAAACCCTGAAACAATCAAGTATGCCATCATGCTAGCTGGACCCTGTGAATATCAAAAAAGAATAAAAGCTTAGATGGTCTCAAATGATAGTATCTGTATCCAAAATGCCCAGAAAGCATGAATCCCTTAATTCTCACCTCCTGTGTGCCTACATTGCCAATTCAATTACATTTGCAATTCCCATCATGTCACCTTCTTTTGTGTTGTAGATACTGCTTTACTAATTTTACTAATTCTCTGTTCCCAGATGTTCCTCCCATCCCAGCCTTCTATCCAGGTTTTTATCACCACCCAGTGTGACCTGTCCCCTACTGTCCCAGCTTATTTCATTAATAAGTTACTGGTCCCCTCTCATTTCTTCTCCCTCCTTTCTGCCTACTTATTTTTCTTTACATTTGCTAAACTGTCACACAGCAGTCAATATTTCAATCCCATTGTCAGCTTTTATCTATATATATTTCCTTGTTCTCTCAAGCAGTCTTGGATCCTAAGCTTCCATAGACAAATGACAGGTGATTAAATACCACTGAAGTGTGGAATGGCATAAACTGCACATAATAACTATTACAGAGAGCAGCACAAAGACATCTGAGACTGGAAAAGTTACCAAGGTTTAGTTAAGCCTTACTGCAAGTCTGTCTCAACAAAATTTGCACCATGTCACCCACAGCTACTCTTTTTCAACTCCTGAACAGTCTTGATAATGCATCATTTCACTAAGTTGAAGAATTATTTCTGAAATTATTCAGCTTACTGAGTCTTACAGCTCAATGCAAGAAATGGTTCCCCTTTATAGAGGCTGCACAGAAACAAAACTTATTTTCACCCTTAAATGGAATTCATGCAAGACTTAAGCAGTCAAAAGGTAATGTACTAAATGGGATTCCCAAAGAAATGCTAGAAGAAAATAAAGAACTTCTTGGTTCTTCAAATTGTTGATCAAATGCCTAAAAATACTGGGTTTTATTTTGCTTGCCTCAAAATAGAGGGCGCTAAAGCACATGGAACATTAAGTGTGAATGCGTATTTTCAGTATATCACTTCAAATAACATATGAATCTACAATTACCACCTAGAGTTTTACTCAGATTCCAAACAGGTACAAGGCTATAACCAACAAAGGGAAAATGTGCTTATAATTCTAAAAAACCCACTCAATTTACCTGTGCTCCTATTGCACTTGTTAGCTTGAAGATGTACAAAACTATATCCAAAAAGGGCTGTAAGAGAAGCATAGGAAAAAAGGCTTAGAACACAAACACAAAACTAATTTTAAAAGGTCCAGAAGCCATGTACCACCCCAAGAACAGTTACAGCTCTGTGTTAAAATACTGGCTAGCCTATTGTACAAACTAAAAGCTAAGACAAGGAATCTCAGCCACATGACTTTCCTGAAAACACTCGCTCAAGGATTGAACATAAAAACATCATGATCTTCATATAAATACATACCATATAAAAAGAGTACTTTGCTATTTTAGGTCTGTAATGACACTCTGCTCACTTATCGAAGGTGGACTAGAACCCATGATAATTTAACTGAAGTAATTATGAGAAATACTGAATGAAAAGATAATGCCATATTTGGCTATGTACCTGATAGAAGGAATATCCCAATGTTCTATAACCTCCCTCTCAAAGCTAAAACAGCTGAACTACAGGTTTTGTAGTCAGAAGTTTTTGAACAAAGTAACTTGTAGTTTACTTACACTCAGCTTGTATGAAACCCATAGCATCAAAAAAATTTAGTCTAAAAATGTCAACAGTAATCTCATTCACTACCCAAACCCCTTAAAATTCACACCAGAAATAGGGAAAAGCTTATTCAACTACCCTCTCTACACAAAATAATATTCGTATGTAACTAAGAGCTAGCCATTGCTTTTCTTCTGAAAACTATCTGCTGAGAGAGCAAAGTTATCACTGTTCATCTGCAGAGGATTGCAGTAAGTTCTTTAAGAGAAAATTTAATACAAAATGTAACAACTCACAACAGTGCTTTGGTTATGAAAGCCACAAAGAGTGTGAAACAATACAACATCATAAAAGTTTTTTTATTACCATACTCCAAGCAATCCACATACAAATGCACATACTTGATTTGAGCTGACACCCCCATCCTAAATGTCTACAGCTACTACTCCAAGTTCTCTCTTAAAAAACTTACCTTGCTAAGGTTTGAGTACAGGTCCACTACACTGTTGCAGAATTTTTCCACATCCTGCGTAAGGAGTTGATCTGGATTAGCTATTCTGTTGTCCAGATTTCCCATTTTGTAGTATGTATAAGCTCTGAAACAAAACAATAGCTAAGTGGCAGAAAAAAAAATCATTACCTGGGATCTGGAATAACTGGAAGGCCCTTGATTCATACAACTGAGGGGCGAAGTAGTGCAAACATTAAATTACTGTATGGAATCAACATAGCTTGTGCTTCTGCCTGACTAAATCCACCTTAAATCCTGTGGGATTGTTTAGGTATTTAGGCTCCAGGATGTCTTAGCTGAAGCTCAGGCTCACACTGCTATTGAACTTAGTTAGAAAACCCTCACAAACTCTGCTTCAGCACATCTGACAATGAAAATTTAGTGCAGAAGGACAGAAGGAGCTACTCAAGCTGATGCATCCAATTCAGCCTTCACCACATGAAGGCAACTGAAGTACTTTGGAATCTGACCCAATCACAGAAGCAGTACAATGCATTTTTCTCCCCAAATGAGCCAACTTTGCTGTCTTTGTATCTATGCCACATACAACCTAGATAAGCCACTCATCCTCAAGTGCAAGTTAATTGCAACCAAAAGCCTTTTCTGAGCAGCATACTTAACCTATTAACCCCCCTGCAACCTTCTTACTATGTACTTAAAATGATTTGAATCAACTTCTAAAACCTGTAGACGAGGTGTTACTTACTTAAGATATTCCTCATAGAGGTATCTGGTAAGTCTTACTCGGAAGCAAAGTTTCAGTTCATTTAGACCATACTTCAAGAAGTTATTCACTAAAGAGATCTAAGGTAAGAGACAGTAATATTTAGCTAACAAGATTAAATATATTTACATTAGTTTGTAGCATAAATTGTGTAAACACTTTAAAACAGATTAATTCCCCCTAAAAATCATTAATGCCATAAATACACCTAAGACCAATCATACAATGTCTACAGGACCACTGCTTAGGTTTCTGTCTCCAGTTCCCAGTAGAACTCACCATTTAAGATAAAATTATGTTCATATTGCGTATTTTCAGCTCTTCTGATAAACTCTAGAAAAGAGCCACCATTTGACAACCATTCCCTTAAATGTATCAACTAGTTTTAAAATTTATTGCAAATCAGGCAGCAACAATTATTTCTATCTGGTGCAGATCAGAAATGTCAACAAGCTGAAGGAAAGTTAAAGCATGGAAGAAGTCATAACAAATCTGTCAAAAATGTAAGAAATACAAAAATTAAGGTCTAAAAAAAAATCTTCATCATCAATGGTGCTGAAAGAATCCCAAACCTACAGTCAAAATTGCCATCAACAAAAAACTAACCTGAAAACCTAAACATATCTGTCTAAAAAATAGTTCCAACCAATTAGGAAATATGGTGATGAAGTCTCCCACACACTGGAGCCAGAAAATTAAAAGTGTTTTAATACAGACATGCATGTAAAACAACTAATTTCCATAGGTTTTAAGGCACTCCTTTGAGATCCTTTCTTCCAATTCCTAATTTACATTCAAAATATGTTCTACTAAAAGGTGAGCACAAGAAGAGCACTTACAGCGGGCATTGCAGCAATGAAGTTGAACAAGTATTTCTTGAAATCTTTTCTGCTGCGGCCAATGATGGCACTGCAAATGACCACCAGCTAAGAGTCAGTTACAAGAGAAACAGCAAAGTATAAACTTGCATGTCTTAAGTGGATAAATTCTCAGGGGACCACACTGAGGAAAAAAAAATCATCATGGAAACCCGTAGCATCAGCTGTAGGATCCACTCTGACACCCTCATGTAAGCTAAGTTGCAAGTGGCAGACTGAGCAGTTATCTCCTGTCTGCTCCTCTCTAACTGCCCACTAAGGGCTCAGCAATTCACAGTCACAGAATACCAGTTCTTCCCCTTCTCTGCTTTCACAGATTCTCACAAGAGAAACAAAGCAGTCCTTCCATTCTACAAAGCACTAAATGTCCCTCCTCAAACACAGTATCACTTTGAATTCACAGTTCTAGACACATTCTGACTTGCTTCAATTAGCAACAAGACCAGCAAGAATAATTGGAGGTCTAAAAACCACTTTCTAACTTAGTAAGACTGAAAGCATTGTTTTTATCGATCTAAAGAGCAAACAGCTCAGTGGGAAGAAATAAAAGCCCTAATATCCACACAACATGTCTATGTCTAAGACATAAAACCACTGTTCTGAAGTACCTTCTTGGACACTCAGAGTCTTCAATGTAAAAATGTTACCAAATTAATACTTATTAAACAGTTTAAAAATATTAATTTAATAAAATAATTTTACTGATGAACAAAAATAATAAATAAATTTTAATTTTTATTTACCAAAATATAGTGGTGCCTCCCCAAATTGCAACTACACCAGTTTCCTAATTGTTTTAAAAAAGCAAGCTATAAAATGTCTGAATATGTATTCTGATAAGAGGACTTTCCCTGTTATATACAAGAGAGAATGTTTAAAAATAACATATGTGCAGGTACCTTTCAATGACTGTTCCATTTTGAATCATCCAAATATCACAGTAAGTGCGGACTACCAGCATCACAGCAATAAGCAGCAAATAACCTGTCTAGTACAACCACAGAAGTGCAACAGTTAAATAATGGATAAAATTCACCATTTTTTTCTAGTAAGTCATCCAACTGTATCTAACAGGAAAGTATTACCCTGCTGTCCTAGCTAATGTAGTATTTGCCTACTTTGCTGGAAACACATTAGCATACAATACTTTTAATAAAGTATTTACTACATTTTTATGGTGAAAGTGTGCCTTTTAAAAAGCTGTATTTGGTTGATACATACAGTGGACACACATTTTAAGATGGAGGATTGCAGGAATAAAGTTACTGCATTTCTGAGACGCCTTTCTGCCATAAGGTCGCAAGAGACCTCTGAACATCATCTACTTCAACTCCCCACTCAAAACAGGGCCACCAGGAACCAGTCACCAGTCAGACCAACAGTCCAGCCAGTTTTCCATTCACTTCACTGTCCACTCGCCCAGCCAATTCAGTTTGGCTATCACGGTATTAAGGGAGACCTGATACCAGTGTATTCAACATCCTCTGTTCTTCCCTTATCCACAGAGACAGTTCTCTCACCACTGAAAACAATCAGGTTAGTAAGGCATGATCTGCCATTGGTAAATCCAGGCTGTTTGCAATCACTTTTTTGTCCCTTGTGTGGCCAGTTAGCTTACAAGAAGTTTTGCTCACTGTCTTGCCAGGGATATGGTGAGGCTGACCATCCTGCAGCTTCCAGTAAACTTGTTTTCAAATATGGGAGCAATGTTTGGGTTTTTTTGGGATTATGAGTAACCTCTTCTAATGGCCATGACCTTTTGAAGTTGAAGACCAGCTCTGTGAGCACTCTCACAGGCATTTCCAACCATGCTTCTACCTTCCGTGTACCTCCTTTTTTGTTGTTGGGCTGCTCATGCAGGCTGAGTTGGCTGCCATGCTTGGTCTACACTCTATACACTGGAATTCACTGCTCTTGTGCCTGATGTGTGTTGAAGTTATTACAGCTCATTGCTTAAGTTTCTGAGTTCAACTAATGCTTTGGGTTTGGTTTTTTTTTGATTTCTACACTGCATAGCTTTCCTGAAACGATGCTGAGAGACTTTTTGACAAATTCATTTTTTAATAAGGCTTGGCCTAGATATTAATTACTAAATCAAAATAATGAATGAACTGCATGTTAATTAAAGAGAGGAAGCATTTGCACACAGAACTGTACTGACTTGCATCAAACAAGACAAACCCAGATGCCCTTTTAAAAGTTATTCTACAACAGTAGTTATCAGCTGACAGTAAATGGCTTATCTTGTAATTGAAACCAGAACTTTTAGTGATATAACAACTGAAAATAATGTAGACTTTTATATTAACGTGTTGCTATTTTAAAATACATAGCACAATTTATTCCTACTTAAGTAATGCATATGCAGTTGCTTAAATTCTGATATAATTTCAAAAGAAACTTGACTCTAGCTTTATTTATTTATTACTGCAGGCAATGCTTACCTCTTTGCAAAGTGGTCTAGGGACCATTATTTTCAGGATTCGACATATTCGTGCAATAAACACTCTGTCCACCATTGCTCGCTCCTTCTTGCCCTCTTTCTGCTGCACACAGAACAAAACAAGAAAAGTGAGAATTTTTTTGTATTATTGAACTGTTGATGTGATATTTTCCCTACCCAAGTTATTTACAGCTACCTTCCTTCTGCAGAATTTACAATATTTCCCTCCAACTTAAGACTTGTTCAGACAACTTAAATAAAGAATTGAGAGCTATCAAAACAAACTGCAATAGGAAGTAGCTGCTATGATATAAAATTCTTTTTATTTAAAATCTGTGTTAAAGATGATACACAAACAATGCAGATCACAGCACTAAAGTACATCCAAGTGCAACTTGTAATGCAAACATCTCTTAACATCGCTTGTCTCTAAAAGACACCATCAGCCAGTATTTTTAAAGATGCCTTCCATTATTTGTCTAGACAATCAATGGTTTAAACTCTTCGATTGTACAGCCCAAACTTGCTTCAAGTGAAACCACAATTTTTTATTCCTTTACTTCTACAAAATGGTGCAACACACTCCTACTTAGCTGTATCTACCAGACTTAAAAATCCTCCTGTACCCAAACACCTTTTATTTGGGTCAGTTTCATTTGTTCACTCCATGTAATCCTATTTTCTGTCCTGACTAACCTGATTACTTTTTAAGCATTAATGGTCCACGTTTCTTTTCTTTCACATAAGGATGTGACAGAAGAATTCAGTCCTGAAAACAGACCAAAAGGGCACATGTACTTTGAACAAGTCTTGTCTATTCAACATAATCCTGCTAACTTTGCTACCCAAGGCTCATGTGAAGCACGCTATCAATGCCTATATCAATATTACAAGGTAGACAGGAAACCTAAAAGAGAAAAGATCCAGTCTGAATGCTCTGTGAAGAAGCCTACACCTGTTTTTCATAGCACAAAGTCAACAATACTCCCATCCTTTTCAAAAATGTATGTGAACACAATCTACAAATAAAAATTCTAGCCTAACAGGATGCTATGCAGTAGGTGATTACAACACTTTATTAAAAATTATTTACACAAAAATCCAAGCAATCCAAACAACTAAGACTACTGTCCAGTCCTAATGAAGCATGATCCTGCATATATTATTGCTTTCCTGTAATAGAAATTACTAACACAATGTCTGATGGCTACATTTCTAAATGACTAAATATATATGATACGAGTTGAATCTATTCTTCCCCTCTATTCAGCCTTTCCCCACTTGTATAGTTGTGTTGCACTTATATTCATTCCAGTATCTTCTTGCCCATCAGGTTTTTTCCTTTAGACTGTTAATCCCATTCAGCAAAACTGTATCCAACATGGGTAAGAAAAAGAGAAAGCTAGTTAAGGTTTTTACAAATAGGTATAGCTATGCCAAAGATCAGTGTTTATGGTAAATGATACAGTCAAGGTGTGGTTAGAAGCTAACATGATGCTTGCATACACCTTTCTATTTATCCAGTGCAAGCCTTTTTTTAAAGTTTGCAGCAAAGATGAAAGTACATGGAATCTATTCATACCACTGTAACACCAGAATCACAGACTCTGCCTCTTGGTCTGTCATATTTTATTTGAATATTAAACAAAAACCTTGGCTTGAAGGGATTTAGTATATCACTTTCAAACAAATGAATTAACAGACACAGATCAGGGAAATGCCAAACCTCCTACCAGATGTTTGAAGTAGTTTTTAGAAACTGTCAGACTCAACATCTTGTTCCATACTTTTTTCTTAGGAATAAAAAACAAATACAAGTTATACCAAGACAGCTGTTTGTTTCTATGCATACAGAAAAACTTACAACACTAGTCCTTACAAATTCATAGGGCACTAAGAGATAAAAAAGGACATTGTGTACATCAGGCACCAAACTTCAGCCTCTTGTGATTAACCTGATTCTTCCATTTGTTTCACCAATGCAAGTCTGAAAGTATCATTCAAACCAAATTTGCACCATAGCCAAAATTAAACTACAGTGATATGACTTTTAAGTTTTAAAATATCAGATTTATTTAAAATTATTAAAGAATATTTGACATGAAGAAATAATTACCTCATTATTCTGCAATACTTGTTTTCCACTTCTTTTACTGCAAAGGGAAGAAAAAAAGTATTTTATTTGTTATTAACACATTTTGCTTTGTCTTGATCTCTACACACAAAAGACAGAAAGGAAATCTTGGGATTATATTTCTATCTATTTCTTCCAAAGCAATACACTTTTTTCAGCAGGACTACCTTTTATGTCAAACCTATGTACTGCTTTTATACAATTTCAGTGAAACCCCACTCATTACAGCAACCAGTTTCACACAGGGAAACCAAGTCTCACTTTTTCATCTCCAAGTTCTGCTTTACCTTGGCTCTGTATCATGAACTCCATGAACTCTGTATCATGAAGCTCCAAGTGTTTTTCTGTTTCTCACACGTACTTTACAAGCATGGCTACATGGTTCCACTGACCACAAATGGAAACTACAGGAATGCAGATTCAGCAATCCAAGCAACCCAACTTTGATGTTTCACACTATCTACATAAATCAACCAGATTTGTTTTGCATTATATTTTACTTCAAAATAACACATTTTACTACACAGAGAGATTATTTGTTTATAAACATGTGCTGCAGGGGAAAAAAAGCCAGCTCCTGTGAAATCAAGTTCCTGCAAAGATGTCCATTGAAAGGGGAGTTAGTTTTTAATCTATTTTTCTTCCCCTGCATTTAACAGAACAGTTAGTAGAAAAATATTTATCAACTGGTGCTAAACAAGCATTTGAAAGCGCAATGCTATTCTTTCACCTCTACTTTTAAGACAGACCAGCTGACATGTAAGACAGTTATTGTTTGTCTTTCTTCCTTTTGGAACACTCAATCATCAGAAGTCTCCCACATGAAGCTGTTGGGAGAGCTTATGTAGTTTAAAAGTGGCCACTAACCGTATTAAACTGCAACTTTCTTAGACATGACATTAAAACACTGAGAGCAGGCTGCCTTAAAACTACAACATTCATACACTTTGAAGGCAGAACCTAGGACACTACAAGGAAGCAGCAGCTATGACAGGCACTGCTCCTTCGGCCTACAGCACCAAAACAGGAGCAGACTGGCACACAACCAGCTATCCCACAACTTCAGCAACAGCATCATTTCGCACTTGTGCTTTAAAGCTCTGCAAAGAAAATATGTAGAATGAAACCATGCCTATTTTAATTTATGATGATCAGAAAGATCTATGAATGTCACTAAGCAATGAAAAGAAATAAGCTAATTACTATGAAAGGAAGAGGCAAGGTAGCAGAGGAATATGAGAGAAGAAGGGAAGGAGGAGACCATGAAAGCAAGAAGGGAGGGAGATCCACCAGTTTAGCAAGAACTTAATTAAAGGTAAGAGAGACAGAAGCCTGAGAGAAGATAAAATCCTGTAAGACTACTTGTGCAAAAGACAAAACAAAGAACATGATGGGCAGCAGAGGCCAGATTGGAAGAGAAATAACTTAATGAAAGTTCAGAAGAGATATAGCATTTAATCAGGCTGTGATGGAAGTACATCTGTGGAAATCCTAACAGGGTGCAAAGTCTAAGAAACAATCTACTTGGAGACTACATCCTGGTGATGCAAGAGCAATGTATTTCTGGTACAAGAAACTTCTCAATACATCTTGTAATTTTTCAAAGTCGAAAACATTGACCTATATTTTTAAAACTTGAATATGGATCAGTCCAATCACATTTGGTTTGGCAATAGGAGAAAAGTAGTATTCTTAAGCATGAGTAAGTACTTATCAAACTACGTGGTTATTTCTCTAGATGATTCATGACTTGTCATAATGCAAGATGAAAGCATGCTGCTCTTCCAGACATGCTGTAATAATTCCTATAAGCTTTGCTGCTTCAAGTTCTGCCAATGTTTGAAGTCACAACACTCATAAAACACAACTACTTCAGCTTTAAAAGGATCTGAAGTGAATATATTAATAGAGTAATCTATTAGGAAGATAAGGACTGGAATTATTCTGGCAGTTAGTTGAGTATGTTTCATGTATTTATTGATACATTTTTCCTACAGTAGCTGTTGAGAGAAATTGAGCAGCTGAAATTACTGACTGAGCTGAAACTGTTTATCCATTAGAGAGAAAGGAGGATTGCTCGGAAATCAAGATTTTACATTTAATTAGGAATTCACACTTAATTAGAATTTATATTTATAAAGTTTAAATTAAACAAAAATTAAGCATTTGTAAACTTAAAATCTAATGAAAAGAGCTTTAACAGTGTTTTGTTCTCTTTTTACTAAAAAAATTTGTGCAAGCTCAAAACAAGACTAATACTTTAAAAAGAATGGATACAACAATATATGAAGTCAAGAAGAAAAAAAAAAACAAAAAAAAAAAAAAAACAAAAAAACAACAATCAAATGTGCCTACATAGCTCTCATTTTATTTGCAAATAAAGACTGTGCCATAGTTCTGCCTGGAATAAAACCTTTTCAGTCCAATACCTACTGGCATTACTCCAGACTCCACTGTACTATTCACAACTTTTTTTGTGAGAATGGTGGTTTCATCGTCAATGAATTTAAAGACTAAATAATATCCTCAATTAGTCAGCAAGAATACAGCAAGACTATCTGGTTACAGCAGAGAGCTCTAACACTTGGAATAGATTCAAGCTCTCCATTATTCCAGACCTCTCATTTACTTAATGCTGGAGCATCACAGGCCTTAGTGGTGGAGGGAGGTAAGTGCTACATGCTGGCCAAATTCTCTACTGAAAATAACGCCCCTGGTATAGAGGCCATTGTTCCTTTGTGCTCTCACAGACAAGGAGGGGTGGCTATGAAAAGGTTTTTGAAAAGGGTTATCCAGACAATATACAGAAATAATATAAGAAAAAATACAGTTGTAAAACATTCCTAATAGTGAATCAAAAACTGTGGAATTTGTCACCATATATTTTCAAGATCTAACTGCACAAAGCCCTCAACAAACCAGTCTGAGTTCAAGGTGTAAAAATTTTTTAAGAACATGAAGAGTCTAGAGGTATAACAAGATACATCACCTAAGGAAGTTTCAGGAAAAGCAGCATCTCAGATGTAGCCTGCTACCCATTATTTAACTGCACAGGGCTTTTACAGCAAACATAGATATAAAAGGCAGAGAAAGATATCAGCAGTACCTGGAATGACACAACTATACCAAACTTGCCCTTCATACATGCATGGTAACAGAATAGCAACTCTCTGAAGAAAAGTAAATAGGCAAGTAATTACCCAGTAGACAGCAGGCAATACAACAAAACACCTTTCTCCTACACTGAAAGGAGAAACATGAGAAACACGATTAGCCCAAACCAGCAAGATGTTTTAAAGAAACTAATAAAGAGTTTCAGGACTCTGTACAGGCATTTGACAGCTGATCCAACTTGAAAGGCAGTAATGTAGCGCCGTGGAGAGGGAGAAAACATAAAATTCCGGTCTCCAAATAAGTAGTGGTCAGACCACTCGGTCTTTTGACTCTATTGACATACTAGTGAGGCTGTTCTCTCTAAAGAAACATGCAACAAACTGGTTACTCAATCAGAATCATTCTCAACTCTACTGAAGAGGAAAGTGATTTGAGAAACCGTGAAAAGCCTTCAAGAGGCCTGAGTCAACTCAGGCTTACTGAGTGGTATTAGTATTAGTTCTGTGGTATTTACTAGCAGGTAGGAAAAAGTTAAAGGATTACTGTCTTTATAAATACCGGTCTCCATCCAGAACAAAGTTCAGAGGAAGCAATCTACACTGAGCTAATCATAACAGGGAATTGCAGATGAAAAGAGTGATAAGCAAGACTTGCTTTTTAATGACGTGATGAGGAGATAAGGGCTTTAAAATGTTACATTGTCCTTAACTGAAAAAAAAAAAACAACCCTACAAATTTCAGGTCATGCTACCTTCCTTCTGCAGAGCTAGGATGACTTGCTTCTGCTTAACACAGCGCAAAGAAAGAATATCTGGTTTAGGATTAAGTGTAGTATTTCAAAGAGTTGTTACCTCTAGGCAACCTTTGTATCCCGCAGACCTTACAAGCTGGAATGGCACTGTGCAGTTTTCAACTACAGCTTAAAAAAAAATCACACAAGATAAACAATTTTGCAATAGTTCACGATTATTTGTGCAGTTTTCAGGTTAGTTTTGGAGATACTACTGAGACATTGTAAAGACAACAAAATTCAAATGACTAAAGATGCAATGCAACAGTGTGAAGAAATAACAGCTGTAGTGAGAAAAGTCTGTTGTAGCTCACTGGCAGGCAGAGTTTCATAGTGCATACCCCACACAGAGGGGTAGAGAGCAACAGCACAGTTATTTCAGGTCAAGGGCAGCAACCTTACTCAGAAGCCTGGGCAGAGTCCAAAAGCATGCCCATTTACACAGTACACTCCGAGCACATACAGAAACCAAGAACACAACTTTCTTGGCTCTAGATTGGTGGCTAGTTGCAGCATAACCAAAATAATGTGAGTGGAATGTATTCAGGCAAGCAAGAAGGGGACTCTGAGAAGGTCACCGTGAGCTACGTCACTGCAAGCAGGAGCTCTGCATTGCTAAAGCTCAAAAGTTTCTACAAACCTTTGAGAAGAAGATAACAAAGCAGAACTGTTGGAGAGGAAATTCTAAGTTCCAGTAGAAGAATGCATCTCAATAACATAGCTTACATATAAGAAAAACCTTAGTGCTATTAATTTTTTCATAAGCTGTGCTCGGGCTGAGCTGTGGCTGCAGATCTTCCTCACGGATAGCAGTGGAAAAAGATTTCTAGCTAGTTTCCTAAAAAATGAGAAAAAAAAATAGTTTTACACTGTTGCACACACTTACAGATCTTGTCTTAGACTGCAGGCATTTTACGCAACTTAATTAAGAGAGAAACCACTAATTAGCTAGCCAGGCCCCAAACAAAGGCAGTCTAAATGCTAGGATTAGGGCTGAGTCATCTGGTTTCTCCTGCCTCCATACCCTCCAGCTGAAGACAGGTTTTCTAAGCCCCAGGCAGGTTTTTGCACAAGATTGGATTTTCGATGTATTCTAGTAATTGTATCTGTATATTTTGTCCTTTTTTTTTTCCCCCTCACTGCTAGAGCACTTACTGCAAGCAACAGACTGGACAGTCACATCCACATCCTGGATAAACTTACTGTAATGTAGTTAGCATGAAGTTGGTTTTGACACCTGCCACCTTTTCTCCAAGTAACACAGGTTCCCTTTAAGGCTTTTACATATATGAAAGCAGTCTATTCATCTGCAGCAATATAATTTCACCCTTCCTGTCAAACAGCCATGACTCAACTAGAACAGGTCCCTCCAAGTGAAGTACACTGGCAAAGCCCATCCAAATATCTTCAGAATCTAAAGAAATTATGCAAACTAACATGACAGAAGAACATCCTAAATATACACAAACAGAATAAAAATGCACCATCTGTTTCAAGTTATAACTACCACTTGCTATATTTAAACTCCTGGGTTATGTTTGAGAGCGCCTCCAAACATTTGGACATGTGTCTGTCACCTCTGATTGCACTTACGTCAATCACTGTCAAACTGCACATTCACAGGCTGTGGGGCCATAAGCAGTGACATCTACGGAGTGAGTGACATGTGCTGCCACTGTGCCAGCAGACAATGGCTGAGAAGCCCAGTGACAGGCAGGAGCACAGGTTATGCGTCACCCAAGATGAACCGTGCAAAACCCTATTTGATATACACCGTCTACAACACAACCTCTCTCCCCTCAATGAGCCTTCCCCCTCACTTTAGGCTTGCCTAACCTCTAAGGCCCCAAGCATGCACTATTCTTGCTTTATTCTTCTTTTTGCCCACAGGAGGGATGCCACCACATAGGTTTTAGAAGTTCAATTTATACTAAATTGTGTCCACATCCTAGCATCTTCTTGGATTCTAATGAACACAGCTAGGTGATAGGAAAGGCCAGTGCGTCTAGGAGCATATTCCAAAAAATTTTATTTTGTCACCTTCCCATACATTACAAATGCCTTCCTATTACTCCAAACTGTTTATTCCCTTTCCCTAATCTTGTAGTTCCGAACTCTAACCCTAATTACCTTCTATTACTTCTTTCAGTCCCTCCTTCCAGCAGAAAGTTGTATGAGTTAAACACCTTCTTTTTGAAAGTAAGCCAAGCTCATTCTCTCCTTGTGTAAGTACTTTATTATAAACTACATGGATACTCAGGAAAAATTCTTATTAGAGGGATAATGAAAAATATCCAGCTCCTTTATGTAACACCCCTTAAGGTTTTAATTCTGAAGCAATCAAATCTTAAGCAAATATTCTGTTGCTTCTTGCTTGAGGCAGTCTTAGGGAAAGAGAATAAACAGGCTTTTTTTCTGCATTATATACCTAGGATAACATAGTTTCTCAAAGAACTTCTTATGACACTAAAAAACCCAAATACTACAACCGAAGTCATAATTGCATTTAAATATAACAACTTCCCCCCTCCCAAGAAGACATGAAGCTTTTGTAAGGAAACAGACTTCTTGAGAGCAACTTGGAGAAAGAACCAATATATTTTTCTCTGTGCTCTACACCAAGGAAGTAAGATGGAAAACTAGCAAGTTACTATAGGCAAACAGTTCTGTATCACTCTACTTTGGAAGATTTCAGAAAATTGTGGTAAAAATGCATTGTAAATTGCAAGTGACACCACCTATCAGTTCTGTAAAATCAATGAGCAGTGTAATACCTCTTAAAGAACAACATCCATGACTAATCCAGGCAGTACTAATTAACTGATCTTTGACCTACAAAGGCAGGTTGGCATAACACATACATCTTAATTATTCATACATCACTACTTGATATGAGTTGCCCTGGACCTTGCCCCTATTGTTTGACAGCAGAAAGGTAGGTAAAAGTTGCTACCTCTCCTTCCTGGTATCATTCCTACAACTGGTTATTCTATATAAAACAAACACATACAACATGAACAGCCCGTCACATAGCTTTCTTGTCACACATTCAAACACATTTGATTTGCTAAAAGATTTTCCTTCTTTTGTTCAATTTGTATGTTATTTTACTTTTCAAGTTCAACCAGCAGCAGACCTATTGCTGACATTCCAGCAAAAAGCACACAAAATCAAACAGAAAAATGACAGTTACTCCAGAAACACAAGAAAGAGTAGGAAAACATGAAATGTTATTTTGAATATAAAGTATATATAAGTAAGTGCGTATTCTGAAACTATGCGAGGAAGGAAGAAGTTCTGCAGGTAAAGTTTACAGCTGCGCTAGAACACTTCAATGATTCACTTGAATGTTAAGCCCACTGTTTTGCTGTTTATATTCAGGTCTGCAACATTTACCGTTGCCCTTACAAAGCTCAAAACTAGAACTTCACCCTCCAGAATTCAAGAAGCTGAAATTCACTTCACACTAACATGACACAACCTTTTCAGGCATTATACACCAAGGTTAACAAAGGAATTCACACATACAAAACTAAATCACCTCACGTATTTTAGTCAGTTAACCTCAAGCAGCAGATATGCTACCAGTCCTCTTCCAGACTATCTAGATTGCCAAGTGAAATTCTTCTCCCTAGGAATAAGTACAAAAATTTAGGACAGCCATGCCCTCCCAACTTCTTCCTCTTCCCAAAGAGACAGAGATATACAACACAGAAGGTAAAGGATACACTGTCCCTGCAGATTTCAAAGGTTGTGTGCTTGTTACTATATGTCAGCATCATATACGAGCACAAGAATGCTGAAAATTTAAAGATTTGGCACGATGACAATCCTTTTCAAAGTATGCTATAATTTACATTAGCAACAAAGCATGAAAAAATGAATGATACATGAACTAATGAGACTAAAGGAGGATGAGGCAATGGTAATAACCAGATGCTTTTGTCTAGGCTGGTGATATAGGCAATGTAGCTTACCTACTGCCTAGTCTTGATAGGTAGCATTCTGTAAGGCTCCTGGCAAGGTTTGCCTCACAGGGAAACATGGAGAAAAGAACGAAGACCAGTGGGCAAAAATCATCCTCAAAATAGCATTCAAGCAGCAGCACAGCTATTATTGAAACAACCGAATGTTGGATGTTAGAGTTTGGAATCCATGGCCACAATACAGTACCAGTAGTAAATAAGACCTAAGTTGTGGAGGAACTCAAAAGCGTAAAGCAACACATACACACAAGAGAAAAATAAAGTTTGCAAGCATGGTACTTACTTTAGCAACTGCATTTCTAACAAATTCAAGAATGAAAACTGACTAGAGAGAAGATTACAGAAGTAAAGGACAAGGTATCGGAAAGATTCTAGTACAGAGAGAGGAAAAGGGACAGAACAGGTCAGGCTCTCACAAGCCCATTCATCTGCTGAATGAGCTAGAATGTAATTTGTAAGTTATCTCCCCTTTCCAATTCTCACTAATCTTGTAATAATGTTTGGTCCATCAAATACATATAAATGCCTCAGATTTTTAACACTGTACCTAGCAAAATTGAAGATCCACACAGAAAAGACATTTTCCAAACAGTCTTCAGCATTAAGGCTAACACTTACTTTCCATACACTGACTCTCAAGCTAATGCATGCCTTGCCATTGTCAAGTCCTGCAGATCAACATCAGAAGCCATGAAAGCAAAATAGTTTAATGGGGACAACCCAGGACCCACATAATAACTATTTCAGGTATAGGGAGATTACTCTGGACAAGTTCTAGCCTGCTTCTATCAAATGAATGCTACCAACAGTGGGAATATATTAAATTCACTTCAAAACTACATTGGGCCTGTATCTGTGTTTGAAGATGTGCTCCACTCTGAATGTAACCTGCTTTGTGTGCACCAAGATCATTCCTCAATGAAGGCAGAGCAAGGTAAGTGCGGACAATTGAGATCCACTTTAAGAGAATAGTCTTGGTCTGACTTAACACATAGGTGCTCCTAGAACATCTGCATGGCCCAGTATTTCTTACAAATACCACTATATTAGGTGTGAAAATCTGAGCTCATCATTTTTGTGCCCTTCCATACAGCTTTTCTGCTTTTCAAAAGTGATGTTTCACTAAACTAGGCAGAGATACTTGAAAAAAATCACCCCTCCCTCTGAGTTTGATAGAAGAGTAACCCTCAGCCATAGCTCAGGATCTTGTTTTACCTCTCATGCAAAAAACAATGTAAGGTAGCAAATTCATGACTTTTCAGCAGCATATCAATGTCTGCCATGTTGTGTGACAGTTACCTAACTTCATGAAACTCTTACAGATATCATGTATGAAAGGAATTAGGCAAAATAAAATTGGATCGTTGCTTAATCTCAGGTATGTTATTACTTAAGTCTGTTGAGTAAGTCCATTTCAGTATAATTTTGTAGGGCCTACAAGATATTACAAGATGTAATATCTCAACATACCAGGTCTTCAGCATATGGTCAACAACCGACAATCACAAATACAATAAAACTGTGAAAGGACTGAGTCTGCGATATATTTTTCATCGGCCACACTTTGTGGTACCAGTGTTTTGCAAGGTATTAACGAATCCACACCCGAGCACCTTATACCTGTAAGGCAACCTCACAGGGAACATCATCGGATCTGGCCACTTTGAAATTGTTGTCCATGTATCTTATTGTCACACGGCAGCATTCAAACAACAGCTGAGTCTATTAACTGCCTATGCAGACACGGTCATCCCTAGAAGTCAGCTGTTAATACTTGTTCGCAGTCAGGAAAATTTAAAAAGCCAATATAATTTGGGTAACAAGGCGGCGGTGGTTGGATTCCCGCAAGAGGGGCACCGACCTCACGCCGGGAAAGGCGGAGGGGGAAGCAGCCTGACCCCTGCGCCCAGGAGCCGCGTCCCGGGCAGAGGGCGGCGGTGGCAGCGCCCTGCGTGTGGCACAGGGACGCGGCTGCCCCTCCGCCAGGCCCAGGGCCGTGAGGGCGAGCACAGCTCCCGCTGATCCAGCCCCCCGGCGCCGACCCCGCGGCCCGCCCGGCCCCTCCCGCCCCGCGGCCCGGCCCGGCTCCGCGCTCACCCGTGCTGCGCTGCCGCCCGCCGCTTGCCGAGCAGGCAGAGCAGCGCGCAGGCGGCGGCGGCCCCGGCGATGGCGGAGTGCCGCGCGGTGAGGAACTTGCTGTAGGCGGCCATGGCGAGAGCAGCGCGGAGCCGCCGACCGAGCGCAGCCGAGCCGAGCAGCCGAGCGAGGGATGCCGGGAGGGGGCGGTACCGCCCGGCCCCGCGCCGCCGGCAGGACGGGCCGCGCCGCGCCGGGAGCGGGTTGCGCAACGCCGGGCCGGTAATTACCGCTCCCTGCCAGTCCCTGCCATAGGGCAGACCCGCCGCCCCGAAGGAGAGGGGAGGCAAGGGGCGTTTCCTCCCGCGCCGGCGGGGCCAGGCCTGTCACCGGCTGCCCTCGCCCGGAGGTCGGGCTGAGCAGCTGAGGCCGGGCCGCCCCGGCGGCCCACGGGTTAATTTTCCCAGACAGCCTCGGCTTGGCGCCTCCTGCCCAGCGGGCTCCGGTCATCCACTCTCCCGGGGCTCTTTGTATGAGGGTGTGATTCCTGAGTGTGTGCTAGGAATGGCTTGTAAATGTGGTAACAAGACGAAGTAAAAATAAAATTTAAAAAAATTAATGAGTTTTAAAACATTTTAAAATTTCAGAGAAACTTTTATGTAGGTTTTGCTAGGCTGTCTCTTTTTTTATTTTTTTCGTTTAGTGCCATGAGAGGAGCTGCCAAGACTGGCTGTCAGATAGAGGGTGGAACGAGCTGTCACCCGTGTAAGTACAAGAAGAATCCCTTTAAAGGGTAGTGCCACACCAGGTACAGCAGGCGATACCAGCCAGCCTTGTCCCATAAAAACCAGTTATACTCGCACAGATGCTTTTTCCAGCAGAGTTAATAACAGATTGGCATGTTGAGCTATACCAGCGAAAACACCCATGCCAGCATAACTGTATTTATATTGTATCTTCCCCTGAGGTCATATCCCTCAGAAAGACACCTGATAATGTATATAAAGTGTCTGTACTTTCTGTAGGAACTGGTCGGTCATAGACTGAAAGCGTATATTGGTGCCATGGTTAACACTGAAATGACAAAACAATTTCTCTGATCAAACTTAAATCAAAATGCAGGTGGAATCAATCTATATATTTTTAGTCTTGAAAAGTGTTTTCATACAGGCTTTTTAAAACATTTGAATTTCTGTGAATGTTGTGCTTTTCTTACTGTAGCACAAGAGTGTGTGCATAGTTCAGTCCATTTATCAGGTGTTCCTGTTTCTTCCAAGTATGTCTGCCTGGAATAGCAGGTCTGAAGCTGCAGTTTGAGAGGTAATCCCTGTTTATTCATTCTGAATCACCACATATACTCTTCTTTCTTGCTCTCTTTCCCTATCCTTGGTATTATCAGGCATTTTAAAGCAAGTTTATGTTTTGGTGTAAAAGCTGGGGTCTCAAACTATCAAACTGTTTGCATTTTCTAGAGCATTAGAGTCAGGACTGTTGAAACTAGTTCTGTGACCTTAGACAAATCAATAATCTCCCCACTTTAAAATATCTGCTGTACATTGGTGGTTTTGATGTGGGTGGGAGGAATTGTAAACTATTTGAAGTGTTTCAGATCCTCAGAAAAATACATAGCAGAATCACACAGCATTAATAAATTCATTTTGTTTTATAAGATGAATGTTTGTGATAATATCTTGGTTTTTAAAATCGAAGATGCTTTGAGAGTAGGTGAGTAAGAGAGCCTAAAAAAGAAGTACTTTTGTTATCAAAATAAAATTCTTATATTAAAATCATTGAAAAAAGGAAAATTTTTGCAAGTTTTCAAGTTTATGAATCTTTGTAGTACAGTTTTGCTGATATTTTTAATCTCAATATCAGCACAGAGATCAAGAGTGTTATGATACTGCACACTTTTCTTTACAAGTCCTCTTCCCTCTTTAAGCTTAGGTTGGGTACACCCTTCCACAGAAGTTGCTATCTAGTATAGCCTAACTTTGTTTCCATGAACTGTCCATCAGTTTGGGCCGTGCTGACCTTTGTTGTTTGCATGTCTGCATGACTTGTGTTCTGCTGTTTGTCTGCTCAGTGTCCTTACCCCACTTTCTGACTCTAGCCAGTACCATGACCTAGTACATATCTTATTTCTCTTCTATATTTTCCTTAAATAATTTCACACAAGCCTGTCATCTTCTGAGAAACTTATCTCATGCATCCAGCCCTCCACTTTGTCTTCTACTGCCTCAACTCCTGAAAGTTGCTGTTTTTTCAGAATAACTTTGTGAGCATGATTGATAAATGGGCATTTAGTCCAAAACATGAGATTTTTATCGATCCATTATTTCATCAGTTTCCAGCACCACTCATGTCTAAGCATATCCCTGATAAAATCACCCACACTGATTAAATGCTTTTGTGACAAAAGCTCTTTTTTTTCTCTTCTGAGATTTGCTGCATTTCAATATTTTATACATTGTGGCCATATTGCTTTCTTGGTATTCTTGGTACAAGTTAACTGTGAGGGTTTTCCAAGGTAACAAATAAGAGCAACATTAATTCAAATGTATCTCAAATGTAAAAGCTAGAGGGGGAAAGGTAGCTTGGAAGAAGCAAAGAGTAGCAGTTCTGTTACCTGTATTAGTAGTACTGTGTGTAGGTTCTCTGATAAAGCAAGGTTGAATTAACGACCATCCTTTTAATACAGTCCATGGTATGGTTCAAACTTCTTACTAGGTAAGTAGGAACATCTATAGCAAGCAAGCAATTTAAATGAGAAAGTGCACTCTGGAAGACTGAAGCCTGTGGGAAGAAAAATGCGCGTTTACTATTAAAGCCTTAAATCCCTATGATGGACATCAGGAGACCTCATAACAGCAAATGTGAGGCTGGGCTCCTGTGTCTGAGGTGTTTGGCAATGGTGTCTGCCTAAGCAGTTCTTCCATTTCCCAGTTTAAAAAACAAAGCTTAATAAATAATAAGCAGTAATAAAATTGCTAGACTGTTCAGACTTTCAGTTCGTGTCCTCAGCCACTCTTGATTTTAGACACTTGAGTTTTAAGGAGTCAAAGTCAGAAATAAAAGAAATTGTTACAGAGTGAGTATTTGTCCCACTAATAGTTGTGTGAATACATTTTTTTAATGGAGTCTAGGTTAACAAGTAAGAAGATCCTCCTATTTGGTGTCTCCCAGAACAGGAAGAACCTGTATTATTTGCTGTTGGCACTTGGCATACAACACCCAGGTATATTCTGAGAACAACATGTCATCAAATAATTAAATGAAAAATCATGTTGTTTATTGTAGGTCCAGTGTAACTTATATAAATATCATGGAGTGCAATTTACAAATGTTGTGAAAGGTGGCAGAAGAATTTATTTTATGTTTAATTTATGTAAGTTGAGGTAAGCTGTAAGATGCAAACTGTATCATGTATGTTAGTTAAGTTTGAAGGTGATTTGTGTAGTGCTGGACTCCATTCTGCAAACTTACCTTTGCTTAATTTTCTATATAAATTCAGTAGATTGTTCATTTGTTTAATTTTAAGTAAAGTAATATGGTATTGAAAACTTAATAACTAGTGAAGCAAGAAGGAAAGTTCCAAGTATTGATGTGGTGTCTTTTGTGAAGTCTGTGTTATCTCCTAGATATATCTCTTAGTTGTAGAATCTGGCATGGTTTGCAGGGAAATTAATGAACTGTTCTGTTAATGCAGTCATCAGCATTAAGTGATTCCTTCTGCTGGAGTGCTACATTAGAGTATTAATTTTGTTGCTTTATTTTTCACAGAAGGAAGTTCTACATATGAAGTTGAGCTACATTATATCATGTATCAGTTCACATATGTGCAAATGTGTGTATATGAATAATGATACAGATTATTCTCAATTATCTTATTAAACCTTATGAATACAACTTATGTCTGCCAAACGGTATCATTATATGTTTAGTCACTTCATAGAAGTTCCAACTCCAGTGCAGGTGAAGCAGTGTAGATCTGGTATCAACCACTCAAAACCCATAAGCCTCCACCTCCATATGCTGATTATAATGTAGATTTGATCTTCAGAGTGGGGCCCACAGGATGAAATTGAAATGGACATAAACCTTTCTTTGATCTACCGAACAAGCTTCCATTTCTTTGTTCCTCCTGTTTTCTCTTTTAGTTCTTGGCCTTTTTTTACCCACTTCCTACATGCCCGTCAGATGATTGGGGTGTTACAGGAACTTTAGAAGTGAGAAGGTAGTCTTTCTGAGCAGTAAGCAAATTTGGGAGTAGCATGGGCAGAAGAAGATAAGGGGTGTATAGAAAAAAAATGCTTAGATGTACAAAGCATTGGCTTTTAAATGTATTGATGCTTGCAGACTTTCTGTGCCATTACTGCTTCACTTTCCCACTGACAGAGGTACTTTTCCTAATCTTTGTTAACTGACACCATAACCCACAAGTGCTTAATTGCTACACACAAGTCTACTTTGTGCAATTTCTTGATTTCTGTCTGTATTTTTGCTTTATATACATGGGGTTTTTTATGTGACTGTGATCTAGCCTCTGTACAAGCAACTCTTGCCTCTACCTAATACCTCCTGCCTTTCCAAGACAACAGATTGCTTTTTATAAGCAGAGCTCATAAATTTATACGTCTGGATGAAAATGTGAAAATACACTGGAATTACTGTTATTATACCAGACTCAGAAATTGTATGGTCTTCTCTCTGTATGTGGATAGTATCAGATACTCTTAGAGACAGTATAAACTCCACATATCTGCTTTCTTAGTGGATTTTACTCTAATTTCAAACACACACTGATTTCCTTCTAAAGTAAGGTGTTTGACATCCATTCTAATTTTTCATGTCAGTAGGCATAATCACTTATATTCTGCTGGTCCAGAAAACACGCTGGTATTTTAAGGTGAGAGAAAACACCTGATTTGTACTAAGAACTCAGTTTTATTTTCCTTACTGTTTTTATTTGCTTTTGTTGTTAATTGGCTTCTGAGTTTGACATTTACAGAAAGATGTCTCTAGTGAGATGTTCGCATTGATGCTTAGAATGCTGATATTCCTTTTGTTAGTCGGTTTAATTGGACAGTCTGTGTAAAATACAGAATTAGATTTTCCTCTGAAATACAGAACTCTGCATTTATGAACAGTCAGTTTCAGTTATGATTTTGAGCTTCACTTGCCTACCTTGTTAGGACTAGGTGACTGGGTAGAAAAATGGTAATTGAAACTAGATGTTCCTGTTTAGCTTGTTCTGAAGTGGATCAGAGCTCAGTTTGATCTTGATAGATTTTAGTGATCTGCAAGCCAAGGTATTTCACTGCTAAATATTTATTTCTAGCTTATCTCAAATAAAGGAACATTTTATGGAAAAGGCATTCATGAACAGTATCATGAATCTTTGCAAAGTCAACCTGTCAAGTTTGATATCTGAATTCAGTAATTTAAAGAAAGGTATTTAAAATATGTTTACAACTAGTATCTGTTTCCTAGGTGGAGTTCTAATTCTTTTATTGAGATTGCCTCATAATTCCCTTATAAATAGTGCTTCTCAGCTGGTTATATCTTTGTTGATTAATGTATTTGCTGATTTATAATGATGCAAACTGAAAGTTGGCATTAATTTTCTGTCTCAGCTTAAATACCAATTTATTTAATACAAGATGTCATGCCAATGTGGTCCAATTATTTCCCAGAAGGAAGCAATGGGAAAATAAATTTTTTTTCAATATATTAAGAGAATTTAACAAGCTTTTAGATCATTGTATTCTATCACCATGGTTTGCAACAGAATTGAATTTGGCAGTAACTTATATGAAAGACATATCTTTTGGAAAGCTCTGTAATCATCACTGTTTATGTTGTGGTTCCTTCTTATTTCAGGTGATGGAGCTTAAATTGTTAAAATTGTTCAAAAAGGGAATCATATCCCTCCCTTGTATTTGGTCATAAGGTACCAGACATTAGGTTTAAACCATAATAACTTCATCAGACCCATCTTTCTGTTTTCCAGGAGTTATGACCAATACATATCATGATGTATTGATGTATTTGTTCTTTGAACAAATATAATTTGGTTTTAACATTAGTAATGTAGAAAGGATGCCAATATAACAGAACAACCATTTTAATACATTCTATGTGCAGATCTATTTGCTTTGTATCAGTAGTGAGGGTCCAGTTTTACACTCCACAGAACTCTTCTCCCTATGGGCATATTCCTGGAAACTTGTCTCCTACTTCATCTCATTACAGGACCTTTCAAACTATTTAGTATTAAGTGCATGTTACACATTAAAGTTCTGTCCTTGGCAAACACAGTATTTCTTAATCATTGTTTTGTATCAATATAGTTCAGATTTTTTTTGAGAATTAAAGTAGAATTAGAATTTTTCCTCTGTATGTAATACTTTGCATTTAGTAACACTCAGACTCAATTACCATTTTGCTACACACTCACCAGCTGAAGAAAGGTAGATGATGAAGGAGCAATGTCATAACTTGAAATGGATTTCTACAACAGAAGTCTTATCTCCACCCATTGTTTCAGAAGTCGGTGATTATTATAGCAGCCCTTTTGATTAACCATGTCAGAGACACTGAACACTGTAGGAGCCTAATGATCTGCTCTTACACGCTAGTAACAGGTCACATATGATATTCGTGTAGCATTATTGAGTTTTTCATTTGTTCCTTCACGCTGACAATTAATGGCTTTTCAGAAATAGATTTGTATGCCTTCTGTAACAATTCTTGGCTTTAGGCTACCAACAGGGCTGGAGATGGCATCATTTGTTTTGTTCATGCCCCTCACAGCTCCTGCAGCTAATGAAACTGCACCACACTCTAAAGCAACCATGCAGCATCTGTTTCCTCCCAGATCATATTGCCCAACCTTACAGGTCGTGTTATCCAAGTCTCTGCAACCTTTTTCCATACAGACTGTGCAGTCTGTTGTTGATCAAGCTCTGTGCAGGCTCCAAGGCTTTTCCTGCAATGGGTGTTTTATGCCAAAATGCAGCTGGAAATGGTGACTGAGCATAGGTAGCCATTTTTGACTTTCAGAATTATTCTCCTGATCTGAATGCAAGGAGGTAAAATCACATTAGGAATGAAAGGAATGCATTAGGAGGAGGCAAGATTGAGAGTAGAAGAGAAATGGCTTGACAAGAAATCAGTGAAGAAGGGGTACAGAAACTGGAGTGGCTTAGCAAGAGGATATTTAGGAAAGGAATCTGAGCCATGTTGGGTTAGGAAGGCAGTGGAAAGAGGACCTAGAGACCAGTTGAACAAGGAGATTACATGGGTTGGACAATGATTCTGGTATTGGGAAGGAATTAAATGATTAGCCAAGAAAAGCAGAGTGGATATGTGTTGCAAAACAAGAGGGTGACATTTAGAGCTACCGAGCAAAACTGAAAGGAGGGATTTAGAGCTAATTGACTGGAGAAGAAAAGGGCTGAAAGAAGGCAACTTAAATCTCATGAGGTGTGAGATGAATGGGCTGGACCAGAAGCCTGTGGTACCTGAGCTACCAATTTTTGGTAGAGGAAATGGGAGAAACGTGGTAGGAGAATGATTTGGCAGGGAGTTCAAGTTCAGTTCTTAGAATCATAGAACCATTTAGATTGGAAAAGACCTTTAAGATCAAGTCCAATCATTAACCCAGCACTGCAAAGTCCACCACCAAACTGTGTCCCTAAGTTCCACATTTTGTAATATTTTATACATAGTATATATATATATATACACACATACATATTTTATAATCTTTTATATACCTGCAGAAATGGTAACTTAACCACTTATCTGGGCAGCCTGTTCTGATGCTTGACAACCCTTTCAGTCAAGAAGTTTTTTATAATATCCAATCTAAACGTCACCTGATGAAATTTGAGGCCATTTCCTCTCATCCTATCATTTGTTATTTGGGAGGAGAGACCAACATGCACCTTGCTACAACCTCCTTTCAGGCAGTAGTAGGGAGTAGTAAGGTCTCTTCTCAGCCTTCTTTTCTCCAGACTAAACAACCCCAGTTCCCTCCTGGCATGAACCTGTGCTGGATTCTGATGGAATAGGTAAGTTGGCTGTTGCCTACAGGCTTGCTCTGTCACATATTACAAAAATTTTGAGACAGAGCATATGAGGCAGGAGATGATGGAAAGAATGACAGTTCAATGGCTAAGGCAGATAAACACTAATAAGATGATCTGAACTACTACTTTATTTCTGTCACAGAATCATTGTCGGATGCTGCCCCAGTGCAAGTTATCTAACACATTCAAAGTTGGCCTATAATTGCATTTTTCCCTGTTTCTGGAATGTTTATCATGAAGTGTACCAGAAAGGTATTTGCAGAAGTGTGTGCTACTGAGAAGCAGAAGTATTTACAGAAGTGCTATGCTGCTAAGTGGTTGCAGCTTGGTGGAGATTTTTTTAAACATAGTGTTTTTAAAAATAACTAGCATTGTAATATATTTTTAGATTTTGCCTCATATTTTGATGGTATTCATTAGGTCTGTTGCTAGACACTGACTACAAGTGAATTCAGTATTACAAATGAATATTAAATAGCTGTCTACTCACTGAATGAGGCAGCAATACTGTGATAAAAACCATATGAAGCCATATAAATAAAGGTTGCATCCTGATTCAGCCTCGATTCAAGTTCCTTGGGCAATTTTAGACCACTTTTGGGGCAAACTTATTCTGGACTGTTCCAGAAGACACATGTGCAGAATCCATCTGCTTTACCTAGCAACATTTTCTGTGAAAGGGTGTTTTACTAGTGCAAGCACTGGCTTCCAGTGGTGCCTTAGGTTTTAACTTTTATATTTTTCAAATTCTGTACTGCTTAGTGTGTAACTCTGAAAGTTTCTTGTAGACTGTTAATTTCTACTCTCTCATGCTAGGTAGATGTAACAAAGCCTCTCCAGCCGTGCTTTCCAAGGACACCAAGACTGTCCTAGGCCAAAAGTATAAACCAAAGAGCCTCTAAAGGGGGGGTAAGATGAGGGCAAAACTGAAGCTTTAATTGGAGAATTAATCCTGCTATGCAAATGAACCAAACCTTTAAAAGGGTGAAGAACTCGTGACCTTTGGTCCATCTTGGGGTCCATTTTGAGAAGAGCTTCAGGCTCCCCAGGGTGTACCTTTGAAGGCCTTTCAAATAAATACCTCTTTTAATCCTTTACTCCTGTCTAGTCTCTGTTTCTAGGAGGCCTCTCAAGGCATCACCAATAGCTGTTGTAATTGAGATGTTGGTTTAGATCCATAATCTTTGAATGCAGAAAATCTTCCAAGAGATTGGATCTAGTTGCCTTCTTCCTCTCTCAAAGCATCACAGAAAGAAAACGTGCTGGAAAGAGAGTAGGAAGCAACAAAGAAATGTGTGAGTTGTGAAAAGCTGATGCTTGTATAGTGATAAGAAATAGAGAATGCAGTGGAAATGTACAGAAGGTACAGAAATGGTGGACCTTTAGATTTCATTGAGGAAATCAAGAGATACTTTAGTTCTCAGTGTTGATTAAAGGTTATAGAATCATAGAAAAAAAAAGACTGGAGGATACCTTTGGGATCATCCAGATGGTCTTTAGCAAAGATGGTATAGAATGAGAGGAACAACAAAGGCCAGGGAAACAAGGTTATTAACACAGTGAACCTCTTGGTTGCATGGAACAAGCAGGAAGAGATAAGTTCCTATTATATTGTGAAATAGGTAACAAAATGTGTAATTTAAGGAGTAAAATTCAGAAATGTGAAGAAGTGGGCTTTTGTTAAATAAGAATAGGATCAATAATAGTAGAGGAAAAGAACAGACCCCTGAAGAATCTTAAGAATATAGTAAAGTTTTAAAGAAATATGAAGCTCCTCTTCATGAATATATGTAGAAAGAAGTTGCTGGTGTTGTACTTTTTTTTTTTAAAGGAAGGATGTTACTACTACATGTTATTACTAACACTGCTACTTACAAATATTACATACTGCTACTAAGATATGCTAATAATAATTTTTGCTACTAATGTACTAATATTATGTCTTACTGCTTACAGGACTTTTTAGTCTAACTCATGTCCACTGGAATTTAAAATTTTAAACTGAATTTATTGGGAGATCTGATGGATATAACTGTAAAAATGTGATACCCATCAGGATAGCTGCCTTAATGCTATACAGGCCAGAGTTTTACAAGTTTTAGAAAAAAATGGTGAAAGTTTCTGTAGGTATATAAATATACATATGTGTGCATGTGTAGATATATACCTATAAATACAGAGATTCACAGAAAAACTTTTTTCTTTTTTTGTACAGAAAAAATATTATTTTTTACTTTTATAGGAAAACATAAATAGTGAAGTTTTATCTCATTCTAGCAGAAGAAAGGAATATATTACTCTTCAGCCTTAAGGGATTAAGTTGCATGTCTCTAAACAACGTGAGAAAATTCTCTGTTCCTTCCTACATAGAGCTACACCCTAAGCCACAGCTGAAAGCTCATCCTCTCTGCCTGCCAGCTAAGGCACAGTTTATAAGGTAGAGCAGGATTCTTCACTCCAGCTCAGCAAGAATGAACCCACACAGTCCATCTTAATGCAGAACATATAAATAGAAGTTACACGTTTAAATATTAAGTAAATAATCATCCAAATTACATCATTCCAAGTCAAAACGCAGCTGCCAATTGCCCTGTTATCTGAAATGAGAGTGAGGTTTTTGCCACAAGTAAAGACATGTTTCCTTGTTATTATCAAAGCTTAGTTAATGTACTGAATGTTCACACACTAGTTTATTTCACACTAACTTGGTGGGAATAGCATAAACAGGTAGCAGAAGTAACCAAATACTCTATGGACCAAACCTGTAATAGCTGTGTGTAACTAAGCAAATATAAATATAAACTTAATCCTCCTAATTATTTTCCTAAACTTAGTCATGCCAAACATTTGACCTTCAGAAACACCTGTGCCCTAATTTTTAAGCTTGTTATATATTTCCTTTTGTAATCTGGAATTGTAAATCATAGGGCTTGACTCACATGACTACCAGGGTAAATGAGAAGCAGAGCAGTTGTGTTGTCTGGACTGTATTGTTCAAATACCTTCCAGCCCAAGAACCCCTGCAGTCAGGCAGGAAAGGAGGGTAAATAAAATTGCTAATAGCAGGCAAGAGATCAAGACATGCAAGTACTGAGTAGCTCTCACAGGCACATTTTGCAAAGTTTACTTCAGGCATCACTGAAATTGCTGTTTCTCAAATGGGTGCTCAACAGGCTCATCTTCTGTGCCATCTCACAGCTTAAAGGAATTGTTCCAGTTACGGGGGGACCGACCTTCACATTTTAGGAAACATGTGTTTCTACTTTTTCCAAGATCTTCTTGGTAAGAAAAACTGAAGCTTTTGTTCATAATGGAAATAAGACTGGTGTAGAAATGTAGCACAACCATAGCCTGTGCTCTTTCTTCTCTGGGAAGAGAATATCTGTGAGGAAAAGACCACATGCCTGAATTATGTAGGACCTTAGGGAAAGCAGAGCACTGACTCCTACACTGGGTGAAGGAGGCAAGCAAAGTAGTAACAGAAATCTCAGAAAAGAAGGTTAAAATGAGCAACAAAAGTCTGGAGAAGGAGGAAAGAGAAAAGGGGGGAGGTCTACAAATGTAATTTAAATTAATAATAGTTTTTCTTTGGAAGTTCTAGAAGTGAGTATTGGAACCACAGCAGCAAGTCTTAGACTGCAGTTTATTTGATTCAGTTGTGGTCACATAAGCAGAACCTCACTGATTCAAAAAAAATTAACTCATCTTCCAAACTTTTGCATAATAATCCAAACTAACCTTAAGGTTCTCCAAAAATTCTAGATTCATCATCAGCCTTTTGAATACAAAATGCAATGTCACAGTGAACATAGTGCGAATATTTTGAGGATATTTTCACTTGTGCTCTTTGAATTTGCTGCATTTCAGTAAAATAACAAGTTGCAAGTGAGCTATTAGAAGAGTGGAGCAAATGTTAGAATAAGGACTAAAGTGCTCTAAGGTTTGCTTTAAAGCTACGTAGTTTTTGTTCTTCAGAAGTATGATGTTATAGTTTGTCTTGTAGAATTTCATTCCATTTCATGCCTCAATTTCTTGGAATCAACCATTTTTTCTGCATTATATTAATGATATCTTCTAATTTTTTTTGTCAATAGAGCAGTGGTAACATTTGTGTCAGGCCATTAATGACTACATTGGATTCACCATTAAAAATCATTCAGTACCCTACCACTTTTACCCAGTTCTTTGCCTGTACTATAATTCTTTTTAAAAATACCAACTTTCCCAGCTTAATTAATAAATTTCTGAGTAGCACCATATAACGTGCTTTATTAATGTTCAGTTCAGTCACATTGTGTGATACATTGTGTCTTCCTAGAAAATCAAGTTATTTTTGAGGAAAGCCCAGCTAATCAAATATAATCTTGTCTACTCTCATTATTGAACACTTCACTATTTGGTTTAAATTATTGCAGTCAATTCAAATTCAGGGACTTTTCAGACATGAATAATTTCTGTTCTCTCCCTCCCTTTTACAGTGAGATACTGTATTGCCTGTTCCCTAGTTATATACCACCCTGACTTTATTGGAAACATTTCCCACCAAACCAATCCCACAGTCTTATTCTAGTTTGTTTCCAAATTTTGGAATTAATATTTTCAGCCTATCTCAGTATTTCTTCTTCAAATACCCATCTCCCAATTCTATATTGTATTTGTTTATATCATACTAGCCGTAGGTTGAGGAGTATTTTGGGATTGGTTTTAGAGTAGTAGGGAAAACTCCCTTCCCTTCAAACCATTTTCCCAAGAACAAGGTGAAGCTTTGCTAGAGTAGCCAATGTGATACCTAGTCCCAGAAGGCGACGTGAAACGAAAGCTCCAAAGCGTGCTCTGCTCCAGCACTCAGTGGAACAGTCACAGGCAGGTGACAGCCGCTGGAAGAGCAGCCGGAGTCGTGCAAGTGCCAGGTGTGCCACAGGATGGTGCCACAGGGTTAGCTTTGTCCGGGACTCAGCTGCCGGCTACAGTGCTATAAAAACCCAAATGCTAAAGGAAATTGTGATATACACTTAATGGACAGCAATGTCTGCATTTGCTGTGCTCTGGACAGATAATTTAAATTCTACACGTGGGGTATTCTCTTTATCTGTACACATCAGACCTTCATTCCCAAATCTCATGTATGTGTTAGGGGAGACTGTGCACTAAGGACAGGCTTTTTGCTGGTAAAACAGCAGAGCACTCTTTGCCTTCATAACTTCGATTTTGTGGAATATCTGTAAAACACGTTGTGCAGAAATAACTTTAGTAGCCCAACTATTGAGCAAATAATTTACAGTCTCTTTTCATTTAATTTACTAAATGTGTATTAAATGAGCATATTCCTTCTGCTGTCATAGTAGTTAAACCAGTCTAAGTCACTGTTGGTCTACTTTGGGTAATGTTTCAGTAGTTATGGGAGCAACGGAAAAGTGTATTTGTACAAGACACCTGAGAAACAGATATTCCATTCCTTTCCTGTGGTATGATAAGGTTCTTTACATGAAGAAAAAAGAAGTTCCCAAGAACGCCTATGTAACTAAGTAGTTGATGTGAGTATCTGGAGAGTGATGTATGGAATAAAATCAAAGTGAGCTAACATTGTCAGGTACTTTTTGTTGTTTATCACAGAAATTTATCTTTTGAGCTTAAGAATAAAATTATATCATTAACTTCACTCTAGTAGGAGCCCTGTATATTATTAAGACCCCTCTGTCTCTCAGGTGAAGATAGAATTGTTAATAACTGTTGCTTATCATCCTGGTTGTGGTGTTGCAAATTTTTACTTACTTTGTTTATCATGATTTTCAAGCCTTAGAGGCCTGGTCTTGCTTAAGCTGTTTTCCTTTCTGCAGTGGACATATGAATAATGAGCTATCACTGGTTTATTCTGACTTTGATTATAGTCTGTTGAAATTTATTCTATCTAGGCAATATTGTGATAAAGATGCTCTTGTCAAACTCCCTGATATTTCATCAAACTGTCAAAATGTTGTCAGTAAAAAACTGGTTTCAGTTCTATTCCAGAATGTTAAGGTTTCATTTCACTTGGAACAGAATCAGGCAACACAAGTGAGGTTTTAAAGCTTATTACAAAATACTTGATAAAATATGGTAGAAATATAACAAGTGCATAACAATGGCAGACTGTGGTTTGAGTCCATACATTTAAGTATTTTTATTTTTCTAGTCTAATTGTCTAGCTACTCATTTGGAAAAAGGTATAAACTTGCTGTTTTACTACTGATTTAGGATTTGAATCTTGAGACCCCTCTTGACATTCTGTGTGAATAGTAACTACGGAAATGAGAAATTATGACCCAGAGTAATGGTTGACAACATTTCATGACAAGAATTATTGTCTGAATAGCTTTGCAAAATTTAGGCTGCCTTGTGGAATAACACTGCCCACCTGATCATGAATCGTTACGAAAATTTCCCTATTTCACCACCAATGAAAGCAAACCAGCAACATTCCCTTCCCCATGCAGATCTTTCATTGTAAGGAAGCAATTAAAGATTTCACTCATAACCACAACTTATTACAATAAACAGTTCCTCTTCTTTCTCATATCTGTTCTAAGTCTTCAGGGAGGAATTATGTTTGATGACACTTATAAACTCAAACTTTTATTGGAACAGTTACACCCAAGAAACTCATACATTTTCATATGCAAATGAACCTATGAAACTGCTCATAACCATGGGGCTGGGTGCTTAACCCACTTTCATCAGAAAGAAATCGCAGTGCCTCACTCCATAGGTGCTATATTAACTGACAGGAATTCAGGCAATGGCCTCCAGGTGAAGGCAATTAAGCTATCCTACCAGATCTGGAATGTGTTGGGAGGAATTCAGTGATTGGTTATAAAGGAAGGAAGAAAAGAATGTGTCCTGCTTTTCCTTGTTGGGACTTGCTACCACCCTAGGGATAAGGGGACTGTTTATTTTCCTCCTGAAGGGGTGGGAAAAAAAATAAAAAGTTTTATGTTGCAGGTGAAGCAGGTGATCTGAACAGATTAACCCACTTACTGTATAGTATACATTCAAAAACATTCCTTTTCACAGCTTCTTTCTCTTTTTTTAGTTGTATGGATGCAAAGCAGGAACAATCTGATCTACCTTATCATTTGCCTATAAGTTTCTCTGTCCATGTTGGAGGCTACAGGAAATCAGCGCTTTACCATTGGAATAACAAAGAAAAAGTAATTTTAAAAGAAATGCATTTATGTCATGCATTCCCAGTGCAGAGATATAGGTCCAGAATGGTCACAGATTCTCCCATATTTGGTGACACCACTGCTGCACACTGAAAATTGAAAACAGAACTTCACAAAGAGGGAAAAAAAAATATCAGTGGAATTTTAACTACAGCCCTGTGCACTCTGGCACCGTGGTAAACCACAAAAAGTACACACAAGTGTGCTCTAATGCATTTTGAGTATGTCTTCCTGTGGTCATTTTGATGTTCAAGATGTTATGGTGCTGCTCTTTTCTTCTCTTCTCCAATTCATTTCTGTTGTTGCACAGTGGCATTGATGGAAGATCTGTTCCTGCAGCTTGTTTTGATAGAGCCTGTCTTCACAGAACAGGTTTTGTAGCAGGAGCCAGATTCAGAAACCCAGACTGAATCTCAGTACAGTAGATTTGACTCTCAGATATCAAAACTAGCAAAAAAAAAAAAAAAAAAAGTCATTCTTTCCAGCATCTGTTTGTAAAGCTGGGAACCCCCCCACTACAGAATGTGTTTGCTAAAAATTAAGTCTCAGGAGAGGATTACAGAAGTTCATGGGAGAGGAATTCACTGAGAACTACTAGATACAGAAGTCATGCTTGGCTCAGGAAGTTTCTCGGCTGCAAATGGCTGGAAGCTCAGGAAAATATTCTTGTCCAGTGTTTTGTATCTTTCTTAAGCATCCATTCATGGATATTATGAGAAGCAAGATACTGGTTCTACTAGACTCTTGGTCTTACCCAGCCTGGTCAATCTTATTTTGAAGCCTTACCTATTTCTAGTTCCAGAGGTCCTTCTACCTAAAGTCTATGTTCTCAAGTTTTTATTGCTAAAAAATCCTTGCTTGAGAGGTAAAGTACCAGAGATTATAGCAAATCCCTTGTAGTATTGAGATTAATCCGTAACTTAATATTTTCTTACATTGATGCCTTTAGTTTTGAGTATGTTAGGTACCACACATGGAGTCTGTCAGATTAGGACCTGATCTTGAATGTTTGTGTCTTTTCGCTGTTACATACTCACTACACTGTGATAAACTATGTTATTAAAAAAAAAATCCTATTACACAGTACCTTTAGATATGGGAGTATAAAAGAAAAATAGAGGTATCTGTTACTACTCTCCTTTTGAGGCAGTAACTGTATATGTCTATATTCTGAGCATAGTGATACATAAACTGTGAAGACAAGATAACTGTTGCTTGTACAGTACATGTACCATGTGACCGTAAAAAGCAATACATATTTCTCCCTTTTATTTCCTTTCCAACTTCTATTCATCAGAGAAAATTTTTGTTTCTTTGTCTGATTTTGACCATTCTTGTTGACCTTCTGCGTATCTCCTACCTTTGAACTCCCTTAATATTATCTCTGAGGATTTTCTTTTAGCTTTCCTGCTTGAGCCCTGCAAGACCATTCTCTGACATACCTTTTGAAGTTTTAGTAGGTCACTGACATACAGCTTTTACCTGCCATCAGACTTCAAAGCCTGTAATGTTTGGCAGCCAAGCCTGTCTCGGGAATTTTTCTATTGGTTGGGAGAACTTACTGAAATTAGATGGCAAATGTTCCAGCAACACTGGAGTCACATTCCTACGCTAAAGAAGATTGCCAGTGTGGCTTTGTTGATTATATGCTGCTTCATGGCTGCATCTGGCACTGGAGGCTCTCTGTCTGAAGAGGATAGTCTCCAAAGCTGTTTCACAGAATAGGGTCAGGGTGACAAGGAAGGAACTAGCCCAGGTTTGTGGCCTGCCTTTGGTAAAGTCTTCAGGTTTTAGATGAACAGAATTTTCATCTCTGTAGACTTATACCTACTGGGACTGCTCTTCCCAGAGCAGCTACCAGCGGTGTCTGCCAAAGCAAAAGGACTCCATCTGCAGTCATCCTGACCTGGCACGAGGCTAAGTCTCCTCACAGAGGCATCCCATCTTAAGTGGGTCCCCCATCTTTGTGAATCATGGGGCAAGCTGGGGAACTCACAGGGCATCCCCAAGCATTCCTACCAAGACAATTTATTCAGGAGAAAGCTGAGGAGGGTCTCTAGTCAGAGTGCATTCTGCCATAACTCAGGCAGTATCAGTGGCTTTTCCATTCACTAGATTTGCAAACTTACCAACTTTGATTTCTCATTCTTGCTGTTATCAAACACAGTATCATGCTGCTACCATGCCAATGAACCAGTCATAACTTGGACATGGATTGGTATGGCTTGGGTTAATTTATATTTAATACTGCAGTCTTCTAGTTATATATAATTCAGATTTCTCATTAGAACTACAGACTTGTAAATAATATTTGCTAAAAATAAACTTTTGAATATCTATCAGTAAGTGCAAGCCATTTATGGCTTTTCTCAGAATAAAATGTTAAAATACTGTGATTTTCAATGCAGTGAATTGTATTCTATATTTTTATGCCACATACATAATCAAAAGTAACAGATCTTTATACAATTTGTTAACCTATATCCGTAAGTATCGCATTGGATTATTTTACCTAGGCAAGATGACAGAAATAGATCAGTTCTATTACTCTAAACCTTCTGTGATTAGTATCATATTTCAAAATATATGCTGCTTTTTTAGATACTATGTTATTTTCTCAGGTGTATATACATACATATATATATATATATATACACACACATATACTTAAAATAATAATGGTCCTGATTCATATTATTCAGTAGAGAGTTTCTGAAAGAGCAGAAAGCATGGCTTCCATTGCACAAGAAAATGTTAAATAACATTAAATAACATGTCATATAAAACAAGGCCAGAGTCTGTTCTCACATCTGTTATTCTAATATTATATTGCCATAGCATCTGCTGTCTTGCAGCTAATCAGATTCATCATTACTATTTAAAGTGAAAACAGGAAACAAAACAAAACAGACAGACCACTGTTGGTGTTGGATTAGGAATTTTTGAGACAAGTCCAGTGAGAGACTGATGGCACTTGGTGTCTATCTCAGCCTATGGCCTGCAGGGAATTCTGCATTAGGCACCTACACTCCCTGCATTGTGAATGGGAAGATTTAGGAGCCTCATAATAGGCTAAACAACCTGTGCCCTGGGCAAAGAGCAGTTAAGTTCAGTAGGAAATCCCCCTCAGGATTTCAGATGCTGCACCAAGGCTGGGAGCCACTCAGGAATTGTCCCTTGGGACCAGGCATCTACAATTGTTCCATCAGAAACTGGATAGAGTTCACTATTTTTACTGAAGCTTTTGTACAGTAATTCAGGGATCAGCAAACTCAAAGATAAGTCAGAGACACTTAGTAACTTGTCTTTAAAGGGCCCGTGCCTTTTCTACTTGCATTTATTTATATGAGATCTGTTCATATGGACAAGTCTCACAACTGCGTAGCAGATGTTTCTTTCCTCTGTAATTATATCACTTGGGTGAAGATCCAATATTTTGAAAGAAAGGAAATACTGATGGGTGGAAAAGCTCAGTTAGAGTCGAAAATCTTCTCCCAGAAGCTCTGTCTGAAACTCATATTCATGATCGAGAAGCATTCATAATTGCCGTTGACAGAGGTGACCAGGTGTTTGTACATGAGAAATACCACCCACAAATGAAGCAAATTGTTATGCAGGACTAGGAGTAGAGCCCTCTCCTGATGCTGGTCTAGAGACATGCCACAGAATTCTCATGACAGTATTGCCACAGGATCTGCATGCACTGGCACAGAAGACACCGGCAATAGCGCTGTACTTTGAAAGCCTATGCACACATCATAATCACTTTAGCAACCTCATTGAACAATATTATACCCTCTAGCATCTATACATGCACCAGTGTTCAATAAAGTGTAATATCATTTTAAAGACCTCCATTAATACAGGTGATTGAAACTACTGTATCACAAAGCTGACTGTAATACTTAATTTGGTAAGAAGATGTTAGAAAGAACTTGACCGAGATATTCAGGTTACAAAGTCCAGGATGAAAACTACTGAATGAGCTCCTTGTACAAAAAAATACTTCCTCAGGTAATGTGACCAGCATATGAAATTCAGTAAAGCTTGAGATCCAGTCATTATAGCTGGATTATGTTTTCCTAGCCTTGCTAATATTATGGTCAGATGCTGCTTTTGTAGTTGGAAAGAAGAGTAATTGCATAGCTCTACTTTAGCATATAACTTCATTATGAGCTTTAGTAAAAGGTGAAGTACATCTTGCTCTCTAGTGAGGAGAATAACAACCTTTATTTCCCAGTCCTTTTGAGTCCTGAAGTACCAACCAGTGGCCATTAGTTATGCACAGGAGAATGCAGTTCATCATCTTTCCCTCACCATGTCCAAGCACTCTGCTCTAGCTGCAGTTCAGATAAACTTTGAACAACACACAGGCACAATAGTTCAGTTTCATCACGATTAGCTCTGTTGTCCTTACCAGCCAATATTGGTCATCTTTATGCTTTAACTACACTCATGAAACAAGGTTCACTTGTTCACAGCAAACATACATCATTGTATCTCAAACATATATATTGTCATCAAAACTGAATCTGAAACAGTTTCTTCTTGAACAAACTACATAACAACCAAGGTATCAGCAGTGCTGATCTTTAGCTGAATCTCTCTTTTATTTATCTAGGCTCCAACATAAAAATATGATCTCTGGCAACAAAACTGCCAAGTAGAGTATGGAAGACTAGTAGAGTCCATAAGACGAGCACAGAAAACCCTGAGCCACAATGAAAAAAACCACTCCAGGTTCCCCTTAAGCAGGTTGTGAGGTTACAACTCCCTACCCCATCACAAACTAGTACACTTTGATTTGCCACCTTCGAGGCAGGCTGTACTCGCTGTCTTGGCAAAATGATCTGAGTGAACTTCAAGACCTTTAACTATAGGGGTTCTTTTAACCTAGATCATTTTGTCAGGACCGGACTGAAACAATCATGACACAACATCAGAGGCAGGAGAAGGAAGGAAGAGGCAAAAGCATGGATCTGGAAGTAGAAACCACTTAATCACATGTAATGAATTTGATTGCTGCTTAAGGACCTTATGTGCTCTCCCAACCTGAAATACACTGTTCTCCCTGGCAGAGAACTATTGTTAGAGGAAAAATGGAATGTACGTTAAAAATAGTTCTGAAACTACTGAGGATTAAGGGGTTTATTTGCTACATTTGAATTGACTTACTGTTGTGTTAATAATTAGTCAAATTTGGGGGAAGGAAACATTTCTAGCCACACTTTTTTTTTTTAACCTGATTTATCAAATTCTTTAAGTACTAAATACTGTAAAGAACATGAAGCTGAGAGCAGCGATAGCCAGTGCTTGCAGAAGGACTTTGTGTGCTCAGAGCAGTGAGACAGAAACCCGGCAACAGCAGGAGTCCCCTCAGCACCCTGCAGGCCTGCTGTCCTGAGGGCTTCCAGAAACTGGGTAACACTGTCTCTGTATCCTATAATCTACTTCCAACCTTGAACTCAAATCACAAAGCCAACAGAAGCTGCATCACAAGCCCCTTCGCTTGCCAGGCAAATCCAGCACCGACAGCTTTGCTTACCACCTCTCTCAGCTGGCAGGCAGCAGCCCTACTGCCCAGAGCACATCAGACCAAGAGCTGCCCAGCTGACAGCTTTTGGCAGGATACCACCTACAAGGAGTTCCCAGCCAAACCTCCTGTTCCCTGTAGAAACACGCTGTTTCTCTGCTAACCCTTAATTGTTGGGCTTTCTCTGCCTTAAATCCTGCTGGTACCGGTAGGGCAGGTGGGGCTAACTGAGCCAGGGTGGTAGCTTCAGGCCTTCTGGCTCCCACAGCAGCAGGTCGCTGTGCCGTAATTACTGTTGGTTAATAGTGTGTTTGGCAAGCTGCGAACGTTCTGGAAGTTGTTTCCTTCATGCAGTCTTTCCTCTCATTCCTCACCACCCACTGTTCTCCTTGGCAATTGCTAGTTAAGGTGGAAGTTTCTTAAGAAACTGCTTGTTAAAAATTTGGAAATGGGGTGCTGCATATGCCAGTGGCAATCCTTTTCCCTGGAGAATTAGCAAATGGAGTTGTTCCGTGTCCAGTTGCATTTCTCACATTGTGCTTCCAGCCTTGCATAATTTTTGAGGAACAGTTTAAGATGTTATGTAGCTCATCCTGAGCAAGGCAGGATGCCAGGTAAGAGGGAAGACCAGTTGATATAACTGAAAAGAAAAAGTCAACAGTTTGGGGACATCAGGTCTGATAGTAACTGCTCTGCATCAAGCTAAAAACCAGCTAGATCATCTGAGAGAAAAACCAGACAATAATTGTGAAATAGAAGAGAGATTAGTGGAGAAGAGGACTATTAGCAAGGGGAGAGGTGATTGAGCGAATATCTCCTGTAGAAAAGAGACCTTGTTCATTACATTATAAAGCATGGATGGATTGTCTTGGGGGTGAATTACAATGAGCCATTAAATAAAAATTTCATTTTTTAATACATGCTAAACTATGGATTTCATTTCCCTTGCTCATCTTTGTGGTCTGCCTTGAAGACTAGTACCACGAAGAGAGAGATGGCTGATCCCTGTGTGAGTGGCACGCCTGCAGGAGATGGGGTGCTCCTGTTCTCTATCAGTTGGCTCTGCAGGTTCATACCAGTACACAGTGGCTGCTGTAGTTTCACCCACATAGCTCCCCTAAGGGCATCAGCTGCACTGACTGAAATGCAGAGTGTTCTAGGAAGTGTGCATGAATCTTATGTCTTGATGGGTTCTCAGGTAGGTGGGTGGTATTTATTATAACCAAAAAGACCTTTTGGTGAGAGAAAAAATAAATTCTTTTATAAACCATCAGTAGACAGAAGAAGGCTGGGGGAACAATTTTCTGAGTTTTCTCAGACTTCATAAAAATAATTTTCAGGTTTGACTTCTAGCTGTTCTTCAGTAACAGTTTACTAAAACTTACAATATAGCAGTGGGCAGGTTTTATTTTACTAAAAATGTCACATTATTTCCTTTAACAGAAGCTGAGTCTTGAATGTTTTCTGATACACAGATTATGTTGGCCTTTTACAGGAGCCTGTATATAAATTCTTGAAAAGAAATGGTTTATGGAAATACTTCTTGAGAGCAGAATTCTGCTTGTCGGAATGTAAGCAGAAGGTAGAAACTTCTACCAACTTACGTCTCTAAGTAATCAGTTAAAAATTATTTAAAGTGATGCTCATTGTGGGGCCAGAGTTGGGTTTCTTGCTGTTGCTTCTTTTGCAGATGTGGCAGTTAACAATAGTAGCAAATATCCAGGTCTGGCACTGAATCCTTATTGCTTGCAGTAAGCTATCTGCTCATAATTTATGTCTTCCATCTAGTCTAGAATATCTGGCACTTCTGCACATAGATAGAATAGAGACAGTATTTTGAAACTGATTTTTTAACAGAAGTTACTTTCCCAGTTCTAGTTACATTAATGCTGCAACCTAGAAATGTTTCATCTCTAAACAGTGACTGGAAGCTGCAATGTAGAGCAGTTTTCATCAGGCAGGTGTTTCTTTGGATTTCAAAGGGACTTTTGCCGAGTAAAGTAAGAAACAGGTACTTGCAGTTTGGGGGTTTTGTTGGTTTGTCTTTATTGTAACAGAAATATGCTATAGCTTTTATTTCACCTTGGACTCATGCTCTATCAGGAAAAAAAATGTTAAAAGAATCATAGAACTGACTCTTACCAAGTTGGACATTTCAGTGCCTGCTCTCATGAAAACTCAGCATTTTTAATGAAAACAAATTCAGTTTTGGTTTCTCTTCTTGGAGACTACATTGTTGAGACACTGGACACTTATTGCCCCAGTCTTCACTACTTGCCTAATAGTTTACCTAATAGTTCATTCCAAGTAAACTATGTTAGGTAAGTGCAGAAAAAAAATTACTTTAAGCAACTTTTCACCTGCTCAATTTCTGTTACTGTCCTGAAGCCTGCATTAGTGATGCTGTAGACTATACTTGGCTGAAAAGGGGCATTTGTCTTGTGGACTAGTAAAGGGTGACCAACATACAGCAGCTGTCAGACCCTTAATCCTCTTTCCAGTTTATCTGCTGCAGCAAAAGTTGCAAGCTGTGATGTACGCCTGGCCTTTTATGCAAGGCACATTTTCTTGAAGGTAGATCTGTTAGTTCCGTTTCTCTTTCATGTCATATTTTCCAAGGCAGTTTAGGAGGTAATCAACACTATACAGTCTGAGATGTGGTTGCAGCTGTTTTGTGCTAGATTTGATTCAGGGGGAGTGCTGACGATCTGTATTCAATTTGGCAGCCAAAGTGAAAATGGTGAGGAAAAGAGTTCTGAACAATGAAAATGAAAAAGGAAAATTGTTTGTTGTTTTGCTTTGAGGAAAACCCAAAACTTCACTTAACATTCCCATAATGCAGCAGATGTGGGCTCAAATCCTTTTTTCAAAAGATGTTTGAAGCTAGGCCTCCCACAATGTAGAACACTTTTATGTTTTAAATCAAAAGTAAGTGAAAAAAATATTACAAAAGCATAAAAACATGTAATCCTAGTATTTCTATTTCTTTGTCACTTTCAAGTTGACCTCTAGAACTGGGGGTTTTTTTTCAAATAAACAATTCACCAATAAATTTGCTGAACTCTTGTATGGACGCAGGTTAGCTTATGTGAGAGCTGACATGGGAGAGACAAGACTGTGGAGGAATTGGAGCATAATGAAGTGTATGTCTACTTCAGAAACAGTGGAAGGACTAGAGTATATATGTACTTGGAACAGCTGAGTTTATTCTTCCTAGAATTTTCTAAAATGTGCCTGGGAATGGTGTAGTTATAGAAAGATGAAGTCACTTCTATTTTCAAAAAGAGTGTCTGCAAGGATGAGAGACTGCTGTAGCTATAGGCTTTTCTTCTGAACAAAGGTTTGGCTGACCAAATAGTATCCATTGCTTTGTATTCTATCTATTGATAAGTATAGGTGGGATTTCTTGTTTATCTTTTTTGTTGCTATTGAACACGTATCTAATGGTTTCAATGTCTTTTCCCCCCAATAAACCTTTCTTTTTCTGATGATGTGATTGTTGATTGTACTATTTAACCTGCATTCCCTACAATACTTCCTTGCTTTCACATTAAATTAGTTTACAATTGTTTACTCTGGCCTGATTTTGACATTTGCAGGGTCGATTACCTGAATGATCAAAATCCTTTTGAAGCTCAGAGTATTGTTTTCTTTTTTTCCCCCATGCTTAGAAGACTTGAAGAATGTATAACAGTTATTTATAACACTGGATTTCTAAATTTACATCACATTTTATTTATAAGTTTTCAAGATGAAGAAAACTTACTGAACAGTGGTTAACATTGACACTAGAAATAAGAAATGTCACAACTTGTTTTAGTTTAGTTGTTTAGTTTCAGGCTTTATGAATTCCAAAAGAAATAAAATTATTCCAGTAGAATAAATAATGGTAAATATGGAGAGGAAGGATGAACCAAGGGGAAAGTTGGTGCTCTAACACAAAATCCTGCATGGGAGTGGCTGGGGAAGGAGGCTGGAGCAAGGATGGGGAAACTCAAGATGTAAAGCCTGAAACTGCTAGCACTGAGGAACTGGGCTAGGAATTAGATGATGAGGGCTTTGATATGTTATTGAAAGTAAATCCCATTCCTGAACTTTGGCATTGGATCTAAGATTGCTGAATTTAAATGGCCTTTTAATAGCGAGAAATAAAGTGTGGGTTTGTAGTCCTGCATCTAGAAGATGGAAAAGCTACTGCTGCCATCAGTCACTGTGAGATGATGTAACAGAAGTCTGTACTCAGGTCTAAAGGTCGTGGTGTTGCTGAGAACTATCTGAGTTTCTGTATGATGATGTAAATTTCTGCTTTTCCAACTTCTCTTTCCTCTTAACCAGACAAAGGTGCATATATCTGCACATGCAACTAAATTCAGAAGCTAAATTATGCCAAGATTTGGGCTGTCTGGGTAGGTGAAGCCACTCCCATCCTGGGGATATAGCCTGTCGTTATATATTAATTTTGTTACTGCTCTCATTTTCATTAAGTAGCCAGCAGGGTTCATCCAGGAATAAAAGCAGGCTTAGTAGAAAGTGTGTGCGTGCACACGTTACTCACCCATAACAATACTGGAAGCTGTACAATGAGCGAGAAACTGGATCCAGGAAAACAAAGTGTGGGAGGTTGAGCATGAGAAATTTATTCTGTGCTTTGCCACGGTGTTTGTGTTTCTTGTTGGCCAAATCACTTAAAAGCAAGCCTGTTTGCTAAATACCACGTGGCCTGAATTTGGACTTTTCCTCACTTTTGCAGCTTGTTGCGTGTACCCCCGTTGCTCCTGTGCGGCTCCTTTCCCCGCGCTTAGCACGCACGCTCAACGGCGGGTGTGTCTCGGCTCCCCGCGGAGGTGCGCGCTGCGCGGCGGGCCCGGCGGGCGCACCCTCGCTCCGCGTGTCGCTCCCTCGCTCCGCGTGTCGCACCTGCCGCCGTCCCGCTCCCCCGCCCGCCGCTCAGCCCCGCTCCCGCCCGGGCCCGCGCACCGGCGCTTGCGGAGCCCGCCGGGGGCGTGTCCCGCCGGAGCCCCGCCCCTGGAGCCGCCCGGCCAATGGCGGAGCGCGGGCGGGGCCGGCAGCGGCGGCGGAGCGCGGGGCTTGCTGAGGGGAGGGCGCTACGTGGGCAGCGGGGCGGCCGTGCGAGGGGCCCGCGGCGGCGCGGCTGCTGCCTGCGCTCGGCCACCGCTCTCCGGTAAGCGCCGGCCGTAGGCACCGGGAACGCCGCGGCGGGACGAGGGGGGGGAGCGTCGCTGGTCGCCGTCGGGAGGAGCCGTGGGCGAGCGTGGGGCAGGGCGCCGGTGAGCCGCCGGGCGAACGGGGGCGGCTGGAGGGGCCCGGCGCCCCCCTCCTAGTGCGAGTCTGGCCCCAGCAACTCCCACCTCCCCGCCCGGCGGTTCCCGGGAGCGGTGCCGGGCGCTTCCCCGCGCGCCCACCTCCGCTCTGCCCCGCACCTCTCGCGGCCCCTGCCCCGTACCTGCCGCGGCCCCGGGGCCCGCGCTGCGCGGGGGCTGCCAGCCACGGGGCCCTGCGGTCCGGGGCGGCCGCGGGGCGCCGGGAATGTGCGGAGGGGTCAGGGCGGGGCGCCGACCCCCACCCAGGACACCGGGAACGGCCCTGCCCTCGGCCCGCCAGCGACGTGGCCCCTTTTTTCCTTTCTTTTTTTCTTACTTTTTTTTTTTTCCTTCTTTCTTCCCCTCCCTACTGGGGAAATTGTGCTGGGAGAGCAAATTTTTGAAATATCTGCCGCTTTATTTTTTTTTATCTTTTTTCCGTCGGGACGGGCAATGGCTCGCTGTGAGCCAAAGGAGTCTGGAGGCGTTTATAGCAAAGCTGGTGGATGCTTTTCGTTTTCAAAGCCAGAGTCTCCTGAAGAAATATGAAACACTTCTCAGTAATGAAAGGCATGTGTTCTGGGAGGGAAACTTTCCCCATCTGCCTTGTAACACAGGAGGAACAGACATAAGGGCTAATATTTATGAGGAAAAGGTGCCTCTTGTGCTAAGCTGCTCAGCTTTGGTTTTCTCAAGTTTTTTTCCGTTCAGAAACACTTTGTCATCACTTCCATAGTTTTCAAAGTGTTGGCATTTTTGTACTACTTGTACAAAAAAGGCAACATTTCTAAAATAATACAGCTTTAAAAGCATGGGCTTTCCACTGAAACAGGTCTAAGACATCACGCTACTTAAAAAGTTGACTGTGAAGCTGGCCAGACTTAAAAGAGACATGTATTTTAAATAATATGAAAATCTTTCTCGATATAAATAGATATCACACTTGTTAAGAGGAGAGAAGGTTATGTGGCTTGTTTTGCCTTAATTGCAAAGTAAAATTGCAAAGTAGCTTTGTAGCCATGAGAATTATATGTGGGAACAGAAGAAACTTACTTAAATACTATGTTTAATGTAAACCTCACTTCAATCTACTTGAGGTGTTTGGAATTACTTAATTATCTGCATTATTTGTATAGTGTCATGAGTACTCTTACAGGTACTGACTTTAAGCAGTAAACAGAAATTAGAGCAGGTAATTTGTGTTAAATTTTGAAGTTTTCTTCCCCCTCCCCCAGCACACATTCCCTGGAAGGCCTGCAGGTTAATTACAAAAACAACTGCTTTGACCATGTTTCCTCTGATATTTTTAAACTGCAAACAGAAATAAAGCAGAAATAATGGAAAAATAATTGAAGTGCATTAGAGTAATGCCTATTGAAATTCATAGTGGGAGTGTTCAAAGTGCTGAAGGTGCTACTACTTTAGTTGGTCTAACCAAATACAAACATATGCAGGAGAACCCGTTTCAACCTGTATTTTTTAGTTCATAATAACTTTTATTTTTAGGTAAAGTAATTGAATTTGAAGATTTGCTGCAGATGTGTCTGCAACCCACACTAATGTTTTAGCTGTTGTGTTCCAGTTTGGTTTTTGGTTGTTTTTTTTCCCCTGTGGTGTTTATGCTATACTGTAAACAATGAGAATTTCTCCTGGTGTTGAGAGAACAACAGCAGGCGTTGTGGGAGCTGCTGGAAGCGTACCTGACTCTGCCACCTGCAGTTTGCTGCTTTGAAATGAATCGCTTAACCTGACATGCCAAAATTTTCAGTAGCTTTCAGGTTTTTTGGTTTTTTTTTCTCCTAAAAGAAAGGAATGCAGGTAGTTGCTTAATTTATACTCCCCCAAATTTGTGCATTTTTATGGTGGAACTTTCTGAGCAGAGCAATATCATTCAAGATAACTGCACTGAGATTTGCAGATAAACTTTGATACTAAAATATTTTTTCACTCTCTTCACTTTTCTATGTCTTTCTTTTGATTGCCTTTCATATTAGTAGATAACAGGCTGAAAAGCCCAGATAGCTTCTTTGAGGATGTTTTCCTTTCCAAGACAAACTGTGATAAGCCATGGTTTTTTGCTTGGCACACTTCACAGAGAAAATTCATCCTATCGGATCAAGGCTGTGTATTGTCTTAAGAGACAGGATGCTGAATATAGCTTGGTGGTTCATGCAAGAAGGGATGTTGATCATAGTCTATCACATCAAGTGTTTTTGCAGTTGTATTCAGTTATAGTAACGTCTCAGGGTAAAGAATAGGTCTTGGTAAATGTACAGAATGCAATTTTTAAGGTTCGCAGAATAAATATTCGTGGAAGAAACTTTTCTCATGAAATAAGCATGCATCACGATTAGCTTTTGAAATAATTTTGGCATGCCATTGATTTTTTAATGCAACAATCTATCTACTGTACATATTTAAATAACTTCAAATAGTCAAAAGCCTTTATAGTACTCAGTTAGCATTTTTATGTAAAGCAGTATCATCTTGAAAGAAGTTTTGGATCTTGTCAGTACAAAAGTATTGCTTCACATATATTTCTATACTAATCAGCATTTTTCCTTCTCCTCCACCTCCTTCCCCCTCCCCAATTTTTAAGGGTTTCGCCTTTGGCTTGTCCAATGGACATCAAGTGGCAGTGAGTGTTAACTGCGGGAGCTCTACAAGTACAGCGGCTGCTGGGATGTTGGGACAGAACGGCGGCAGTAACAAGCGTGGTTTGGGATTAGCCCGACTGTCTACCTCCAACTTCTTCACCATCTCGAATTCAGGAAATTGGGGAATGGGGCGCAGCACCAAGAGCAGCTCTCTGAGCAGCATTAGCTCCAACTCTGACTGCTATGATAATCCTGTTGTGGATCCAGAATATATCATGCAATTGGTGAATGATGTCAGAAAATTTGCAGATGTGCTACTCTATTTGAAGGAAGCCTTTCTTTCAGAAGGTGTGTCAGTTTTCTTAATTCTTAGATTTTCTGAAACCCTAACTACTCTATTTGTATGTTCTAACTAGTGTTTGCTGTGGTTGTTTCCCCTGCCCTTTACCTTCACCATTTATCCTCCCTTCCTCTTCCCTCCCCACCCCCAGCATGACGATTACGGGAAGTGATGGTTTTTAGTTTGGGTTCTGTATTTCCTTACCAGAAGAGTGTAATCTGTTTCATAATCGTAACAAGGGAAAATAAGTTCTTAGCAGGCTGTCTAGGCTGATACCTAGGCTGATACTTAAATTTGTGAGACCATCAACCGATCAGTTTTTTAACCACTTGGACGTTTTTTCTAATTCCAAACAGTTCTATTACTATTTTGGTTATATTTCAGTTTTCTAGGCTGGTTTGGTCTTTGAAAGTCTTATACACTAGTAGTTTGAGTTTTAAGGTAGAATATAACTACGCTGTCTTCCTTTGCAAGAGAAGTATTTACCGTCTTCTGCCAGCAGGTGGAAACTGCAAATTTTCTTGCTTGTGAGAGGTGTGCGTTACTGTGTTCCTGTTCCTTTTGGGGAAATAGCATTAGTCCTGTTTTGGTCCTCAGCAGGAAAGCTTTTATCTAAATTTTGTGAGATTAATAGCTGAAATAACAACCAGAGCAGTTTTGTATAAGATGTCCTGAGTGCTGAGCATTTGCAGTCACCTCTGTGTTCAAGTGAGTGTGCCCACAGCTGAAATACTGCTGCTAAAAGGTGTGTGAACAATTCTTAAAAGAGCAATAGTTTGACACCAGTGCCCATGTCGTGTCCTTATAGGTTTTTGCCGAGCACACAGGATGAGCAGTTATTTGTGAGGTTGGGTGTCTGGTGGCTACTGAGAATGAAATGGGCATCCTGTAGGAAAGGACTATTAAAACACTGAAGTATTCCTGTTGCCATGCAGCAAATTAATTACTTGTCAGTTTAAAATTTTGAACTCAGAAGATCCAAAAAAACTAACATGGAAGACAGGAGTTGTCATCTTGTTTTATACTATGGTATAGAATTAATTTGTGAAACAGTGTTGTCCATTTAAAGGATTTATAATTTATAAAGGAAAGATGTTTCTTTTCCACAGTTGGGAGTGTTTTTTGATCTTTGTCCCCATAATATAGAGAGCTCCATAATGCTGGCCTTGCTTACTGCTGGCTGGAGACAACCTCCTAGAAGCTGCATAGCTTGGTTTGCATTTTCTGATGTTTGGAAATGTTTGCAATTGTCTGTCCAAAAACTAACAAAAACCTTCTGAGGTGGTTGAGCAGACTTCTTGTGCATAAAATTCTGGTTTGTAATGCTTGCCGCTTACCACCAGCCTGAAATTAGTTACATTAATTATTCCAGGATGGAATCAGTTGTGGGGATAGGAAATTAATTTCTTCCTTTTTAGAAGGGTTTCATCAGTGACTGTTTATATTTGCTTGGTAAGCATTCCTAGTCTGCTGTAGGTCTTTCAGCTTCTAACCACTGTTCCCTCAGCTTCTACATCAACCATTAGTTGTTGTATTGCCTCTCTGGCAGATTTGTCTAAACTCCTGATGCACCGTAGCTTCATGCTTGGCCATGTGGCTCCCAACTGTCCCCGTTCTGCTGCTGGGGTCTGCAGTGGTTGGCAGCTGATTGCCAAGTGTGCCTTCAGTGTCATGCTGACTGATGCTTGTATTCCCTGTTTGTGGTACCTGAGCTGTCATGGAAGAGCCCAGCAATTTTTCACCCATGGTTCACTTAACATTCATCTGATGTAGTGAACCAATCTTGGATGAAAAATCTTAAGAGATTTTGGGCTATAACATGTGTTTGTGTCTAAACTAGAACGTAAGTGCCTTGGGATTACAGACTTGAACTGTGTTTTGTTATGGTACCAATGCAAGTAGATTTGTAACATGAAGAATAAGTTGAAGTCTCTTGAGGGGAGTACTAGGTAAATGAAATGTTCCATAGATTCCAAGGCTACTTCTCTTTGCATTCCTTATGCTAACATGATTTAATTTCTTACAGTAGTCTCATTGTCATAATGCTGAATAAATTTTTGGTACCTTTCATTCAACAAAGGGAAACCCAAACCAACAACCAACCAACCAAAACAGCAAACCAAAACACTCTGAATGTAACTGTAGAGTTTAAAAGTTTGACAGATGTTTGGACATGAGGGAGCTGCAGTTGTCTCTTGTCTTGAGTGAAATACTGTGTGTTTCATACCTTTAGGTTCTTGCTGTCCCTTAGGCCTTGTACTCATTGGATGTAACATTCTGTTATAAATGCTCTGATCTGAGGCATAAGATCAAGATACTTTACTGTTGTTTTCATTAAAGGAGAGCTCTGGGCATTTTTTGAACCTATGTCAATAAATCCAGTGCTGTTTCACAAATCTTGTATTTAATTCTACTTGACAGGCTGGAACTGTAGTGGTGGTTAGTGCAACTGACTGCATCAGTCTCTTGGTCCAGTCTTCAGCTCAATTTCCAGATCAGCAAGATTGTCATGTGGCTAGTACTAGTAAGGACAGTTGTTATTGTGTTTTTGTGTTTGAACTGAAAGATTGTCTTCAGTTGTAGCATTTGTACTTTATGAAGTCAGAGATAATTGAAATTTATTGAGAAGACTCAAAATAAGTCAATCTTCTTTCTTATAAGAAGAAAATGAAAAAAATTCCCTAGCAATCCCTGCCTGGAAGGCTGGATTTGAGAGTGTATGTTGAATTAATACTTAGAAGACTCAGATAATTTCCTGTAATTTGTGCTATTCTTAGTGCTGTTCATTTGACTGTTCAGTTTTATTGATGGCATTCTGTTTTTCTAATGTGCCCCAGGTTTACTTCTTTCTGTTCTAATGTAAATCTGGAGTACAAACTGTTAAGACATAATGGCTTGAAAGCTGGTGAGTTTTCTCTGTGTTTTCTCTATGCTTTTTGAGTTCCAACAATAACATTTCAGCTATCGGCTCAGAGTGTGAGAAACTTTTATTGTTGCTTTCAACTTACACCCCTCTTTGGAAAGGTAGGACACACAGGGAAATACAGTCTAAAGGCTGGAGCCAATCTGTGGTTTTCAGAGTAGTGGCACTCAAGATGAGAAGTAACTTCCTATGGTAAAAGCGGTTTTAGGAACTGAGAAGTTGTTTGCTTCCCATGGAGACCTGCTGAGGGCTTAAAAACCTGACTATAGTACTGAAAATATTAAAGATTTTGGAGTGTGTGAGTTATATTTAAGGTGAATCTGGTAACTTGAAGAGGTTAGTTCTTGTCCCAAACATGCAGGACCTAACTCTTACAAACTTGTATTAGAGAATCAACCAGTTCAAAAGCAATATTGCTTATTGCATTGATATGCAAAGTTGAGAATCTTTTCAATAGGTATTTATGTATGAGGGTGGTGACTACAGTCCAAGCTTTTACTGCCTATAATAAACTTTATTGTTGCTTTAAGTAAATAATGCTACTGTGTGGTCTTTGCTCAAATGAGATTAATTTTCTCATGTTTAAAAAGACCACACAAAAGAATATTTAGGACACAGTAAAATGTCTCTTAATTATGAACTGAGAGTAAGTATTTCATCTTTCAACAGTACATAGTAGCTTTTGCTTGTATTGCATTAGAAAGGGGGGGAGCATTCCTGTTTCCCTACTCTGAAGGTAGTTAGCTACTAGTTTTGTGACATCTGCTGCTTTTTATTTTTTTTTAAGAAATGTAGTATGTACTATAAGGTCTGCCCTTGAGACTGTGAGAAATACTGTGTTTCATTATGAATAGCTCTAAGGGTAAAATTTGCATGTGGTTTAAAAGTGCAGGAGTAATTACATTTTAATATGTAGTCTTCTTGACTGTACTTCAGAATATATTTTGGAAGTTTTTGCTTGCTTTATCACAAACTTTGAAGTAACCTTCAAAGTGTGATGTTGTGTTCTTCATGTGGGTAATTCTGCATCCTTTTAATGAGCAAAAACTTTCTTCTTCAATTTCATCCGATCTTCAACTAATGTAAATTGTAGTTCATTCTAAAATGTTTGTATACTCTTTTTTCCCAGGTATCTTAGAAATCAGACTAGCAAGATAAAGCTAGTCTAGATAAATTATCTTTAATTTCTCTGAGGATCAGAATGTGTCTGATTTTTTAGAGTTTGATAGATTTTTGGGTTTTGTTTATTTTTTTGTTTGTTTGTTTTTGTTGGGGTTTTTTCTTTGTTTGGTTTGGCTTCTGTTTTTAAACTAAAGCAGAGGCAAAAGTACTGCTGAAACTGGATGGCCTGGTCAGGAATGTTTACATTCTCTTTATAGTAAGACCAATACTTTCAAAAGCATCAGGAATGCTACCTAACTTGAAACCTATCAGGTTGTTATTTTTGAAGGATAAGATACTCACCCCAGTGGGACTATCCTAAAGGTGTCTCAAGGTAAATAGTTTCCTCAAAATGAGGAACTTGTAATCTCTAGTGACTTCAAAACCTTCTTTTAGCACCACGGAGATTGGCGTTAATTACATGCTACACTAAAAGCCAGAAGCCTTTTACTGAATATAGTGCCTGAGGCTCAAAGGTGAGTGATTTCTCTTCAGCCCTTCCTGGCTTGATAATGTATATTGTCCCTATTTTTAGTATGATTAAGGCACTGCAGTATTTTTAGCATTCCATTTTTATTTCTTTATTTTCTTACAGTCTAAAATACTAATGTCCTTTTTTTCTGAGGCAGTGTTCTTTAAAGTCAGTTTGTCCTGTTTTGCTAGGGAAATCTGAAGTTCATTAGTTATTGCAGTGAAGATTACAGATTGAATTTATGATAATATTTAATACTAGGTGTAATTTTGCTGTTTGTTCTTTATTCCAATTTTGATGTTTCTCAGTGAAAGGTGCTGTCTTTGATACACCTTAAACTAGATGTATTTACCTGTCTAATGACACCTCATACTATGAATGCTTGGTAGGTGGGCAAACTGCTCTAAAGGAGGATCTGATAAAGTATTTACTTTTCTTTGCAACAGTTTCTGGAAGCAATGTTTGCGGGAGTTTTTTATATTTGTTTTGCTTTGAGGGCAGTTGGACTGATCTCTTTAGACTTTGTGTTGAAGATTTTGCTGCTTTTCTGCTGGGTAGTGTTTTGTGTGATAAATAACCTTTCACGAGAGAAGGGAAAGTAAAATGTGATCAGGGCAGCTAACTTTTGGGAACTGTGAAAACACAGTGATTATCAAATGTGTAAACAACCTTCTTGTGAATTATTAAATGACCATTGAGAATCATTAGAAAAAGGTAGAGGAATCCATGTAAAGTGTAGCACATTGTCTCTCTTATTCCATGTAGCACAAAAAAAAAGGAAAACAAACTGTCTAGTAGCTCATAAATAATATCACAGAATTAAAAATACTTGAGGATGTTGACAAATAGTCTAAAGTGGAATTTTAATGTTTATCACTTCCAGAATCTGTCAAAGTGTAATATGCTTGCAATATCTGAAGAATGATTCTGTGATTTATTATTAAAATATAGGTTTTTTGTACTTTGTAGCTCTATTCAGACTTGATCCACAAGGAAATAACTGCATGTTTTAAATGCATTTGCCTGTAATGAGATTGTTCATCCTCTTGCTGAACCAGATTAAGTGTTAAAAGGTGAATTCTGACAACTTGTATTTGCTGCTTTGGGTGTTATTGTTCCCATGACAGAGTTAGCAGAAGTGTCCTTGTGTGCTGCAGTAGCAGGGAAGCCGGGACTAAACCAGGCTGGGGCAGCTGGAAGGAATAAATTCTGACAGTTCTCCTGCTGAAACTGCCTTTTTTTTTTTCCCCCTTCTCCATCAGCAGCTGAATTGTTGATACAGTTCTGTAACTGCTTAAAATCTACACGATGCATTTAAAACTGCTGTTTCTTACTATAAAGCTTGTTATGTTTGGGGTTTTGTTTTAAACATGCTGATAGTCTATTTCCACAGCAGTTCGCGAAGAAACTTTTGCGTGAGCGGCTGTGATCTCACTGCTTCTTCCTGACACTGGTGGTAGTTCTCTGGTGACTGCATAGCAAGCCAAGTTTTGGGAGCAAATCTGCCTGAAAACTAATCCTAGGAAGAAAGGAGCTAATTTTTAGCCAGGTCAGTTCAATGAGTTGACAGTAAGATTGTGCTGAGTACCAGCAAATAGGGGGAAGGTGGCTGGCAAAGGAACGAGTGGCCAGAGGTTAAAATGGAACAAGACTGTGAAGCTCTAGGTAGAGTTGGTGTGACCCTCCAGTCTGCCATCACAGCATATACTGCTAAAACCTGTACCAATTCTTTTGTCTACATTATTGAATGCTAACTTTGACAGGGGTATATGAAAGGTGAGGTGGTAGTGGGGAAAGCAGCAAGCAGAGAGTGCCCTTTGTAGATGGAAAATTAATCGGTCACCTTAGCACTGTGCTTTTGGTACACTTGGATTTGACAGTCATCTTTTAAACTTGCCTTTCTGAAACCTGCTTCTTACATGCAAAGTCATATCTGCTTCCAGTCTTTCTGACTGTACACCCTTAGTACACCCTTTCACATACCTCCAAGTAGTAGTCACTGCTAAGTATAAGTTCCGTCAGTCTGAAACTGAAATTGTCCTTTCACAAATCTGAAATAGTCTTTCAAGCTGAAAGTTGTAAAAGATATAAACAAGGATAAGAACAAATTTAATACTGCCTTAATTTTTTTTAAACAAGTAAAATTATTGCTAAGAACTGAAAGGTAGTAGTAGTAGTGATTTTTTTTTTTAAGAGCTTCTTCTGGGTGTTTTAATGGCAAAACTTAGAGGAAAAAAATTAGACAGGCTGCTTCTCTTAGTGGAGCTGTAGGACCACAGCAAACCAGAGACCTCCTGGTCATTTTCCCATGCTTCCTTGACTTTCACACCCATCCTTTTCTGGTCCCTCTCTTGGGCAGAAAGCACTGAGATCCCTGGCCCTGGGTCATGTTCCTGTCCAGCTTCCTCAAACTTGAGAAGTTATGCAAAGAAAGTAGAAATTTGAGGTACAGCCTGGATAAAGGCAAACCCAGAGCAATGCAAAAAGAAGTATTTTATAGTCAGTTTATGGGAGGCAAGCATAGCTATGAACCATAGGTTTTTCCCAGGACTGTTGCACTTAATCTGGGAGAGTGAACTTTCCACCTTTCTTTTCATTTCGCTCCAGATCATCCCACAGTCTGTTTTGCCCAAGCCTCCTGTTTTCTGTGTGTCTGCTGTCTGCAGGCTTTTGTCAGGGAGTCTTGGGCTTTCAGACGCTGTGACCAGAGCCAGAGGAGCTGGGTATTTTGTTTTGTTTTGCAGGTTTGCAGTGGTAGTGCACTGCTTAATTCATCTGCAGTCATGGAACAATTCTTCGGTTTTCACTATTCTAACAAGAGGAAAAAACCAACCTCCTCTTGAAGTTGAGTTCAAGCAAATCTGTGTTCTTCATAGTCAAAGTGTAAGCTGCCTGTTAAATGCTGGTTGCTAATGTTGGATAGTAAATGCTATTTCTTCAGTTTCAGGGAAGATTGAAGTTATTATTTAACTTAGTGGACTAGGAGATAAGTTTGTGGCTGATAGTACTACCCCTCCCCCAGCTGCATACTCCACATTCCTTCAGAACAAATATTCACTTGTTGCTATAGTGTCTAAGATCAGCAGTCAGGAGGGGGGGTGTCTTGAAGGCCCGTGAGTGTTTAAAATGTAAAATCAACCCTTATGTGCAGTCAGATATTTTTGTTGACTTAAATAATTAGCATATCTTTCTTTAGGAAAACTCGGAACTCTTTATAAGAGAGCACAGGCATTTTTCATTTTTATGTTGCTTTTGAAGTACAAAAAAAAAAGGAATACAAGGAGAAACTTCATTCTTCCTCCTTTTCACATTTCTGATGTACAAAAGGAGCTCAAAACACTTAAGGAACCTTAGCTCTTGTGTTAATTAGTATTAGCTTCCCTTTCCATCACAGCAACTAGACTAATGGAACTGAAATTACAAGATCAGCAAGATGAAAGGTCACTAGTGAGGAAGAGGATGAATAGTCATATTTTCCTATTTGAAACTAAAGCTAGGCCTTTCAACAACAAAAATTCTTCTAATGTAGTTTGCAGCTTAAGAAGCAGGAACACTTGAACCAAAAAACAATTTGCATCTCTCAAAGAACTCTGTCCTAACATCTGAAAGATAAGATTTGATGCATATCCAGTCTGAGTCTTGTGTTCTAAACAGTAATTCTCATGTACATGTAGGAGTTCTTGTGTTTAAAAACAAAACAAAAACTGCTTCCGATAAATGAGTTTCCCACTCTTGGCAAAATATATTATAGCAGATCCACAAAAATATTCCATTTTCTTATTTTGCTGATGCATCAGTTTATCAAAGTTGCAACATAAAAGAACATCAATACAAATAATTTTTGTATGCCTGACAGCATAGAGTTAACAGCTGTGATTGTCATCTTAATGATCTTGACTTCATGAAGCTTTCATAGCATTTTCACAAGTTTTGTTGGAAGTGTTTGTTCTTCCTATTTATGTAGCTAGGTCACAGAACTGAAGCCGACTTGTTTCTTAATTCTGAGCAAATGTTCATCTAATCTGACAGTTTTAGTGATTTGATTGTTATCTTAGTAATGGATTAGAGTTAGAACAGCATGGCAGGGTAGAAGATTTGGTACAGAGCTTGAACCTTGATTTTTGTAGGTGGCTGTTTCCATTTTTTCAGGAAAGTAGGAATTTTATGGGGAGTTACTCCTTTGTCCGCCTAAAATGCCCCTTTTTCTGGAAGACGGAGGTGACTCATGTAAGGCTGTAGAAAATAGTTGTGTTTGAGTTAAACTTTCATCTTAATGACATTCGTTACAGAACAGTGTAACTGCAAAACCTATGACTTGAGGAATTTTCTTTTGTAGAGGCTATGATTTAGCTGAACAAAGGATTTTTTCCTTTTCACCATTTTTTTCCTCATTTATTGCTTGAATAATTTCTTGGACTAATTTTTAAAAGTATGTAGGAATTCCTACTTGTCAATTACAGTTATTTTTAGTTGATAAACCAGTTTTAATCTTAACAAGACTGAAGAGGCAAGTTTTGTTAACTTTTCTTTGTCGTGACTGAACTGCTTCAGATATTTAAGCTATTTTAGTTCTATAACATGTTCCCTTTTTCAAATATGTTGATTCTCTCTGCTGTGCATAACTTGGGTTCAGGGCCAACAGGTGGGTGTTGCAGCAGTTCATGATGACGGTACAAGTTCTGTTAGTACTGCTTATCCGTGAGACACAGAATGACCGTGGGATTGTGGATGTTGCTACACATACATGCTAAAGGTAAGGAGAGGTTCTTATTTTGGAAGGAATCGGGTGTTCTTGTAACTCTGGTAATGTCTCAGTACTTTCCCAGTTTTAGAAATCTGCAAGGTGGGAAAGACCTAGTGAGGAAGTTTCAGCAAAGATACATTAAAAAATGAAAATGAAAAAATAATTGAAAACCTCAATTGCAGGATTGTAGATCAGTAAGTTGCAGGAATTATATTTGTGTGGTGGAATTAAAGCACCTTCATGCCTTTTCAGAAAGAGGCTTTGACATCTTTAGGACTTGGGGCCAGATGTTAGTTTTGTATTTAGCATTTCCAAGTTCTTCTCTAAGTATTAAATTTAAATTTTTACAGTTTATGCAGGTGTGATATTTTTAGGGCTCGGTGTTGTGAGGAAATGTAACATCTCAGTTTATGTTCTACTTTTGGACTACAACTATATTCTTAGCTCTAGTTTTAAGATTGGATGTCACTGAAATAGTTACGGACATGGTATTCCTGAAGCATTAGCTTGAAGACTGCTCAGTGTTCACAAATTCATCTTGCTGTTTTAGTGTTGATAATGGTATGAACGGATTCTTTAGTAGGATGCTTTTCTGTGTGGTTTTTTGTTTGTTTCTCCTGTGGACTTTTTAATTTCATTCATTCATTGTGTACAGGGTATATAAGGTATTTTGTACTACCACAACTATGGAACTAAAAGATCTGTCCAGAAGTTGTCCAGTGCTGACAACAAGGGGGAAGAAAGTGTTTACTGGAATCACTAAACTGGAGGCGCAGAGCAGCGGAAGACTGGTAGCCAAGAAAATGGGCTGTGGTCTCCTCTCACAAGTAGGTTATCCACTCCTGAGAGATGAGCAGTTGAAGGAGGCAGCTTTTTTGAGGGGTAGTTCTATATTCTTTGTGCTGTGTTGAGTAAGCTGCAAGTTGTTTATCTGAAAGCTTAGCAGCATACATGAACTGTGATAGCTGAGTGAAGACAGTTCCTGAAGGCCTTTGAGAAAGTGACTGTGATAAATAGCTTATGCCAGTGGTGAAGAAGGGGAAACTCACAGTAGGATTTAGACTGCAGAGTGGTCAGATTAAATGCTTTCTGGTATTCATGTTGAAGCCCTTGTGTTAAGGACGAGCAAACAAATTTAGCAAGCAATGGAGGACTCCTCCTAGCTGCAAATGGCTTCAGATAACGACTAGACATGAGATTTTAGAGACGGTGGCTGCACACTTCATGTGGAAAGAAAGCAATAGGTCTGGAGCATATAAATTTTTAATTTAGCATTGATGCCTAACTTTAGTGATACTAGGGAGAAACAACTGGGCAAATCCAGAACCACAAAGCAAATGATTTCTGTGGTGTTTTTCACCTTTCTGTTGCAGGGTATTTATGAAGAAATACTACTCTATTAAAAATTATTGCGGAGATGTACAGTGAATTACTGTGGTCTTTTGGAAAGTGCAAGTGCCAGCATGACATCGGTTGCTGCCTTAATGATAGTGTTACTGTGTTTTCTCTTTATACAAAATCATCAAAAATGCCTTGGTGTGAAATAACTGATACCAAAGCACTGTATTGCAGTGGGGATTGACTGGTCATGTGTCTAGTAAATGGGAATTTTTAAACTATTTCCTTTGGACCATTCAAATGGCTCTGTCACCTGTGTGAGTTACGCAGTCAGGCTTTACTCTTGGGTGGTTGTTTCAGCAGGACTTCAGTGAAGGAACTTCAAATAATCCTTAATCCTTTATGTTCACCAGTTTTCTCGGCAACTAATTTTACTAGCTGCTGCTTTAGTGATTTGAATACTACTTAAAATCTATGTTGATTTTTAAAGTGTAACTTTTTTCTTTTAATCAACAAACCAGAAATGGACTACTGTCACATCCTATAGCAGTCCATAATTGTGTTTAAAAAGCTCCTTTAAAATAATTGAATAAAGTAACACACCTATTGTTTAACACCATATAATCTCATAATCCTGGCTTTGTGTGGTCTTTTGAAAATTAGGTGGGCAGGCAGCAGTAAAATAGCTTCTTCACTCAGTCAGTGGCTTAGGATAAAAGTGGAAGGAGCAGGCACGTAGAACAAAAACAGCATTTTAGACTAAAATTAACGTGAGTTAAAGGTTAAGTATTGTTTGATAATCTCTCGATGCTGGTTACCAAAGGTTAAATTTATTTTATTTAGAATGAATAAACCATAACTTTGATACTGCCCTTTCTGTGTGCAAGTTTGATATGGTATGATCAACCTGCTGGTGATTCTTTCATTTTCCGATTTGTTCTTTTTTTCAGAAAATTTGTGCTGTAAATGTAAATGAGTGAATATTGCTTCATGTACTCTCAGAACTTGAAGCAGTATGCAAGAAACATAGTTGCTTAGAGCATAAGAGTTCTCATTTTATTTTAACAGTGTCTTCCATTGGCAGGTGTTCAGTCTAGTGACTGTTTGACTAAGTTTTAGTGAAATATCCTTGAATAAGAAATAAGTAACTAGTCACTACTAGTGGTATGGTTGCCTTTCTCAATGGATATGATTTTTTGTGAACTGTGGCTGATCAGGTTTATTGCTAATGTGTTCATACTAAAGAATATAGCCTTATGTCCACTTGACAATTTCCAGTTCTAACTTAAAATGTGTTCTGAAACTACTGAAGCATTATCCTCACCTAGCTTTATTCTTAATCTCTGGGAAGATTCAGGGAAATGAATGGTGACTAAAATGACCATGTAGTGTTTTCACTCTCTTTTGTCAGAAACAGGTACGTAAGGAAACTAGCAATTTTCATTACTGGCTTCTGGTCTCTAAATTTTGGGTTAATAAAAGATTAAAGTATTCTAAAGGTTAAACTGCATGGCTGAACACATCTAGGTTAGTTGACTGGAATCTCAAGCCTAGTAGAATAAAAAAATTAAAGGCATGTAGTGTACAGCATATTGAGCATATTGAAGTAGATTAAAAGCTGCATTGTGGTAGGTTTTTTTCTGAAAGGCTTCCTCACTTTAACAAATGGGAAATTCATCTATGAATTTAAATGTGAAATGAATACGAAGTAACAGCTTTTCTGCTGATGTCAGTTGGCAAACCAACAAAAGGAAAATATGTAACTGCTTTCAGTGTAGGCACAATTAGAAGATTTTGATTATTCTGATGTATTTTGTATGTACACTGATTTTATTGACTTTTTGAAAAGATTGTTTTAAGGCATCTTTATTTTTGTAACTTCAATTTCTGAAAATTAATTTAGTCTGGGTTTGCTCTATATGTGTAGTCAAGAAGGACTTCTTAAAGTTTTGACTTCACAAGTACAGAATTGGTCCATAACTAAAATGGGATGCAAATGTTAGCCCAGTTTAATAAAAAACAAAAACCACCACAGCTCAAGGTCACATCAGAGGCTAATCAGCATGGTTAGTGGTCAAATTTAAATTGATAGATTGCTGTATTTTGGCCAATCACTGATAGCAAATGACAAATCTGAAAGGGTTATTTGGGCATTTGTGATATATAACAAAAGTTCATCATGCTAAAAAAATTAACCTGGAAGGCTGAACTAATGGGGGATAGTTTTGTGTTTTACCCAGGAATATTTTTTCTGCAAAAATTGCAAGCCTTTAATATACACAGTGCTTATTTCAAAAAGTAGAGGCAGAACTTCTACCCTTAATCTGCAAAAAAAAAAAAACCCTAAGTACCAGGTGCTTTTTTATTTTAATCTAAATTTGTGCAACCTGATTTTAAGATCAAATTTAGTAGTTTAACTGTAAATAGGCAACTGACTTGCCAAATGTTAAATATTTTCTTGTATTATAAAAACATTATTTGTGTGGAATAACTGAAATCAAACAGTGCTACTTTCAATATACTGTATTCAGTGAGCTGTTTGCAGGAAGTTTCGATGCATTCTCACTGAACTGGGTCAGTATATTGCTCTTCTCAAAAAAAAAAAAAACCCTTACAAAACTCTATACTTTTATTTCAAATACAGGGGTTTGGGTTGCTATTTTTTTTTCTTTCTTTTCCTCATTCCTAATCAAACTTCACATGTCCCTAGATTTTCCTCATTGAAATAATTTTTTAACTGATTCTTTTCTGTAAATTGTAATTTTTTTTGCTTCAGTAGAATGTGGTTAGAACATTGGTTGGAGCACATGTTGCCAAAGACTGTTAATTTGGTGTGGTGTGTTTTAATGATGCCATGACAACAGGGGTTGCTGTGATACTGATGAACAAAAGAGGCTAGGGCTGTCTGTCTTGCTAATTTGGAAGCTTCAAGTACAATGTTTCTTGACAGAGGGATGGGTAGGTAGCTTCTAATTCTGCATTGTGCACAGGGTAGAAAGGTGATGACTTCATTAGTGCATTTGGCAGCTTCCAGCCTAGAGATTTTAGAGATAAATTCTTCCAGAAATTCTGAGTGTTTCAGTGAATTAAAATGTTTCCTTCCTTACATCTGCAGCATGTAGCCACATAAAGGAAGAAATACAGTAACTAAGACTGCTGCTTTCTCATCACTCCTGAACTATGACCACCAACAAATATCTCTGTCACCATTAAAGGAAAAAGTTTTTATATCCATACAATCAGTGAAAATCATGTCTAACTCATGTGTAGTTAGACATATGCCTAAGAAAAAGCTGCTTTGACAGTAGACCAGACAGCAGGGACATAGATAACTTTACTATGGTCAAACCACAATCAATGTAAAATATGTTTTCACTGTATGTCTGATTAATTCTTGTGGTCTTTGGAATGTGGTAGTGAACTCTGTTAAATCAGACAAATATGCCAGGCTGTTAATCGTGTTAGAATGGGGCTGACAGAGAGAGGAGGGCAAAAAGAAAATGATGGTTTAATCTGGGACTGTTTGCCAAACTGCAGATGTAGGAATTAGGTGATTTCCACACAGTTCATTGTTATGTGATTGTTTTGCCTACTCTGTGATGCTCACTGGGAAGTCTCATAGTCTGGATCAGGTTCAGACCTGAGTGCTGACAGTGTCCTAGTATGCAATATGGACATAGATGAAGATAATGTGAATTTAGATTAAATCTGTTTTATTTTGGATCAGCTTTATTCCAATGTTAATTTTTTTTCCCTTCCCTAGGTGGCATAACTAGTGATACCATGTAATCCTTCTATATAATGTACTAGAAACAGGATATAATTTACCTTAAGATCAAAAATGACATTTTTAGTAAATAAGAGTGAATGGTCTCTTAGCCAAGATATTGGTATTGCATATTGAAATGTTGGTTACTCAAGCATCTTTCTTCTGAATCCTTCCAAGATTGAAAGTGATGAGGAGCTGATTGCATTCTGTATGGTGAAACTTTAATAAAAAGTTGTGAGTCTAGATATTGGGGAAATTGCTTCCCAGTTTGTGTGCTTGTTCTCACCACCATCCTGCAAGACTGTTTTGTCTGGCCTGTTTGTCCTGAAACAGGCCAGGATTTATGGAGAAGATGTGAAATGGTGCTTAGAACTGGAATTGAGACTCCTATCTTTCAGTAGAAGTAGAAGGGGAGGTGAAGTACACACACTTTAGCTGATCCCAGGAGAACAGATTTACAAAGGGAGTTCTCAAAATGAGGACTAGACCTAGTGAGGGTGATGGCTACAATGGGCATTTAGGTGTTCTCATCAGTTCCATTTATTCTACTGGAAATGTCCATAGAGTGAGTTCTTGGTAGATGCTGATCATAGTGAAGGTGTAGTTTGTTCGTGAAGGTAGATGGAGAAAATACTTGTGCAAAAATCCAAGTTATTTTGTTTATAGTAAGATTTTGACAAATGGGGTGAGTTTATGTAGATTTCCCCCCAGTCTAAAGAGACTGGTCTGTGTATATAAACTTGTGGCTGTAGAGAGTATACATGGTGGATTGTTCCACACTGTGTAACATTCTTGAAAACTATTTGAATGCATGACATAACTAATCACATCTTTCTAATTGTAAAAAGCTTCTAATGGAAAGCTGGACCTTATTACATGTTGTGAGCTAGAATATCTGCTTTGACAGTCTCACATGCATTCTGACTCAAAGAATTTTGCAGGGATGTGTTACTTTTCAGTTGTTCTATCTAGATTGCTGCCCTGTCTTTCATTAGTGTGACCAACTTCTGTTCTAAGCAAACTTTTAGCCACAGCAGAACAGTAGTTGTATTAGTGGTTTCCCTTCTTTTGGGACTGGTGGAAATCAAGTAGTAGAGAGAGAGTCTGCTGCTGTTCAACGGCCTTAATATTCTAGGTGGAGAAGCAGTAAGTGGAACTGGGTGTGCCTGTTCTGTATAGGTCTGAAGAGCAGTGTAGTGGGGAAAAGACTGTTAGTGTGTATTTAAACTTATCCTGGCAAACATTTGTTGACATAAACAACTTCAGAAATGTTTGGGCCCACAATAAATCAGGTCAGACAAAAGAATGCCAGCCAACTGACACAGCAGTGCCTTTTCTGACTGCATGTATTGTGACCAGCCCTGACTTGGCAGGGAGAGTGACTGGTGCTGACAAGCTTGATGAGCAAATTTGATTTTGTTTTGCGTGAATAGAATCCATAGCTGTAAGGACATTATCGCTTAGTAACTCACTAAACAAACACTTCCCTTTAAGAGATACGTAAAATTAGAAAATAGGTAGATTATGCTTTTACATTAAAGATGGGTGAGCTGTTACAAAATGTGGTGATCAAAACCATTGAGGAGTGGGATGCTAATGACAATAGTGTGCTACTGAGATGGCTTGGCAAACGACAGACTTTCCAGCTGCTTAGTATTATCATTCTTGTATATTAGGCTTGTCAGCTTTGAATATGTGTTTTTTCATCCTGTTCTTTCTCCACTTCCACAGAGTATGCTTTCATTTGGGAAGAGCTTGTATTCAGCTCCTGTGAATGACAGTTCAACCCCCCGGTGAAAGATGATTTGCTGATAGGCTACTAAGCTCTACCCAAGCCTTTTTTTTTTTTCCCCCCCCTTCAATTTTAAGAGCTGTTTTTTCCTTTTTGAGAGGTAGGGGGCTGACTCACTCCTCCAGGAGATTGCAGGAAACTAGTCACCTGAGTGAACAGCTGAACTCAAGTGCTCCGAGATGGCCTCTGTGTTGCAGGATCACTGGCAGTCATGGCTTTAGAATTCTGTGGATTTTTCGTTTCATGCTATTAAGCTTGAGAGATGGCATCCACTGGTGCAGGACTTCATGCGCATCAGTGAATGTGTACAGTGATACAAGGCACAGAAAGAAAACTGAAAGTAAATCTATTTTATGACTACTTCAGTTAGATTGAATTGCTGCAGGTACTCATTGGAGACACATTTCCTTGTGCATTCCTTTCACTGTAAGCAGTATTTGCTCTACCATTGTTTGATCTCAACCATTTTCAGACTTCTTAGAATCAAAACTGTGTTTCTGTTGATCTGGCATATTTAGACTGTTTTGCTGCCTGAGGTTTCTAAATCTGTCCTGAACAGGAAATCTCTGGTTTAGTGTCTGTTTGGTCTCAGTCATTGTGAATGCAGTGTAGTTGTGGTTCCTGATGACTTCTGCCCCCACCTCTCCCCAAGCACCACTTGTCACAGACCTTTTGTCTTCTGGAAGCACAGAAACAATGTTTCAGATATTTTGTAAACAAATGATACAGTGATGGAATACAAAGAAATCGAAGTTGGGTGTAGCCAGACCTTTGCTTTTGAGAGTACAAATAAGTAATCTCCTGCTTGAATGCATTATTTTAGTGATAGTGTTCTCCTAGATGGTATGATAAACATTTGATTCAACTCAGTGGTTGTTTTCAACTAGCATTTCCCTTTGAAGCTTGTTACTTCTGTTTCAGACTTGAAGAGGCTTGTGTCTATTTCAAGATTTTCTTTCTTTTTCCCCTTCTCACTTATTTTGCCTTTTCCCCCAGCTCTAGTGTTCTGGCAAGATATGTTATCAAATTTTAATAGTAAGAAACTGCATTTTGGGATCAATTTTGCTTTAATTAGTCTTGAGGGGGGGGTGGGGTGGTTTTCTGTCTTTACCAAACACATAAGGAACCTTAAGAGACTTTTTTGACCTATGTGACTTATGACAAGTCTGTAGTTGTGAGTCACATTGAACTCGAAGAATAATTCATGCTGTTTGATGTACGTCTGTGATACGCTCCTTCCTGAGCACTCTCAAACTGACAGTAATCTGTACATTGGTTGGGCTGCTTTATGGCCTTGTTTCCCCTCCCCTATTTGCTATGGGTCCAAAAGTCTACCTAGCATGTTGCCAAAAGGATCCTGGGGTATGGGTGTTCTGATCCCATGATTAGGAGCTCTTCTCTCCAGACACAAGTGAGCATCTGTGTGTCAGAAGGCGGGGACACCATCATCATCTTGGTGAGGTAAGAGGTGCAGTTCTGGTCAAATGGTGCACTTGTGCAAACCATCTCTAGTCCACTGACCACAATATTCATGCTCTTCATGTGAGGACTGCATATGTCCTGCTTAGACAGAGACAGGTGATAGGGATGGTTTGTGGCATATAGTCTTCAAATACCTTCATAAAAGCCCATCCATTCCAACCCTGCCAATAAAAATAATTAGTTCTGATGAAAGACTGTGGAATAGTTGTCTACCTCTGGAGGTCTGTAGGAAGAGATAAGATACAAGCTCCAAGGACTACCTCCTTAAGAATTTCAAAACTTAAGTCTACACACTAGACATATTTCTGAATGAACTAATTTGAATTACCTCTAACTATTAATAACCTAATTGCTGAAGATAATGTTACTGTAATTTTAAGATCTATTTTCTATGTTGTCTGATACGCTTTGAGTATGTGGACATCAGTACAGCTTTGCTGTTTTTCATTTTCATCACTGCCTTTGCCTGGAGCTGCCTGGTACTCCCAACAGCATTTATTGTTGCATTGATGGAGTACAAATGATGGATTAAAGCCTGAAGGGACCATTAAAATTACTTGTTATCCTTTTGGCAGCTATAAAATTTTTCTGAGTTTTAAAAGGTGGCAGTGGCCATACTGGCTTAGGCTAAAGCTGTGTCTAACCCACTGTCTGAGCTGTGTTGATTGCCAAAATTGAATAGTTAGAGAAAAGTAAAAAGAGGTTGGACATATGTTCTGAACTGTTTTTGCTTAGTAGAATTCTTGAGCTGTTGCAAGTTACGTTGGTTTAGTACAATGCTTGGTAGTTCAGTAGAACAGTGTGGAGTAGTTGAATGAAAAGTTGTGAAGGCAGGTTCAAAAGGAATTAAGTTAATTCAGAGGCAGCAGTTCTGTTTTGTGTGTAGGAACAGCTGTGGTGCAGCAGTCATGGATGCTGAGGAACTGAACTGCGGCCAGTCTGGTCTAGGCTCCTAAGCAGCAGCACCCACAGGCTGTGCAAGGCACAGGCCAGAACTCATGGCCAGACCCACCAAGGCATTTACTGACTCATTAGTAACCCACAGGAAAACTTAACTTGTCCAGTCTCTCCTTGTTTCCATGTAAACTTCTTGTGTCAATGCTGTATTTTGGCAAGAAATACCACAGGTCGCTTACATGAAGAATCACCCTTTTCTGTTTTGAAGCTCCTGCTTGCTCACTTTAATCATCTGAGGTGTGTTACATAGAATTGAAAGATGTGGATAAGCAATTGATTTTACCTGGTATTTTCATGCCTTTTAAAATTTTCTAATCTTCTTTCATATCCCCAATAAAAAAATTCTTACCCGAGGTTGCAGCTTCTACTATTGTTGCTTTCATGGAAACTGCTTCAAGCCTGGATTGTTTTCCCCATTAAGTTGCGAACTCTCAGCTATAGTATGCCTTTAGATCGATGTGTGTTTGTCATAAACAACCTCTGCTGCTAATGTGGATGCACTGAATCATGGCCATGTTGCATACCAGGCTTTTGAAAGTTTTTTGCCTTAGCTGTGTTTGAGTCAGTTTTAAAAATCATTATATGTAGGTGTAAATGAAGAAAAAGCCACAACTGGTTTGGGGGTTTTTTTTTAACAAGTTACATAGAACTTCCCTAATTTACTGCTGTGTAAAATGGGTTTTCCTAGACTTTTGTGTGTCATGTTACAGATAGAGCTTCCTTGTCCCTTCCAGCAGGAAATGTGCCCATGAATGGTAGATGGTTTTTACCTTAGTGTACGTCCTGAGTGAAGGTTTTTTCCTTCTACAATGTATAAGCCTGTCTGAGTTGGAAAAAAAAAATCTCCTGATAGATGGCATGTAGGGAAATAAAGCCTGAAGCACAGAGGTCCTTAGGAGACTTGCTATTGTACCTGATACAAACATATATAATTTGTGTGTAGCCCCCCCCACCTGCACACTTGGCAGCAGTGATCTACTGTACTGATGTGTCATATTGTAGTATGTGGATTCCTCAGAAAAATTTAGGTGCCTCTAGCCTAAATTTAGTGTCTTGTCACCAGAAAAAATGGCTCCGAGTTGAAACTATTCTCTGAGCAACACTGGATCAATTTGCACTGTACTGTAATTGTCCGTATTGACCTGTTTGTTATCATGGCCACAGGCAACACAGAATTGCCTCTGCTCAGTGGGGAAGTGAGTCAGCTTGTATTAGATCCTCTTTTTCTTTTTCATAAGCTAGACTTTCCTGATTTTGAAAGCTTTTTACCACAACTTGCAACGCAGCACTCTAGCACATGAGAAACTTTAATTCCATGCACCAGCACCTCTTCTGTAACAGAACAGAAGAGCTTGTGGTTTAACCTGTGCTATGGATGCAACAAGAAGTATTTTTTTAAAAAACTAAGATGGGGTTGGGATTTAGACACGCATAGTAAGAGGCATATGCTGTAAAAAGCATCTCTATCTTGGAGTGTGTGTTTGAGAATTTTTCTGATTAGGCCTAATTTAGGTGTTCAAGTTACTTACCAGGACTGATGTGCCTAAAGACAGATCTTTGTAGATAGATCTAGGCTTATATAGGAAAGATACTTTAGATTTTGCTAATACTGTAATTAAAAATGAGCCAACATTTGCCAGAAATTTTAATTTACAAATATACAGAAATGGTGTTGAATTTGTATCAGGTGAAGAAATACTTAATGAACAATCAAAATCTGTTTTTGTTGATACCTTTTTTCATATATGTAATTATCAAAATGGTGGTTGATGAAATGACATGAGTAGATGATGATGGTTTAATTCAGAAACCTTAGGGTATTGGTATAGAATTCCCACCCCCCCCTCCCCCCTTTTTTTTTAGAGTTTACTTGCTTGACTTTTTGTGAGAGGTAAGTTTGTGTAAATGATGTACAATATTGCAAGTTTACTATTGGCAACTGCTAGTATCACTCTATCTTGTAACAATTTCTTTATTCTAAGTAGGCTCTGCTTCAATATGGGCTAGAATTCCATGCAGCTGAATACCATCACAGTGGTTTGTAATGTGATTGGGTGTTATTTCACTGTTTTAATGTAGTTTCTCCTTTACTTTTTTCAGAAAATCATGATGGCCTGCATCAAGTAGTACATGAACGTCTGGGGGAGTTGCTACGTGTTTTAAAAGCAGTGATAAATAAACATCAGACTCTAAATTCAGTTGATATTCTTAGTGCTGCAGGAACAGTTATTGCAAAAGTAAAAGGTAAGGAATAACTACCTTTCCATATTAATGGAAAATTGTAATTAGTAATTGTAATTAGACTTGATTGACTCTGGCTTGGAGTTATGGATAGAATTTTACATATACAGAAGAAACTGGGGGGTTTTTTTAAGATTAATACTTTAATAGTTGTTTAAAAAAACACTTCCCAAAGTGAAGAGTAATATTAAGCAGCTTGTTCTCTCATTGATGTGATAAAATTCTACTTATAGGAAGTTAAGTGCAAACCCACATTGAATTCTAAAAGTGCAAGCCTTTGATTTTAAGCTTTTCTTTACCTGAGTATCACAGAATAATATCACAGAGTAATAAATCTGGCATTTATCCACTTTGGGATTTGCCAAGAATCTTTGCCTAATTCTGTGAATCTGTAGGAATGGTATTGTATCAGGTGAAGAAATCTCTGAGCAATCCAAATCTGAATGGTCAAACAGTTATAAATTCCACAAGTGGATCATAGCCATTTGTCAGTAAAGGTGTTAATAGCAACAAGAAGTGGTGTTGCAGACATATGTTAATACTTTCTACTGTTGATCTTTGCTACTGCAGTTTTCGGCATGTCAGAAAAATGCAAATAGTGAAGCAGTCAATTGCTCCAGCCTCTTAAACCTGTTCCTTCTCTGTGTAACCTTTGACTGCAGCTCTTCCTACTCTGGTATATTACTGTGGAACCAGCTTTGAGTAGGGTTAAATCTCTACCTCTTGCCTGTGTTAAATCATGTAGGATATCTTCCTTCAGAGACATATAGCTTAGTTTTTCTTCCTCTTCTAGGCTTTCCTTCTTGTTTCCTATTTATCTTAGTATGTCTGAAATATATTGTTGATTCAGTAAAGTGGGAATATCAGTTAAAATGCTAGTGTGTTTAGCTTCTGGATTCCTATATATTGGATTCTTACAAGCTTCTTATGGATTCTTCCTGTTGATACATAGTTTTGCCAGTTTGTTTGATCTTGGCAGGTACTAGCAGACTACTTTGCATTTACTTTGTGTTACACGTGGTGTTTCCTATAGCTCTGTACCTGGTATTTCACATGCTCGTGGGACAGGACTATAACTTCTGAACTTGCTTTAGAGGTTTGTACATAACAGCAGAAACGCAGAGAGTATCCCTCTGATGCCTTAGGATTTAGCTTTTATATTTTTCAGATCCTGTACTGCTTTTGTGTGTAACTCTGAAACTCCATATAGCCTGTTAGCTGCTGTTCTCCCATTCTGGTTAGACGTAACAAATCCTCTCTAGGCCTGGACTCAAGGACACCTTGTTGCCCCAGGCCCCAAAATATGTAAATTAAACTTCTAGAAAGGGGGAACAAACTTGGGGTAATGACATCATTACCTGAAATTGTAATTGGAGAATTAACCCCGATATGCAAATGGACCAAACTCATAAAAGTGTGAAAAACCTGTGACCCGACATCCATTTTGGGTGTAGCCCTAGGGCTCTGCCCATAAGTGTACCTTATTGAAGGCCCTTCAATAAATACCCACTTTTATTCTCTTAATCTTGTCTAGCCTCTGTTTTCAGGTAGCCGCTCCAAGGCATCACCTCGTGGTGCTGTTTGCTTGTTGATTGATTGTGGGGAGAGTTAAGTACACACATACAGTGGTAGTCAATGCTTAGGGAACATGTTAATTGTTTGGTGAATGTAATTCTACTTCCACCTTAGACAAGCTGTTTCCATGCTTAAGTGCTGTGGTGAGATGACTGTGTCCTCTATTTTGCCGTAATTTCAGTGGACACAGGACAACGTTCAGCTGTTCTTTAATTCAAGAAATGTTGAGGAAAAGTGACCTAAGGTATGCAAGTAAATCATACCACATCAGCCTTTGCTAAATCACGTTTTCAAAAACCACTGCAATATCATCTATCCTTCCTGGACTACATAGTTTATTAATATTCTTGATGTGCAATGCCCCATACTAATCACAGTCTGTACTGTCCAAGTTCACAAGGTAAACTAGTAGAATAATTTTCCTTGTCTTGGGTGTAAGGCTGTTGATTGAGTCCATAATTATGTTGGCTTTTTGTGAATTTTTTGTGTATACTTTAAAAGTCCATGGAAGTCCAAGGCCACTTTCTATAGTTCTAGTGCTGAGCCAGTTTTCCAGATCTAGATTTATCTATTCTCTCTCCTACCCTTTTACTTCAGAAGTGGAGAATTAAGCACTTTGCTAAATTACATAATCCATTCCTCCAGAGTACTTGCAGCTTTCTGAATTTGATGCCATACTTTTTTTCTCTTCTTGGTGTGTAGTGTTCTACCATACAGTTTCAACAGCACTGAACCCTGGGCAGATGCATTTGCGTTTTGTACGTTTCCTTATATGCTTCTGTTTCTACCTGTTTTTACGAGTAGCTGTTATTTGAATTTTTTTTTTTTAGGATTCATTCCTTTACCTTGATAGTGAGCAGAAGAAATAGTTTTAGTACTAAGGTTTTTTTTTTTTTTGGCAATGCAGATATTCACAAATACTTTTTACCTTTTCTCCTCTGAACAGGTCTAGTTGTTTGCACTTGAAATATACTAGTAAGACTTGTATGGTAGACTTCACTCTCCGTTAATATATTGTGTTTAAGAGGAGCTACAGTCGTGGAGGGATTGCATTATTTTGCAGGGGGGCTGGAATTGGAAGAGCTTTAAGATCCCTTCCAACCCAAACCATTCTGTGATCCTTTGGCTGAAGTAAATACAAACTCGCTCTGTGTCAAACAGTCTTTCCTGTGATCCAGGCTGTGTGACCTGGCCACACAATTGCAAGGAAGGTGAACTCCAGATCACATTAAAGATGGTCTCAGTCAGTACTGCCTCAATGTTTGTAGCCATTGATACAAACAAGTACTTTAATATGAAGATTTTTGTAATGCCTGTCAGTGCTTGCTCAGACACATACTGTATTTGTCACACCTCTGGAGATGGAAATGGGGAGATTTAAGACTTCAAGACTCTTTCTGACTGGTGCTTCAGTCCTACTTCTCTGGGAACAGTAAAGCCTTTGCTGTATGAAAACAGACTACCTCCCCCAAGGTAATCTGTGGTAAATGTGAAGGCGGTTTGCCTTTAGCACCTGTTTGGTTTTTACAGCTGTTTTTTTTCTGAGGATCATACTGCTCCAAGTTTATATTCAAACTGAAGTGTATGACTGCTGGTACTGAGAAAGCGGAAATAAAAATACAGCATGTTGTGATGGTCGTAAGTATATCAGACCTCAGGTTTGCTTACAGTGACCTCTCTGTAACACATGCATTCACAGGTTTTCAGCTGTGGTTATTTCACTAGAGGTAATGCAACTTTTGAATAAACAGGAAGCTACAAGAATGTGAGGAGCTGGTAGAATATATCCAGTATCCTTTTTCCTCTGTCTTCCCTGTCTTTGTTAATGTGACATTATGAACAGTTCATGTGACTCATCTGTTTCTTGTCATTGGAGGACAGAACTATAAAAAGATATGGAAGCACTCTGTAGTTGGATTTATGACTAGGAAGAAAATTAACCTGAAATAGAAAAATTCTGATGCTTATTTAGGAGAGGATGAAATAGAAACAAGCTGGGATTTACACGATTCCACCTCCTGGTTTTTGAGTCTTTGCATAATGTCAGGGTTTCAAATCTACTTTGTCTTTGGAACTTCATACAGGAACAAGTTGCTACTATAACAAAAAAAATGCCTTTTGCTCTTCATTAAATCAGTTACAATAACTTTGAAGCCTTAGTGACCTCTGTCTTGTGAAGTGTTCTCATAACTATGAGAAGTTGCACCGGGCTTTAAACATGTCCAGTGCAGATAGACTGCCTCCCTTTAGATACTGCAAGTGTGAATATTTAACAAAATATTAGAGTACTTCTGATCCTCTTTCAAGCCTCTCAGCCATTTCTCAGGACCTTCAATGCGCATGATACAAATGTGCTTGTGGTTCTGCTTTGGATGTCCAATGCTTTTCCTTTTAGATAGATTGAAGGAAAAACTAGCTGTAACATGTTATCTGAATCTTGCTACAGAGAATCATGCTTGGCAGTACAGACTTGTTAGACTTGCCCTATTTTGGACTGAGGTTGAAGGAGAATGGCAGTGAGAAGAGTGGGACATGACACATTGGATTTCTCTGGTTATATCATGAACATGACATGGTTCACTGGGCCTCTTTGGACTCTACTACTTATACATGCCTACTTGAGTGCTTAATGAAGAATGTCTTTTAAATGATACCTCACTTGACCTAGAAGAATTGAGACTTACTTGGAACATCTTGCTTGGAACCTGTTCAGATTCCTGTTTCTGTAAGTCACTTCCCATTCTGGCACGGTATCATATTCATAGTTATTTTTCCACTCAGTGCCTTTAAATAGTTGATGGCTCCTGAGTACATGATTCTCCTGATCCCATCCATGCTGAATTCAAGTTTCTACTCTTCTTCTGCTCTTAATTACACCCTTTGACTTAATCATTAGAATGAACACTGATTCCTGGTAAAGCTGAAAGTTACCTTTGTTTTCAGAAATTTCCTATTTAGGCATAGTTTTTTTCGTAGTAGTTCTGCATCAAAAAGAAATACCTCAAGCAAGATGAAGTTATTTGAGTTTTGTTGGTGTATATATGGTGTACATTCAGGGCAAAACTTATTATGGAAGGAGTAGGAAACAGTTCCTTGAAATTGTCTTGTTGGCATCCAGCTCAAGTTGAGGAGGCTGCCAGACCTGGTAGTAAGTACAGGCTGGTGAAATTATATGGCACTAAGAACTAAAAGTAGAACAGTGGGGCCTGGACAGCTTGTTGATCCTCTCTAGGATACAAGAATATTCTTCTGCCTCTTTCCAATCTCCATACTATTGCTCTTTGCTGATGTTCCTCTCCCCACTTACTTTACATATTATTGAAGAAGAGAGGTAATAACAAGAAGTATTATAAGTCTTTGTTTTGGGAGAGGGAGTGGTCCTTTTGTCTTTGTTGGGTTTTTTGTTTGCTCGGGTGGTGGTTTTGTTTTTGAAATAGTTCTGAAATGTTTTTGAAAGCTCTGTTGTGATGTTAAAGATAAAATTGGTTGCAAAGATACTCAGTTCCAAGAAGTCAGCCAGTTGCTTACTTCTAGTAAGTCAGCTAGTAAAGTATGGATTGAAGATGTATTCCTGTCTAAAAAAATTGTGATGTCACCATATGTATCTATCAGGTATGAGAAAATTGATCTGCAAAGAGCAAATTCTGTGAGCTTGGTTTAGTTTTGACTTGTCCAGGCTCTGCAGACAGCTGGCAAGGCAGCTTTGATGTTGTCAGTCCTGCATGTGTGTATGGGCAGCAGGGTTGAGGCAGCAAGTGAACTTGTGCAGACTCTAGCATGGCTGTGTCCCGTGGGCTATGTGCTTGTGAGTTCACTGGGAACTATCCAAGCATCACCTTTTAAAGGCACTGGTTGCCCTTCAGTCTTGACAGCTGTCAGCCTTTCCTTCATAGTTTTAGAAGCATTGCTCAAATGTCCTCAGTCACTGTTTTAGCTTCTGGGATTCTCACTTCCAAAACTTCCATGGCTGTTTTGGGTTCCCCAGCCTAGTCTGTGCTTGATTCAAAAAAGTTTTGATGGCATGACCCAAGAGTTGAAACTGCATCATACTGCAGCATTTTGATGAGATTGCCAAACCCACCTCAGCTTGAAGACAGCTTTGGAAATAGAGATCCAGTGTAAGCTAGGCTTGCGTTTCTGGTGCTGGATTTTAATGTATCACTGTCATATGATTGAGGTTCATTATATGTCACCTGAAATCTTGCTTAAAAGAGTTGTCTAGTTGTATACTTGCTTTGAAATCTGTAGAACTGTAGATAGATAGCTGTCATTTCCAGACATGGAAAGATTACTATAGTTCATTGTTGTCAGTAGCTATTGTGTGCAGTCAGGATGTCCTGGGGAAAGAGAGTGCGTGGTTTAAAGTTGACGTTAAGTACATCAGCATTCCAGTGGTAAGCTAGAAAAAAGCTGGTGGTATTCTACTGAATTACTAGGAGATTAGACTAACCTGTTTTGGGAAAAGTGAAAAGAAGTAAATCTGAAAAACGTTGAGATTTGTTACTCCTTTTGTGATGGATCCTGAAGAGAAAGGATTTCTCTGGCATATGAAGTGTAAAGCTTAACAAAACTCTTCCTGGAACAGGAAGACAGAGTGAAACAGACGGCGTTTCTTTAGGGAAAGGCTCTCTGTATTAATGTCTTGTTGACTAAGTGAAAGAGGTGCTCTCTCTCCAAAGACACTGCGGCTAATGGATATATGAATGTTTCAGTGGTAAGTGCTTTGAATGCACAGTTTTTGCTAATTCCTTCTAATTTTGAAGCAATTCGCATTTCATGCAGGCTCTTAAATGATTTTTCCAGTCGTTAGTGGCTAATAATCAGTAGGTCTCATTGTGACTGTTGTGCTTAATGATTTGGAACGCAAAGTTTAGACTTATATGCAGCATTATTTCTGGAAAGTTGAGGTTTTCAACTAACCTGAATTTAAAAAAAAGAAATCCACTGCAATTTACAAAGTTATTAAAAGAAAAATCATCTGGGAAGCTTTACTGAGTCTCTTTTCAAACAAAGGTGCCAGAGGCATTTTTTTGTGTAATTACAAAGTGTAGCAGAACGAAGAGGTAGGAGAAGCTGTAATTTAGCCGTGAACTGTGTCAGCAGAGACTGGTAGTGTTTTTGTAATATGCAGGAATTGTTTTCTGCTGTAGGCTTACAACAACATTATTTCGTATCTGCAAGTAATTGTAAAAATTGCCCCTGAGAGGAATATGTGTTTTCTGTAATGGCTTTGTATAGAAATAGTTGTTATAAAAATGTTGATCAAGTCTGTTGACACACTGTGTAAAAAGGAATTGATTTAACTGTGTTACTTTACTGGTTAAAAACTTTTCCTTTCACAAAGGAAGTCTAATGGGGGAGCAGATTACTGTACTTTCTTTGTTTGTTACCCATTAGTATTTAGGCATCTGGCAGGAAGCTAAATACTTTTTAAGATTAAAGCCTGTTAATTTGCTGAGAAAATTTGTATAGAGTGGGCAACATTATAACATTATTTTATTTTTGCTACTTCTACAAGTCATTGTGTTCTATTTGGACTTGAAATGTAAGGAAGACAAATTAACCTTGTTAGATTTTGCAAAAAGTGATGTGGGGTGAATACCTGTATGCATGTCATTGCAGTATCTCTGAAATAGGTGTGAGCATGTGTGACTCAGACATCTAGAGAATTAAGAGTATTGCATTGCTTAAAAAAAATAAACTTAAAAAAAGTAAATTGGAAAAAAAATACTAATGTGAAATGGTCATTTCTCACAATGTAACACTGGGAGAAACTTCCATCCAGAGGGTACAGCTTCAGCTCAAAGGAGTGTATTGCAGCTTTTCTACAAAAAAATCTCCCAGTCTCCATTGATTAAGGAGTTAAGTTGGAAACAGACAAAAATGGTTGTGCTTTTTGTCGTCTCCTTTCCCTCTCCCTCTTCTCGTTTAGTAGCTGTTAATAGAAGCTCTGGATGAATCATTCTTCTTGTCTCATTATTCCAGCTTGTCATGGAAGCATGCTGAAGGCTGTGTTAAGTGGCTGAGTACTTGATCACCACTTTAAACTATCTAGTTTGTCCAGTAACACTCTTCTTCCTAGTTTGGACCACCAATAGTTATGCTGAGTTTCTTCCCCACTTTTAACAGGGAAAGCCGAGGGGCTTTTCCCGGAATATGGAGCTAGTAATTGAAGGGTTTTTCAGGGGACTCCACCTTTTGATAGCTTTCTGCTTGCCTGTTCTCAAGCCAGAAATGCTGTGTTCTGGATTGCATATGGTTGGGGGGGCATCCCCACAAGCTACTGCTCCTGTTTGGAACTCTGAAATTTCTACTCAGAAAAGAAACAGCTTTTCAAATATGACTGTATTTGTGAGCTCCTTTGTGGTGCTGCTGCTGCTGTGTGATTTAACTCTAGTTGGTAAATGACTGTTTTTGTCTTCCATGCATTACCAACGTTTCCACACAAAGCTGTTCCTTAAGTGGGAAGATACAGGAAGTGAAAGAGTAATCTGACTTCATTGTGGGAAGCATCTGGATTGTGTTAAATTTTTTCCTTTAGTGTTTACTTTCTCACTAATCTTCTTTAAAAGTGTGTTTTTTCAATTATTCAGAAAAGCATAATGTTGCATATTCTGTAGGAGACTTTGTGTGTAAAATTTGTCTCTAGGCCTAGTAAACTTGCTTGATTGATCCACCTCTCAGCCTTTTTTTCTTTTTTTTTTTTGGTAAGCGGTGAACTTCAAAGAAGTTAATGAGGAAAACAAGAGAGAACTCTTCAGTGAAATATTTTCCTCCATTGAAACATTGGCATTCACCTTTGGAAACGTGTAAGTTGGAATCCAGAAAGAGTTTTTAAAAGAACTCAATGGAGCTGAATCAAATTAAGGCTCAACAATAACAAAAGCTTTAGTTTTCTTTTGGACAACTATTTTCTGATAAAGTAATTTAAATTAACTACATCTAGAACAATTTTACTGCTTTGTGGTTTTATCAGTTTGGGGTTTCTTTCTTAATAAGGAAATCTAGGATGGTATAGAAATTGCAGGGAATATAAGACCATTACTAAAAATGGTTTGCAGAACTTTTACAGGACTTAGTGTAACACTATCTGAATTTTTGAATTCAGTGACACAAAATTGCTTGGTGAGGTAAAGTGATGAAGTAACACAATTCTTTGTTTTTCTGGCAGTGTTTCAGACTTCCTTATGGGAGATGTAGACAATGGCTCGTCATTGGGACTTCCTGTATCTCGGAGAAGTAGGGTAGGCTAAGCACGTTCTCTTGGAGTGTAAAATGATATCTGTTAAAGGAGACTTCAGTTCCACTGAAACTCTCTGTATCATGGGGCTGGGACACTTGGAGTCGTCTGAATTAAAAAGAAGATTCAACCCAGGAAAAATGTGTATTCAAGGTTTCAAATACTTGAATGTATTCCCAATTCTAAATGATAGCAATGACTTGACAGGACTGCCTGCTGTCATTGTTTTTAAGATTTTTTTAGTTTGTTAAGTGAAAATAAATACTGAAAAGTAAGATACTTGAATGACTGCTCACTGAAGTAGTTAGACTATTACCTGTTAAACCTGGAAACCAAAGGTTTAGTGTTCTCATTTTGGCTTTTAGAGACTAGTGTTCATGACAAAATGATCTTTCCTTCTTTCAGAGCCCACTTTGTGCTGTAACTGTTTCAGCAACAATTCACTAAAAGAACTGTCAACTTATAGGTAGTCAAAGAAAAAACACTTATGTTTTAAACTTCCCTTTAAACACTCTGAAGGTATGATTGAAAGATGCTCAGAACCAAATTCTGTTTTGAATTTTTGTGTATCTAGCAACAGACTTTCAGGTAAATCAAATAAAATTAAGAGTAACATGCAAGGAAGATACAATTGATAATTAGTGTGTATTACAAGCTAAGTTGTAGCAAGGTTAAAAATGTTAGATCGCGAATTTTTAAAATTTTTTTAAGGCTTTGTTGAAACATATTTAAGACTTAGTATTTCTTCACACAGGCTTGTGTGCAGCAAGCCATGCAGCTACAGCTGAGTAGTCTTTTCAAATTTTCACTATGTTTGGTAACTCATCTTTCTCCCATGTGTGTTATCACACAAATTCTGCTTCTGTAGCTGTTACAAAACTTACCTTCATAAACAATATGGAGGAAAAGTAGGCTGCCCAGAAAACTGGTTCTGGCAAACTTAGAATTAGGTTGCTGATAAAAAGTATAAAATAAAATAGCATAGAACCCAGCATCTCATGTAAATTAAATGAGATTATTTGAAGAAGTACAGGTTCATCAAATTGGTTCACCAACAGAAGGAAGGTGCTGAATTTGCCAACATTTTAATCCTGAAATGGTTTTGCATTGTAAAAATACATGCTTGTGGAATGAGATGGTCTTATATATTGTATTGTGACATGAATGATTGATTGTCTAAAAGATCACTCTTCTGAACATGGGGGTGGGGGGAAGGCCAAGGGCAAATTTGAATATAGCGAAATGAAGAAGGAATTCCATTCTTGATGCTTCAGAGATCACCAGCTTATATTTAAAAGCTCGCTTTTGTAGTGTCTCCTGTTTTTCCTAATGTGAAGATGAACAATTATAAATTCTAGAGCAGGTAGGATAACATAGTTCAGTTTCTTAGAAATCTGTCTTAAGTACATTTTCACTTAGGCAAATAAATATACATTTAACAGGTGAATCATTTCACTTGGATTTACAATTCAGAGTGCCATTTGGAGGCCAACTAGAAGATGAGTGTTAAGAGGCATTAAATGCAAAATATTTAATAGCTATATTAACTTTTTCTGTAGTTGTGTGTTCAGTGGTTGATCATAGCAGCTAGCTGTATTTTAAACAGAGCGTAACATTTTGGTAGAATTTAACATGTAAATACTTTGAGGGTTGATTAAGGAGAAATATTTTAATTGTCTCTTTAGTTAGGGACCTCCCTAATTAAGCCGATGAGGATGGCTCCAAGGTGGGGGGTGGGCAGTGCTGATCTTGCTTCTCTTGACTGCAGGCATTCCACTTAGAAGCTTAAGTTAAATATGTATACCCCCTCTTAGCAAATGTAATTGTTCTCGTTTTAGCTTTTGTAGTTCAACCAGACGTACAAGGTGGAAGCAAAGATGTTTTTAAATTAAAAACAAAAGAGCTGTAAAATATACTGGAAGAGACCAGACAGACATGTCTGACCTTTCATTACTCAACAAGCTATTTGAATGCTATTTGATGCTGTGCAGATCTGAGAGCATAATAAAGAAGGATAAAATTTTCAAAGTGTGTGAAGAGATTTGCCTGTGTCAGGGTGAGTCTTGGGTAATGAGGGCAAAAAAGACACAGGAGACTGGTCGAAGTTGGAAGTGAAATCTACCTAGAAGTCAGGCTTTTAATTTTTGCTAGAACTACTGGGATGAGTCACTGGTTGCTTGAGGGGGCAAGCTGTATGGATCAAGTTCTGATAATAAGTTCTAGGACATAGATAAAAGTATTTATTTATGTTTCCTTCTAAAATGTGGTATAACATATTTGCAATGAGTGAATGTGAATGAGTGACCTTTGATTAGCTGCCTTAACTAGTGTGCCTGATTTACTGGAAAGGAGTGAGCAGTTTTCAGGACTGCAGTGATTTAGATCTTATAGAATGGGAAATAATTTTTAGGACCAGAACCTAAAAGTGCATCAAGTTAATATAAAGTATGGTGGTTTTCTTCTTATTATTTTTTCTTCCCTAACAACTTTAAAATCTACTTGAAGGCAGTAATATTTTATGTAAAATCTGAACTAAATCTAGGAATGTTCAGGCTTTCTCTGCAACCGAATATTGATCCATTGCTAAATGAAGATTTTAGAGGTTTTTTAACAGTTTAGTTGGGGACAGCTTCGGATAGATTTCCCACCTGTTCTGGAGAAGCCCTTCCATTTTGTTGAAACTTTCCTGTATTAGACAGCCACTGTAATAGTATTCCACTTTCTTAGGAACGAAGCAGGTCTTTAGACTGTAGTTAGATTCTGTTTGATGTCATTGATGATTAATACCGTGCATGTTTTGGTCTATGGAAAAGCTGCTTTTGCTGAGAAGTAAACAATGATTGTTGAGGGATTTTTGTGTGATTTATGATCAGTTTTCATTTACATTAAAAAACCCCGACAAACCAAAACTACTTTTATCATTGATAACTGTGCTTCATTTTAGCAAATGTCTGAAAATAAACCAGTGCCAGAGTCTAAATGGAAACAAGCTGTTCTTGCAAAGCTTAAGGGCACTTTGCAGCTATTTCTTAGCTTTGTTTTCTGTCTGTTTTGTGCTTCAAAGTTTTCAGAAGTAGTTTATCCATTTAAAATTGTGTAGAGTTTGATGTCTGTTTTGGTTTGGCTTTTAAGGGGGTAGTGGTTACAAAGTAAACTTTTTGTTCATTTAAATTTGTTGAGCAGTCAGGTCTACAGCACAGTCCTACAAATAATTCAACTTGCACAATTAAAGGGCTAGCAAAATGCAGTGTGAGGACAAAGGTAGGGATGACATGATGTGCTAAATTCCTTTTATTATTGGATTACATTCTGTCAGGTTGTACTGATTGTCAGGGCCTCATTAGCAAGTGTTACTAGTCAGCTGTTGTGCCTACAGTGCACCACCTGCAAGTAATTTATGAAAAATCCTAACTTTATTCCCTTGAGGAAGAAGTACAGGCTCATAATGGCATGTAGAAAGATGTCTGTTATATGTATCTGGCATTAGGTCTGTGTGAAATGGTTTCTAAAAGATAGGGAGGGATTTTAGAAAAGCTGGCGCTCACTTAATTGTTTAACAATTCTGGTTGATATTTAACTCTTTCATCACAGACTTCCAAACTTGTTGATGTAAAGGTGTATGATTCCTTGCTATTTATCATGTCTCATTTGACAGCAATGGGAGTTTAAAAGCTATTGTACTTTACATGAGAGGGAGTTATGGTGCAGTTTGCTTTTTCTCCTCTATCTGCAAATAAAAAGGAGGCAGATAATGCTGTTTATGTTGTTAGCTTTCAGTTCCAGCGAGAGATTTTCTTTGCGAACTTAATGTTTTTTTTCCTGTACAACAGTCTTTTGAGAATCTTTCTGTGGCGTCTGGGGGTTCACTGCATGAAAGGGATGATATTCAAGGTAGGTCATTCATTTAACATTGATAAACACCATTTTGTATTGTGTGGGTTTTCTTCTAAAAATGTTCTAAGTAAGTTGCTTGGTCACTTTTTTACACCTGTGCTGCCATTACAACTTCACTGTAAAAAAAAAAAAAAAAAAAAAAAAGCTATTCTGAAGGCTTCATTCTTTTGTAAATAATCAGCCCAGGTTGCTTTGGGGGCGGGGCGGGGGGAAGAACTAAGGCCTGAAGCACCTTCTGTGTGTTGTCATACGGTTGGTGTTTTGTTGGGTCACTTTCTTGAAGAAAGTTATGCTGACCATATGACTACTCCAGATAAAATACTATGACCCTTTAATTTGTTCTAAAACCTCTGTCAGTCCTGTTTAGAGTCAACTAGCATTAAAGACCAACTCAAGATCAGAGCTGCTTAAGCACTCACAGTTGGCTAATACTGGCTTTGCTCTCAGTGTGTGGTCATGTCTCAAAATCACTTCTTTGTGTTGGATGCTTTATTTGCAGGACATCTTCGAGCAGAGGAGGTTGATAGCATGCTCCTAAGAAATGACAGCGGAATTGAGTCGGCTCTGTCCTATGCTAAAGCATGGTCAAAATATACCAAGGATGTAGTCTCATGGGTAGAAAAAAAGCTTAGCTTGGGTGAGTGGCTGTTTCTGGCATTTAATCAGCTTTGTCATGATGAAATTAAATCTGTTGTCAGGCCTCTGTGCTGCAGACTGTCAATAATGTGATTTCTAAATTAGTAGCTGTTCCGCTGAAGTGGATAGAGCTATCATGCATTTCCTATAATTAAAGGCCTGTAACAAAGTGAAGGTGGTCCCCTCTGTAGTCTGTTTGTTAAAGGAAGACTGTAAAAAGCATTTAGCATGTGTTATAACTGTTGTTGTTATAATGTAAACAGTAACTGTGAAATTTTCTCAACAGAAGTGGAGTGTGCTAAAAACTTAGCAAAAATGGCTGAAACTGCTAAAGCTGTTGTTGGACACCAGGTGAGTAGACCTTAGGGGCTATGTCTTAGTCTTGAGTCTTTATTGGATGGCTTGCCCAGGAGTAAAACTCTGATGTTGAGGAATGGATTTTTAAGCTGATACAGAATTGATTTATACTATACTAAAAGATCTGCATTTTGCATCTTTCCATTTGTTAGGGAAATTTGGATATGTAATACTATTTTTGTTGAATATGCAGGTCAGTTTTCACAATATTCTTTTTTCTGCCTAATGTCTTGTATGCTTTGTGATTTGGACTTGCGGACTTTTTTCCTAGTAAAATGAATCGCAGATGAGAAATTAGTAATTTTCTACATTCATAACTGACATTCATACCTATTTTAGTAAATACCTTACTAAATTTAATTGAAAATATAGTTCAGTTATACAGACATTTAGAATGTCATTATCCCTCTGTCTTACCTGGAACATTAATATGTTTTGTGTAATTTTAGGATTATATGCCATTCCAGTCAATATTCATTAATGCTTTTCAAAATGATATTGAGAACAGTCAACTTTGGCAACAAACAGCTGCTGCTCTCCAGTCTAACAAATTTGTGCAGGTATGCTTAAAAAAAAAGACATAAGTATATATCATTTTATAGAATATTTAAAAGAACAAAATTCCAGCCTATATGCCTTTAATGTACTCCATTAATATTTCCTATCTAGCCCCTTCTTGGAAGGAAAAATGAGCTGGATAGACAAAGGAAAGAGATCAAGGACCTTTGGCAGCGAGAACAGAAAAAAATGGTAATTCTTTCATATCTAATGGTTCAGTCTAGAATTCTGCAAAAGGGTGAAACTTTCAAACTAAGCTGTTACACACTTATATTGACACATTGTCTCTGGGGCTTATTGAAAGTAGATGTAACTGTCCATTTCATGGTAATCTGGTATTTGTAAGATACTATCTTTCAATGACTGTATACTTTGTTCTGCAGCATACTGACCTGTGCATAAGTCTCTTTAAACATTACATTAAATAACTGAAAAATTAATCCTGTTGATTCTTCTGCTTTTTCTTTTGCTGCTTTCTGCAGCAAGAGCTGGAAGCTGCTCTAAGAAAAGCCAAGTTGCTGTATACACAGCGTCAAGATGAGTATGAAAAGGCAAAATCCTGTACTGCTCGTGCTGAGGAAGAACATCTTGGCTCAAGTGGAAGCTTTGTGAAAGATTTCAGCAAGCAACTGGAAAAAAAGCGAAGGCTGGAAGAGGAAGCTCTGCAAAAGGTAGAGAGGTTTTGTTCCTTGCTTTTAAAGTTAAGCCTATACTGGTTTTATTCACGCATTCCCAATGAGGGTATTCAAGTAAGTTCAGTTCACATTTTTAATTTTAATCATTCTGTGCTCTTTTGTTTTTTAATCGTAAAAGGGAATCTCAACTACAAACATATTGAGTGGTGGTTTTTCTTGCTTCTAGTATCAAGGCCTGCAGTCCATCAACTCTTTATACTTGTGTTTTTTCTTTAGGCTGAAGAAGCCAATGAACACTATAAAGCAAGCATGGCAGAGGTTGAAGAAAAAAGAAATGATTTGGAAAGCTTTAAAAGTGATGTTTTAACACAGCTTCGGGAGCTTATTTACCAGTGTGATCTTACTCTTAAAGCTGTAAGCATGGTTTTTAAAATACATTTTGCACAGATATTTATATATTGTTAAAACTAAGAGCCCCATAAGCCCTATTTTAAATAGAAATCTTTCAAAGGACAGATGTCAAGCCAACAGAAGAAGGAATACTTTTAATCTATTTGTGTTCTCTTTCTGGTAGGAGTTAAAAAAAAATATATGGGAAGGCGGGTCTTGAACATTTTCGGGTGTTTCATGAGCTGTTGCCTTGCAAGCACCCTGACTACACAATAAAAAATTATAAAATTATATAAAATGATATAAAATAAAATATCTTCTCAAAATTTTGATGGCAGTAGTGTTCCTCTGTTGCTTAAGAGTACAGCTTTCTTTGCTTTAATTAGTGCATTAGCAAAGATCAAGCCCAGAACAGACATTAACACACTTCAGCCTTGATGGCAGTCTCAGTTACTGCAGGATCCATTATGACTAGTTGAATATACTAATTTATTGTGTGTAATAGGGAAGTGATGGTCAAAACTGCATATTACATGCACAATTTAAAAAAAAAATTTGAAGAATATAAGAACGCATTATGCCATGAGATGTTCGGGGATTTTTGTTTGGGTTTTTTGGTTTATTTAGATGAGACAATGACAATTTAATGCTGGGCCAGGGAAGGAATATAAAACATCAAACTTAACCCTGCTCCACAAGCAACCCCAAAACCAACCCATAAGAAGAGAAGAAAGCATAGACAGACTTGTCAGTTCAAGTATATTTAAATTGCAAACTGCTTTGCAGTCTGAAAGCTGATGAAGCTGTTATGCAGTGTCCCCTTTTTCTGGTTTCTGGCATGTGATAAAATCATTTAGAAATGTTATGTAATTTAATGAAGAAAGTGTTCAGTTAATCTGTCTGTTGGGACAGAGTTTTGTCCATTTCATGCCTTAAGACAATACGGAGCTCACCTGTGTTTGGAATTCCAACTACTTCATTGTTGTAGTGATGACTAATATTCCCTCCAGAACATGAAAAAAGCCTTTTTGATAGCAAAAGCCCTTGCTGTTTATCTTGATCAACGCAAAGTGAGAAGCAATTGGAATTGCCTTTGCCTCTGGGAGGATTCAATAACCCAGAGAGGAGAGAAATACTCGTATCCCTATTACAGATGAAGTTTTTACAGTCAATTTTTTCAGACTTGCACGAACTAACACATTACTGTTTCTAGTCTTATTGTTCAAATAATCTCCTGCTACAGCATTAATTTGGATTGAGCAAAGCATAAGTGAAATATTTAGTAAATGATCTACAAATAATGAAAATCTTTCTCTCCCAACAGGCAACAGTTAACCTGTTCCAGCTGCAGCATGCTCAGGTTGTGTCTCTTCCAGTTAACTGCCAGTCCCTCTGTGAGAGTGCCAAACTCTATGACCCTGGTCAGCAGTATTCAGAGTTTGTGAAAAGTTTGCCAAAGGATGGTGTTCCTGTTGAATCAGGTTGTTTTGAAACCCAGAGTTCCCAGGTTGATGGGTAAGTGCCAAAGTACAGGTGGCAACTGCTTGGCTTAGAATGGAACAACTTAGAATAACTTAGAATGTTAATGTGTTTAACAATAAAACAATGTTTTTGGAGGAACTAAAGTAATCCTGGTGTTTTACCATGCTTTACTATTGTCTTTGTCTCACCTTTTAGATTGTAGATTATATACAATGTTGACATCAAAGCAGAATGTCATTTTATGCAGTAAGGCTTGCTAAAACATTGACAGTTGTTGTGCAAGACTTGACTTGTTACTATTTTAATGTATGTACTGGTTAATACTAAAAATGTAAATTTTGGACTTGGTAGTGTTGTGTGGCAGTCGTACTTGATAATCAGGTTAGAAAGTCTGAAGAGGTAGTTTTCCTCTTCTACAGGCCTTGCTGCTACATATAGTAGCTTCTTTCATACTGTTTACATTTGGCAACCTTTTGGCAGGAAGTGTTCCTCGATTTTTATCTCATGCTATGTGCCTAAAAAAAGCTCAGAGTCCATTTGTGGGGAGATGTTATAACTTAATTATTTTTTTCCAACCTGTATGAAATGGAAGTTTTTACTGTTAAACTATGAAAGATCCAGCTAATGTGGAAGTAAAGACTTCAAGACAAAGACAGCTCCTTGTGTCAGCATGCCAAATGCTTTTCCACCTTTAATTTGTTGTAAAATAGTCATCTTGGCACTAAAGCACCAAAATATCCATTTCAATCTGTGTGTTTCACAGTTCTACAGGAAAGCATCGTCATTGTTTTTCAAAAGGAAACTAAATACAAAAAACCGAATGCTTGAGTCAGACTTCTACCAACAAAAGGCAGGAAATTCAACGTTAAAGCTGATATTCTTAATTCTTGTCTGTAAATTTCCTGCCTTTTAAGACTGATTTAGGCTATACTCATAAATTTTGACTTAGGGGGATTTAACTATGTAGCTCCCTGAGAAACTGATGAGCATGAAATTTCCAACACTTTGTGTGCTCTCCCAGCTATTTACTGCTTGACATTTATAGGAGTGGCTTTTTTCTCCTCCTCTCTCCCCACCTTTTGTTTTCTTTGTCTCAGCCTTGTGATTCTTCATGTACTTGATCATTTTTATTGTTTGAATCTGCATTAATTTAAGGGACAGTTCCTTGAACTAATGCAAATTTTAATGTTTTTCAGTCTCTGTTTCCCTTAAGATTGATAGGGTAGAACTGATTAAGGAACAGCTTCCTGACTGCTAAACTTGGACAGCAGGCCATTTTGTCCCCAGGGTGCTTCAGCATTTTACATTAATTGCTGTTAACAGTATTCTGTCCTTATAATGAGAGCAGATTTTCAAAATGGGCTGACACTCTGGCAGCTTCAACACGTTTAAAAAGCACAGCATGTGAACACCTTAATGCCTATAGGTGGATGGTCCTGATGGCTGGTCAGAGAATCTTTTGGAGGGGGAAAGCACCATCATAGAATGCAATGGCTTCTGAATTAATCTTATCTTCAGATGAGCAGATAGGCTGTTTTTTCAAAGTCTGCTAGATAATGTTCATAATACCATGAAGAGATGTGGAAAAGCTGATTCTCCCTGGGTGGAGAGAAAACACTGGGAAATCTCACATATTTAATTGAAAATAAATGGGCCACCCTTCTTTTTATACTTTTATTTTATAATTTTGGAATTTAATTTTGAGAACGACATGTCAAAAATGTATGTTCATTAATGGTAACTAAATGTAGCATTTTTAGTGCCCAGGGATTAAAAAAATTCATTACTTTTCATTAAATTTTGTCTTATTCATTCTTCAAATTACTTTCTTCTTTCTGAAGGGTTTTTAATAAGCAATCAACAAACAGCATCCATACATCCCATGGTAACTTATCTCAGTGTTCAGGAGATTTTCCTGCTCAGACGTTAGATGATGTGGGAAGCCCAGTTTATCATCGTTCACAAAAGGTTAGAGAGAAGAGATCTTCCAGCAACACAGATATTCAAGGTAGTTCCTCTGTAGTTCTTTTGGAGCTCAGTCTCTAAATAAATAAATTTTAAAAAATGAAAATTAAAAAAAAATGCTTGGTGTCTCAGTCAGAAATGTAACACTGAAGGGTTAAAAATCTATTATCAAGTTCAAAGCCTATAAAACATTATGTACTTGAGCATAATAAGGAGAAATGGAAAACTGCCTGTATGCGTACCTAGATACTTTGATAAGAAATGTGAGATACAATTCAAACAGCAAGTACTGTCAAGCTCAGTGGACTAAACTATTTCAATTAGCTTTAGCAATTGAAAATCCATTGGTTTGTAAATTCCGTGTTGATTGCAGGTCTTCTGCAAAAGCACAATTGTTGAGTTTCTGAAAATAATTTTCCTAGCTCCTGAAGCTTTTACAGGTATATATGCCTGGGGTTTTTTTCACTATATTGCATGTTCATGTAACTTTTGCAGTATTTTCCTATTTTGAATATAATCATAGTCTTCAGTAAAAAAAAAGTAAATTTTGTCTTTGATGTTTGGAATTAGTGGACTTTCTTTTCAAAAGCAGTGCGAGGGCCACCACCATTCAGATCGTGGTCAGTTGGAAACCAGAGTGGAGGAATGTGCAGTGATTCTGAAAGTGCAGGGGGAAGCAGTGAGTCACGATCCATGGATTCTCCATCTGCAAGCCCAGGTACACCTACCCTCACTGCTTGACTACTCTGAAGTCTTTTCCCTGCAGTGTTTTACATTAGGGAGGACATCGTTGTCAAATAAGCAAGTACTGAGCAGAGCATGTAATGAAAAATGAACAGTTGGGTGGAACTGATATTTACAGCTTCCTGAAAATTTTTCTCATCTGCTAGGGGATTTTAAAAGACGACTTCCCCGAACACCTTCCACTGGGACTATGTCATCTGCAGATGATCTTGATGAAAGAGAGCCGCCATCTCCTTCAGACTGTGGTAATGTGGTTTCCATACCTGAAGTCCCCAGAAGATCCTTTTTGTTAGTGTGTGGCTTTTGTTTTTAATGCACTTAAGAAAAGTACTTTAACAAGGTGTGATTGCCAACAGCATTGTTTTTCAATACAGTGTGCATCCACTTGAGGTTGAGAGATGAAGAATAATGTTCAAGTCATTTTAATGAAGTGGTGCAGAATTATCTTTATATGTTTAGGTTACTATATGGGCAACCATAGAACATTTCTAGTGTCTTCACCCTCCTGAGGTAGAGCAAATGATCCACTTACCATTCCCTTCAGACATTTGCATTTAAATTTAGCTGCATAGCACTGTGTTATGTAAGGTCACTTCTAAACTTTGACATGAAATGCACAAATACGTAGAGTTGATAAGTGGCAAATTGGAAAAAAGTGGATCCAAATGTTTAGGGTAATAACAGAGATTTTACCCTTTTCAGCTAAGATGAGAATTCAGTAATGTCTGTCCCAGACTTGACCAGGCCATTTCTAATTTTCAAATGAATTTTGACTGTATAATGACAATGTTGCCATGGGCATTGAAACCTGAATAACTGGATTATCAGAAATAGTTCTATGGTACGTCCACAGTACTTACAAACTAATTTTGAAAAATTTGTGGCGCTTGCTCAGTAAACCCCTTAGTCTTTGCTTAGTCCTTATTTCCTAAATGTATACTTTGCCTTCTAGGAATGAACCTGTGGTAAACAGTATTAACTCAGGTCTAGATTTAAAGCATGGCAATGTGTTAATGAATGCGAACTTTCCACATGGAGTGGTATTGTTTAATCAATGCTTGAGCATTTAAGAAGCTTTCTGGACAATTAACTGAACATGCTAATTTAAAGTTATCTGTAAAACAAAGGGGTTTGGTTCACAGAGTTGTTGATAGCATTTTAAGTAGATTGCTTGAAAAAAGTTGGACACAAAAAGGACCAGTTGCTATTCTTTTTAGTTTTAGAATCCTCTACAAAATATTTCAGTGTTGTTAGAGGAAACAGAATCAGTGATTTTTTTTTTTTTTTTTTTTAATTTATTTTTATTTTATGTGTCTTGTGCCACGAGCGTATGTTAATTCTTCCTTGCTGCAAAATATTCTTTTAAGTATTTCAAACACAGTACAGGCCAAAACAAGTGATCTTTCATCCTCTAGTACAGGATTTTGAAATGTATAAAATTAAATTTCCATTAATTGTTGCCTGAGATGCAGGGCAGTTGGAATTAAATGTCCTAATATTTCCACATTGCCACAATACAGAAGAAAATGGAACACTTAAAAATGCAAAAATGATTGTTTGATTCTGCTTTTACATAAGATTGATAGTTAATGTCTCTTACATGAACTGTGACATAGTTTTGCCTCCTTGTGATTGAAATGTTTTTGATTACTTTGATAGTTGCCATTACTTACAGACTTGTATTCTGCAGCACAATTCTAAAAAATCAGAATAACTACCATGTCAATAGTAGATACTAAAATGACTATAACAGAAAAATTCTCTTCAGGTTTAAATGATCTCACATCTGACACTGCGAATTCTCCAGGACCTTTTAGAAATGCTAACATGTCCAAAGCAGCACAAACACACAAACTACGGAAGCTGAGAGCTCCATCTAAATGCAGAGAATGTGACAGCTTAGTGGTATTTCATGGAGCTGAATGTGAGGAGGTAAGTTGAAAATTAGTTTAAATTGCTGCTTGGGATTTATGTGAAGTTGGGAGTTTTGGAAGCCTGAATTATGTTTCTGTATAAAAACTGGAGTTTGTGGCTAGTATAATCACCATGAACTTGAAGCAGAGGCACACCATACTAATAAAGATTTTGCATTTTGCTCACATATGAGGTGACAAACAGCAGAGATATTTCTTATGGTGTCAGATTGTATCAAGCCATGTGCTTTTTTGTTTCTTCCCCTGTAGTGTTCACTCGCATGCCATAAAAAATGTTTAGAGACTTTAGCTATTCAATGTGGGCACAAAAAACTTCATGGAAGGCTTCATTTATTTGGAGTGGAGTTTGCCCAAGCTGCTAAAAATGTTCCTGATGGCATTCCTTTCATCATCAAAAAGTGTACATCAGAAATTGAATGCAGAGCACTCAATGTCAAGGTATGTTTACGTTTGTTCAGGCTTAAGTTTCAGACACAATCTTAAAAAAAATTCTCTTAAGATTTTAATGGTGTCAATATCATCTGTGTTTTACAATTTCCTTTCAAATTGAAATAGAGTTGTGCTGGCCTTTTAATTTTAGGGCATCTATCGTGTGAATGGAGCCAAATCAAGAGTTGAAAAGCTTTGTCAAGCTTTTGAAAATGGAAAGGATTTGGTTGAGCTCTCGGAACTCTATGCACATGATATCAGCAATGTTCTCAAGCTGTATCTCCGCCAGGTATGGAATTGAGAGGTCAGATAGAAAACCAAAGTGCTGTAGTGTATTTCTTCAGTACAATATGGAAAAAACACCCCTTTTCAGCAGTCCTACAGCAGCAGATTAAGCAAGTGCCTTGTATAACTGAAGTGGCTTATTTTTTTGCACATGGAGCCTGTGACAAGGGCTGGGAGAACTGCTGGGATTACAATATGTATTCCACATGGATATTGTGGCTCTTTTTAGTACCATATGCAGAAGAAGCTTTTGTTTGCCTACTTGTAGTAGAATTAAATTTCTCTAACAGAATGAATTTGCCTGTCTTATGTGGAGTTTAAGATTCCCATGTTCTTGCCTGTTCATGCAGACAGATGCAGATATTCATTCATCTGCAGTTCATGCAGATATTGCTGTTAATATCTGCTAACAAAAATGTCATGAAACAGTCATAGTTGTCATGATGTGTTCCTTATGGAGGGATTATCCATTTTTTTTCTTCTAAAATAGAGCTTTAAAGCTTTGTGATGGAATTTTCTAAAACAATTTCAGTATGTATGTGAAAAAATGAAGCTAGGGTGTTGCCTAGTGAAATTATTGAGTCACTCTGAAAACTTGTTAACCCTGAAAGGAATAATCCTTAGCTGCATGGTTCTGTCCTCTTAAACTGGCTGTCAGAGATGAGTTTTCCAATCCTATGATCATCACCATTAAGTGATTTTGAAAAAAATCCTTTTTTTTTCTTGGAATCTTCTTATTTCAATAAATTTTGATAAATGCTCAGTCCTGAAGCTATTGTAGGAAAGGGTTAGCAAAAGTTTTCTGGAAAAAGATGTAGGAAGGTGTATTTTTGTTAGCTGGGATTGGGTTTGAAAGAATTGGGGATTGAACTAATGAACAAGGATTAAACAATGTCATCATCTAAGAAAAGATGCTAGACCAGAAAAAGTTGAAGAAACACAGGAAGGAAGCAAGTTAAAATTCAGGTTTAAGTGTATTTCTGAAATGTTCATATTTCTTCAGCTTCCAGAGCCCTTGATTTTGTTTCGGCTTTACAATGAGTTCATTGGACTGGCAAAAGAAAGCCAGAATGCTAATGAGGAATTGGATGCTAAACAAGCTAGCCCCAAAGCAAGGACAAGACAGTCACTCTGTATTGAATTGAATAGGATCATCATTAAAATTAAAGATCTTCTGAAACAGCTGCCTGTACCAAACTATAACACTCTACAGTACCTTATTGGACACCTTCACAGGTAATAAAATACTTTGAAGGCAAACTGATGTTGAAAACTTAACTGCTGAATGCTAGGAATCTCTTGTACCTTTTTGATGACTGTAGGGGAAGAAGTCACATATACCTTTGAAGATGACATTCTGTTGCTGGGGTTTTTTCCATGTAATGAATTGTCAAGTGAGAGGAGAATATGAAAGGGAAATAAAGCAAGGAAAGTGTTGACCTCCATTATTCTTGATTCTCTGGTAGCATTGGGGTCAGTAGTAATTAGTGTCATTTGCAGGGATCTAAATATGATTTAAATTGTGATGTAACAAAGATAGGGCAGTGATTTGGTGACTATTAGCAGAAAATTGAAACTTGTATCATGTGTCTTAATAACCATTCTTCAGTCACATTTCACATCCTTGTCCTCCAAATGCTGGTTTGTATGATGATGTACTAAACTGACGATTACCTATAAAAATGGGTAATATTGGGCTATAGCTATATTATTACCTAGAATGAGAGACATTCTTTTCCCCAACCCCAGAAATGCCAAATAGCCACAAATAACTTCAACAAATAGGACATAAAAACACCCTGTGTGGGAAGTCCTAGCCACTGTTAAGTGTGGTCTGCACTGAAGATTCTGCCTGCCCACCAAACCCATTTTCAGTTTTTTATTGTCTCTTTTCCTTTTTAGACATAATATTTTAATATCAAAAGTATTTCTGAAGTAATAAAACCCTCTAACTCTTGGGGGTTTCTTTTGGTTTGGTTTTTTTTTTCCCCTCTTTATGCAGAGTTACAGAACAGTCTGATGAAAATAAAATGTCAGCCAGCAACCTTGGCATAATATTTGGCCCAACTCTGATTAGACCACGCCAAACCGATGCTACAGTTTCTTTGTCATCACTTGTGGACTACCCTTACCAGGCCCGGGTAGTGGAGCTGCTCATAACGTACTATGAAAAGATATTTGACGTTTCATTGAAACCACTTCTGAGCACTTCTCATTCTGAAGAAACAGCTGTTACTGTCAGAGTTGCTTTATCAGCAGATGAGAAGGAGTCACAGCAGCAGAGGAAATCGTTTGTTGCTGTAAAGGAAGTGAGTAACTCTTGTGCTGCCACAATGTTACCTGTGCCATCTTAATTTCTGTGTTAAGTGCTGCAGCATTCCAGAGCACATTTCTAATAAATCTTCGTGGGTTTTTTTGATAAGGAGTAGTGCCTTTTCTCTTGAGTTCTCATTTACTTCTGCTTTGACTTTTCTTAGCAGGGTATTCAAATAGCTCCAAGTGAAAGAGCTTCTGAAACAGCTGCACTCTTTTTGGAATTGAAGAATAGCAAGAATACAAAAGAGGAAGCAGATACATCTGTAACTGGTTAGTGTGCTGTTAACTCTGTCTGTGGGTGGGTAAGGAGCCCTGGATGCATTAGATTATGGTGCATGTTGCTCTGCAGTATAGACAGAAGCAAGTGATAAAACTGTTCATCACTGCTTGAGATACTGTTTATTTTTGTAAGAACAAATGAGTATTGGATCTTTTTAAAGGTTTTTACGAAACATCTGTTTATGGAATCGGAGCTTAAAGTATTTGGTAAGAGAATATAACAGTGGTTTGGTTTCTCCTTTTTTTAAAAAAAAAGCAAACAAAACAAAGCCATAATTATGCTGTGACTGTGGATTTCTGAAGTCTTGTAAACTAATACCCAGCAATTTATGTATTTTGACCACTGTCTTCCTCCAAAAATCATTGCCACTCACTGGAACTAAACCAGAAGGCTTTGGAAAGAGTAATTGTTTGACGGAATCATCAGAGCATTTTGGTTATCAATATTTCTGCTCAAAAACCCCCAGGTTTACTAACCTAATTCTAACTCTAAATCTTTTTCTGTTTATCTGCCTATGCTACTATGGGGGTTGATTTTAATCTAGGTATGATTTCATGTACTTCATTTAGGAGTAACTATACATAATCCCTTTTAATTTGTACTGATTTCCTTCTGATGTTACCAGTTTAGTCATGTCCCGCACATCAACATCCTGAAACACACTAAAACTGAAAAAATTCAGGGATGGCAAAGCAACAGCCAAAAAGTGAAGTGTGTCTGTTTTTTCTTTTGTTACAGCTCTAGAGTATGTGTTTTATTGCTATTGAAATGCTAACATTTGGTTAGAGTAGAATATTCCTAGTATGTATACAAGCTATCCCTAAAAACTGTTACCCCGTTAAAATACTAACTTCCAAGGGGTCGCTGAGGTCTTGCTGACTTGTGTTTATACTTGGTGCAAAGATCCAGTCACGTCTATTTGTGTGTTTCCAGGTGATGCTGTGAGTCCAGCTTCAGAGAAAGACAGTGATCCATTCATTTCTCTAGGTGAAGATGCCTGTAAAATGAACTTACTTCCTGTCAAACCTAACCGTCAGATTGCCAAAGTTCCATTGCGGGCTCCAAGGACAAAACCAGCATCTCGCCCTGTGAGCCTGCCTGTAGACCGAATACTTCCTCCATGTGTTTTGAATGAAAGAAATTCACGAAATGCAGGAGCAGTAAGTGCAGAGAAGCTGGGCAGAAGCCCTACTATTGAAGAAGTCTCAGAGGTGAAGGCACTCCCTGCTGCTGATACCTGCTGCAGACTTCCTTGTTACGACACCCAGATGCTGCGAAAAACTTGGGACAAGCAGTACAAACAGTATGATATCACAGCAAGGACAGCAATGATCATGACTAATGTGCCCCGAGAGATCCGAGCACTTGAGAGTGGAACTGCAGGTGCTTTATCATCATCATGCAGCCTTGGTAACAATTCAGCTAATGCTATTCTTCCTAATAAGCCATATTCTGTTGTCGGGTCAGGAAGGACAGCAGCAGAAGAGAATGGTCCTGATGTTAATCCTCTTGCTGCCTTTAGGGCACCAAGAACATTGCAACCACCCCCAGGGACATTTTATAAACCACCTTCTAACAAATCAAAAGAAAATGGAGATGATTCTTCTGCTAAAGCTTGTGCACCAACCAGTGCTAGCTCTGTGCTCCATCAGGATGATATTGTGAAACTGGCTAGGAGCTCTGCACTTCCATCAGGTGATCCTGAACAAAACACAAACGAACAGAAATCTAACTCAGAGGATATTCACCCCACAGATCTGAAGCCTGCTTACCACAGACTGAGACCAAAAAGGATCCAAGAACTGGAACACAGGGAAGCTCATTTTGTATAGGGTGCAAATTCCTCTTGGACTATATGCAATTTGTCGATGTTGCCAGTGGAGACTTCCCTTTCCCCCTTTATCCTTTGCCTTCCCTTGAGAATCCCACTTTTGTGCCATATTGAAGTTATTTTTATATATGCAGCATTTTAAAAATGGGGGGAGACCTGGGGAACTGTGAATTAAATAAGTCAAACTTTTTGTAGTTCAGTAGCTTTCAATAAAGATGTAATACATTCCCAGTCTAGACACAGTTAATGGATTCATTGAATAAGACACTGAGCTTCATTTCATTGTGTGGAATGGAGTGCTTATTCATAGAGAAATAGCTATTTTTCTTAATAGGTGTTATAATAAAAATGGAAGGTTTAATGTTCACTGTCTAAGCATAAACCAAAGCTTGTGCTTTGCTCTGTAAAAGCATTTGTTAATTTTTCTAATCTGTGCAATTAAAGCTTTGCTCTTGAACAGGCTTACATGCTGGCCAGCATGGCCATAATTATGTATCATATGTGTATATTTTAAGCAGACATGGTTATCTGTTGCCAGTTTTCTATGTTGTCACTTTAATTTTTTTTTTTTGTACAGCAAGGATGCACTTACTGAGCTTTACTATTCAGAGGCAGCAATCAATTCGCATCTGGTTTCTTGAGTAGCTTAGTGAGTGGGGCAAATGTGCATAGCCTGTTTCATTTGGGTGCCCTTCTGGAGACATTCAGTTGCTGTGGTGCTGTCTTTCCCAGGTGAACGAAGAGGCAGTGATTTGCTTGCTATAGATCAGTTTCACCACTTAACCTGGTGTAGCTGAAATGAAGAGCTTTGTTTCCAAGTTTCAGTGAAACAGCTAAAAATAACCAAAAATCAGCATTAGTAGGTGCATCTAATGGTTTTCACTTTGTATTAAATGGTTTTTATGTGTACACTGTATTATATTTGCTTTAAAATATATTAACGTGTTAACATTTCAGTGACTCTATGGCTTCTATCATCTGGATTTCTTCTAACTTATTAAAATACAGATGTTTGGCCTTTGCAATAGTGTAGTACTTTCCTGCATCTGTCTTCTGGGGCTAGGGGGTGGCACACTTTTCTTAATAGGATTACAATTAGCATGACCATTTCTTGCATACTGTAGAATACAGTTGTTTTGGCATGGTACTTTCTAGTGATGTAAGCATCGAGATGGCTCTCAAAGGACAGCAGAGACAAAGAATCACTTTTCTGTTTTTGCAACATTAAATACACTGGACTTTAATACTCCATTACCTTTGCCAATCTTCCCAAAACACTACAGATGAAATCCCACGCTCTGTTTGGTGGACATAATCTTTTATTTCCAGAACTCACAATGCTGAACTTTGATTCCTTGTCACATTTCCACAGAAGCAGGGCTTGCATTCTTGGCAAAGGCCATCCTATTACTGGATGGTTCTGGCCATGCTTGGGGTCATTTCTTTGGGGATCTGCCTCTTATTACAGAAAAGCTGAAGGTCCCAGATGCTGTTGTCTGTCCAGACTGGTGTTGGGAGTTGCATAACAAAATATGTGGAAAGGTTTCTTGACATAGATGGGAATTTGTTCTACTTTGACAATGGAGGAGTGAACTACATATACCCCACACAGCTGGTTAATGAATCATTAAAGACAGTGTAGCATAACTTCATAGCACAGGTGTGAAAGGATCACTATTGATTAGGACCACAAGATAGCAAAATAATTTGTGAATTTTCATTAAATTTATTGTCTCACTATATTTGTGTTTTAGCATGTCTAGCATTGTATATGGTAATGGCATAAGAACTTAATTGAAGTTCTTTATTTAATAAGTTCTTAATTCAATAAAGCTGTTCACCTAGTGTGATGGAGGGTCTCTAGTACTCCCCAGAGCAGGCTCCCGAGATAGAGAATTACAACAGTGAATACAACATACAGTGAGAAACAGAAACGTTTCTTAATCAAGTCGTAATACCAGTTATTATTGGTTGCCATATTCCTTTTTATGTGACATCTGCTTCCAGATTTTGCTAGTACGAAAGGTTTCTGCTCTTTTAAAGGTGTTTCCCGCAGCCCCGCAGGTGCCAGCGGGCTGGGCCGGGAGCCGGGGGCAGCAGAGCCTGGTGCCTGTAGGTGGGGATGCGTAGGTGTCTTACAAACCCCCGTTATTTCGGAGAAAATATTAATTCCAAATGATGACTTACGTGTCCCAGCTTTATAATGCCTTCGCCTGTTTTTATGTAATACAAGCGAAGTAGCAAGAGCGCACCTTTGGAAATGGAAACCTCTGAAGCCTAGGTAAGAGTTACGACCCCGCTGCCCAGCGTGGCGGTAGCGCAGGAGGGGCTGCGGGCTGGGCCCGGGAATTCTTCCCGAGCCTTGCCGGTAGCCCGGGGACAGCGGGGCCTGGGGGGAGGCTGCGAGGCGGTGGCTCGAAGGCCACTCTGGGACTTCTGAATTTGTCAATTTTCGTAAACGTTTGCACGGAGACGGCGTGGCCGTGTTGTGTGAGGGCCCGTACGGTGAGGGCCCGCCCGCCTGTGAGGGAGCGGGGGGCGGCCGCCCGAGGGGGCGTGAGGGGCCGGCCACCGCAGCGGAGCCTTACGCCTGGTGGAAAAGAGTTTGGTTTCCTTTGGAAATGGAGAAATTTCGAACGGCTCCTGTTGTTTCTTCCGGTTCAGATGCAGGTTTCCCTCGGTCTTGCTATGAAATGGCTTCACTCCGATGGAACTGCAGCAATCCTACCCACCTGCCCCAGGTGACAGGCTGTGGGTCATGCGAAGTGCCAGAACCCTGCAGCTTGAACTCTGGCGAGGAAACCTTTTGCTGTCAGATTTGTTTGGTAATTGCATTTTCTGTAGTCGTAATGCACTGCCTCATCCTTCTTAAAGCTTTGGCAGAGTACCGACTTCTGTGAGTAGCTGACCTAATTAGTCATGACAGCTGTTTGTTTAGTAGGGCCCCTAATGCTACCGGAACTACCCTTCTGAAACCATCTTTTCAAATACGGCGTTTGTTCAGATCTGAAGAAATACATTCAGAAATATCAGCGTCTTAGTAGAGACTTGATTGTGCTTGTGTTGGTCATATTGGATATTTGGGAGGATTTTTATTCATGAGTCCTTAAACTCACAGATTGAGCTGTTCTGTAACAAGCAGGGGATTAAAACAATCTCCTTACAACTGAGCAGTGTTATTCTGCATGTGGTAACTGCATCTAAGATATGTGTTTCTTTGCTGCCAAGCTGAACATTCCTTCAGAAAACGTTCTCTTTCAGCACTGCTCACACATGAGGTAAGCTTTTGTGATAAGTTTTCAAGGTTTTTGTTGCTTCTGTGTAAGAAGTCTCTGTTTTGCTTGCAAATCCATGAACTCTTTAGCTTCCGTGTAGCAGAGGCCTAATGGAGCTAATCTGGAAGCTGGCATGAAACGCTCTGCGAAGGCAGCGCACGAGTGGTAACGTTGGTAACTTAGAGCACGTTTGTACTTTTTGAGTGACTTCGCTACATACCACTGTGGCTCACCGTACTGAGTGATCTCAGAGCACATAAACTCAGTTCTGTTTGGGTGAAACTAAAGTGGAACGTATGCCTCAGCACCATACCTGATGAGCTGCAGCTGCTAATGCACGTCCAGTCTGTGCCTGGAGCTCATCTGAAGCAACCCTTAGGCAAGTAGTGCATGGGTCTAGGGTCCTCAGCACCCACTGTTTAACTATAAAGCTGCTCTTATTGGGCCATCCTACCTGTCAATGTATACATAATATGTTGGGAAAATGGAACAAACCTGATGTTTCAACTTTCAGTTAGCAAAGTGTGAGGGGGGAGGGACAGGGAATGTCTGATATTACAAACGGTGTTATTTAGAATATTCATGGCATTAAGTCTTACAGAAGGATTCTTTGGAGACAAGCTTTTCTGAGTAAAATGTTCTATCTGCATGCCCATTTATATTCATAGAGAGAGGGGAATTCTTTTTCTAATTCAGAGATCCAAGGGATCCTTGGAAAGTGTTTCACTTACAGGTAGAAGAAAAATATATTCTATATCTTCCAAAATGTCAAATGTTTGAGAAAGGGAGGAAGGTGAATGCTTGAAAAATCCTCACTCCTCAACCCTTATGCAGCTGGATGACAGAACAGTATCTATATGAAGTAAACTGAATTACACCTGAAGTAGAAGACATGCCTTGAGTGCTTCTACTGCTTTGTGCTTGTTTATTCACAGATTGGGGCGATTAGCCCACTGCTGGGTTTGCTCAAGTTTGGGATCTGTTTAAGATTCCACATTTCTCTGTGCTTGACATGGAAGAGTCTGACTGCGATTGTCTTTGATTCATAGAAATACACCTTTCAAGCAGAAGTTTCATGGGGCCTTATTTTAGTCTCTCGGATTTTTTTCTCATTTGATCCTGATTTTTTGACAGAACTTCCAATTCTTGTCCTTCAGGTTACTCCTTGCTTATTTCAGAGGGAAGCCTCTGAAATACATAGGAAACACCTAAAAAGCTTCAGCTTGGGTTTTCCCCAGTGGTTTGAGATAGCTGGGTGCAAAACTTAACTTAGAAAGCCCCAACCTGTGTTTGTGTAGTTTTCTTTACACACACATAGATATACCTGTTTATGGATAGAAGATACATTTATATGAATCCTCTCCTACAGTTAGTCTAGGCACAATCCTGTTAGCATTAATTGTATTAGCTTTCTAGTGAGCCTGTGTTGAGGGACGTGCTCTTCCACATGTGTAAGAATGTCTGAGAGGTTACGAAATGGTTTGGGTGCTGTAAAGCGTTGTTGGACATTAGAAGTGCTGGCCCATGAGCACACCCAAAACACGTAAGTGTGCATATTTTCAAATCTATCTTTTCAGGTAATTTTAAAATTCTCTTTATTTTAGAGAAATATTTGCTTGTGGTACTGAAGAGATTACTGGGGATGTTTTTATAATTTGCTGGGAAAATAGCATTTAATCAGACTTGATATTTTAGTCAAAAGTCAGGAATAAGCCTGGAAAAAAGAAAAAAAATTCTGATATTTAAAACAGCTGTTATGGCATATGTGTGTGATGTAAGGGGAGAACACAACACACATGCCATGTGACCCCATGTATTGCATGTAGGTACTCATGAAGCATGTCATAGGGAACTTTTATATTATCAGATACCTACTGTAGGCATAATGCAAGAACTATCACCAAATATCTATTTCCACTTACTGCTTTCTTTATGTTCTGATACATAAAACTGTGGATAGAGCTATGGTGAAATTGTGCAGTGTGCTCCATAAGCTGAACTGTATTTTCCCCTCCCATGTAAAATGACAGGCCCTGCAAAAGCTTTCTCTGTTTACTTCTGAAGATCCCTTTGTAAAGCTAAAAAGCAAAAATGGGTCACAGGAGCAGCAGATGTAGTTGACCATAGAAAGCAAAATATACCCTACCATCATCCAATTGCACTGTAAAAAATCTAATTAGGAGATTAGTTTAATCTGTTAGAGCTGTTTCTGCCAACATGTGGACAGCAAAAAGAGATCCATTTTCTTAAAATAACTTGCCTTAGGATTTTAGAGTTAAAATGCTTGTTTGCTGAATAAAACTATTAAATTATCTGTTTGCCTCACACATAGTGGTAGGGCTTAAACACAGTCTGTAGCTCAGCAGCAGCAGCAGTGCTAGTTTCTCTGCTTTGCACTGCCATTAGTCAGAGTTAGCTTCTATCTGTGCCTTTATAAAGGTCTGTTTCCCTGTCTAGATTGAAGCAGGCCGGGTCTCACCTGCGATATGAACATAAGCTCAAGAGAAATTAGATCAAAGTGACTTGTAAAAGAGGAGGTTGCCATAGAATCATAGAATAGAATCATTAAGGCCAGAAAGGACCTCCAAGATTAAGTTCAACCTTTGACCAAAACCACCACATCAACTAAGCCACAGCACTAAGTGCCGTATCCAGTCATTTATATATATTATCCAGGGATAGTGACTGCACCACCTTCCTGAGCAGCCTGTTCCAATGCTTGACAACCCTTTCAGTGAAAAAATTCTTCTTGATGACCAACCTGAACCTTCCCTGGCACAGCTTGAGGCCATGCCCTCTTGTCCTGTCACTGTTTGCCTGGGAGAAGAGGCCAACCCCTATCTTGCTGTGCCCTCCTTTCAGGCAGTTGTAGAGAATGGTAAATTCTCTCCTGAGCCTCCTCCAGACTAAACCCCGGCTCCCTCAGCCGCTCCTCACAGGACTCACTCTCCAGACCCTTCCCCAGCTCCGCTGCCCTTTTCCGGACTCGCCCCAGCCCCTCAATGTCTTCCTCGAGGTGATGGGCCCAGAACTGGACACAGCACTCGAGGTGTGGCCTCACCAGTGCCCAGTACAGGGGAACAATTCCTGCCCTGGTCCTGCTGGCCACAATATTGCTGATACAGGCCAGGATGCCACTGGCCTTCTTGGCCACCTGGGCAGATGTTGGCTCATGTTCAGCTGCTGTTTACCAGCACCCCCAGGCTTTTTTCCCACTGGGCAGCTTTCTAGACACTCTTCCCCCAACCTGTAGCACTTCCTGGGATTGTTATGACCATTTGGCAAATGGTTGTCACACTGGCCAATCTCCAGTCATCTGGGACCTCCCTGGTTTACCAGATGATAAATGATAGAGAGGCTTGGTGAGCTCTTTTGCCAGTTCCTTCAGTATTCCTGGGTGGATCCCATTCTGCTTCATAGACTTGTGAGTGTCTAAGTGGTGCAGCAGGTCACTACCTACCTCCTAATGGATTGTGGGCGGGTGGAGGGGTTCTGCTCCCCATCCCTGTCTACCAGCTCAAGGGACTGGTTGCTCTGAGAATAACTTATCTTCATGCTGAAGACTGAGGCGAGGAAGGCATTAAGTACCACGGCCTTTTCTTCATCCTTTTCTACATCCTTGGCTTCCCTTTGTATGCAATAAAGGATGGAGATTTTCCTTGGCCCTCTTTTTGTTGTTAAAGCATTCATAAAAACACTTTTTTATTATTTTTCACAGCAGTGGCCTGTTTGAGTTCTAGCTGAGCTTTCACCATTCTAATTTTCTCTCTACATGACCTAACAATGTCCTTGTACTCTTCCTGAGTTGGCTGCCCCTTCTTCCAAAGGTCATAAACTCTCTATTTTTCCCTGACTTCTAGTGAAAGTGCCCTATTCAGCCAAGGCTGGTGGTCTTCCCTGCTGGCTCACCTTTCAGCACCTAGGGACGGTGTGATCCTGTGCTTTGTTATCCTTTGTGCCAGAAGCCAGGTTAAAGTGGGTGGTTTAGGTGGCACCTGTGTGCAGGGACTCAAAGGCCCTGCAGTGGGGCTGGGAAAGAAGCAGTGTACAGGGTGCAGTGCTCTGCTGCCAGAGCTGCAGTGGGCTCTGGGGGAAATCTAGAGAGTGTTAAATTCAGTGAAGCAGTTTTGTGCAGGAGTCTCAAAGGTGTCCCCAAAGCCCTGTGAAGGGGAAAGAAACTGCCACATCCTTTAAAAACTTTTTTAAATACTGAAGCCTAGATTGTTGTTCAGCTTCTACTTGGAAGAGCAATCACAGGGAAGTTGTGATAGTGCTTATACAGAGTCATTGCCCAGCATGAGCACTGGTGGGAGGTTTTGCTGCATTGCTGTTTCAGATGCCCTTTACAGATGAAAATCTATAGGGAATTCAGTGTTCACTCAGTTCCTAAATGTAGGGGTCTTTTTCTGATTTTAGGGGAGTGTTGTTATCTATGTAAAGAAACTTCTTTTTTGGAATTTTAATTTCTTTCAGTGCCTGTGCTCACTCTGCAGCAGTCCCAAGCCACCACTGATTTCATGAGCAGGGCGCTGCCTCTAAAGAGTGAAGATAGATCTCCACCATGACTAATCACTCCAGAACTTCATGTACCTCCTCAGTCCAACTGGAGTTCTCCATACATTATTACTAGGTACTACTCTTTATCTTGGTTCTACTCTTCTTTTTTGTTATAGTGTTTTGCTCTACTTAAAGTAGTAGAGCTTGAATCTTAACCACACAAATCTGTTAGTTTGTCTGAGTAATGCCCAGATAGGAAAGGATATTTCAGGACTGAAAATTAATTATTTTTTATTTATTCTGTGCTGCTACAGATTCTGAGGTTTATCTGTCCAGTGTCTTCTGACTGCATTATTTAAGTTGTTCTTTTCCTACAGTTTTGTCTCATATTCACCTGTCTAATTTAGATTTCAAAGCAGTATAAGGTTAACTCACATCCCTGAAGCTGCTGCATTTGGGAAAGCAAGGTTCTTTCCCTTGAGCTCCTAGTGAAGGTTTTATAAACAAACCACTCTGGGGAGATACAAGTGTATCCTTGTTCATCCTAAAATTAGAAGGGGTTCTGAAGTGTGTCTGGTAAGCAATGTAGAAACTTTAAGAAAGTTTTGTATGTTGATTGTACTTCATGTATTAATGCCATACCTTAAATAGTTATTTTAAGTACTTTTAAATTCTGACTCATGTACCACAGTGTTAACCTTGGTAATCAATTAGTAGTCACTTTCTTGGAGAGAATTTTTTTGCCCCTTTATGCATATTAATTAGGTTGTCTGTCATTGAGTTACTTCCCTTATAAGCAATGTCTCCCTGTCGCTATCAACAAATATAACTAGCAGGGTCCAATGTAAAGAAATCTTAAAGATTACATAGCAAGCACAATCTGTATAACCTGACTTACTGCCCTTTTTTTCCTACCAAGGTTTATTGGGCTTGGATTCTTTACTACTTATATTTTTAGTCTCAGAAATAGTTATATTTTTCAAAGCAAATGGTAGCAGCCATTTTATGTGGTAGTCATCATCTCATTTATGGCCTTGCACAACAATTTTTCTACTAGTAGTACAGCTACTACTAATTCAAGAGTGGTGCAGGTCATACATAGCAGGATGCTTAGAAACATAAGCTATGACTCTCTGTAGTACTGTGGGATCTCTCATTGAGACAGAAAATGTCAATGGTGGGTGGCTCAGTAAAGCACCAGCAGGAGGAAGAGGAGGGGCCAGGCCATTGACAGACTATAGATTTTATGGCCTTGACATGAAGGCTTGGATTTCCTTTTACAGCTGTTGCAGAAAGATTGCAGCATCCGTCTGGGGTTTAGGGGAAGGCAAGAGGAGCTGCAGTGCAAAACTATCTCTTCCTCATTTGTTCAGCTGTAGGATTCATTTTTCAGAGTAGCAACGGGTCCAAGAGCCCTGGGCTACACAGTAGTGTCAGAAAGCTGTCTGACTGCCTATTGTTGGCAACCCAAAGTGGGAGGTTGTCACACCCCAGAAGTGTGTGTTCAAACCATCAGGTGTTAGTCCATTTACTCCTCACAACAGCAGTAGCTTTTTAGAGCTAGTCTCATTTCTCACTCTGTAACTTAAGCAGAGTTGATGGAGGGATACTGAAAATAGCATGAAACTGTTGATCTGCAAAATATGGAAAATGCTCCAAGTTTAGTTTTGCATGAATATTCTTTATGCAGAACTGTTCCTTTGTTATTTGATCCCCAGTAAGCAGCACAGCCAATTCTTACTGTTTGGCCTTAAATACCCTGCTTCAATCACTTTCAAGCCTGGTATATCAGAAGAGATTGCATGTTCTTTAGGAGGCCTTTCTACCAGGGTTAGTCATGGCTGATGCCAACCCTTCCCTAGTGCTGGCCACCTCTTCCCTTGAGGTTGAAATTCCTTTTCAGTTCATAAAATGTGGACCTGAGATGATTTTCTGAAACAATCAAATCCCTTATCTAGTGTTTTTCACTACTGATTTGTTAACACATTAGGCCAAAAGATCCTGACATATTTTCCAAACCTTGTCTCTTAAAATCGAACAAAATCTTCTTCAATTAATATCATTTCCAGAAATAAAATTCTAGAAGAATAGTGACAAATGAGACTTTAAAAAATTATCTAATCTATGAGTGGTTTTACCTGTGTAATTTTTTGTAGAGGTTTGAGTAATCTGCAGTGGAGGCCCCCCCAGTCTTCCCATAAAATCAGTTCTATTACTTCACCATTCTGATAATCAGAGTGTGCTTTCCAATATCTGACTTCCATTGCCTTTTCAACGCTCTCCCAGTTACTAATCATTCATAAAGAAACTGCTCTTCAATCATTTAAATCCCATAAAGCAGCAATAAAGTAGGAAGTTGACACAAGTAGCAAATTTCAATAATTTGTTTATTTTTTAACAGGCCAGTGTATCTGATATTTGGATTTATATGTCAAGTTTCCTTTTTCCTTTTGAAGGTAAAAATTCCTGGTGATTATAATGAGTCATGAACCTGAAAAACAGAGCATACAGTTGTTTAAATTCAGTGGTATCTCTACTAAAATGTAATGGGAGTTGCTGAATTTAAAAACATAAAAATAGGAGATCCTGTATTTTTTAAGGAAATGGCAACAGAATGGATTTGTTTTTATAAAATCCATATCAGACTCTATTAATCAATATATTTTATCATGTCTGAATGGTAAACCTAATTGTATCATAATAACTGAACAGTTTTATATAAACTAATGTCTAGTAGTAAATCCATCTTTTTTTGGAAAAAAATATTTTGAAAACACAGTACTGTGATAAATGATACAAGAGTTAACTGCCTTCATTACATGCAAGTCCAAGTTAATATCCAGATTCAATGTTAGTGACTTTTTTTTATTTGAAAGAGATGTTTTTCCTCTCTACTGCTTTTTGGTGCTGATAAATGTGTCACAGGAAGTAGCCTCCAAACAAAGGAAACTCACGATTTTTCATGCATGATAGTGTATCAAGTGCAAAATTAAATGGTGCAGACAATGAAAGGAACTGATCTCTGTGATAACATAATCTTAAAATAAGAACAGAAAGTTGTTATTTTGCTCTAAATTCTGTTTCTGCTGTCAGCTGAGAAATGGTAATGCATCCTTTGCCACAGGTTAACCAGACGTGTCGATGCAGAAGAATGAGCTTCTTTAGGCAAGTCAGACTTCTGCTTTGGAAGAACTGGATCCTTCGGAAAAGACAAAAGGTAAAGCACTAGTCTTTGGATTTCAGGTTTGAACCATGCACTCCGCTGGATTAAGTGACTGGTACATTCATCAGCATGTCTCAAGTCCCCCAAAGAATCACACATGATCTTTGTCTGGGCCTTTTTATGGGCAACTTGTCTGGTTTGCAGAGCTGCTCTTTACAGACCAAACATAGAATACTTGTGTTGGGATCTTCTTTGACAAATAATACTGTGTACTAGAAGAGTTGTGGGTAGTAATATTTATATATTTTCACATAAAAAGATCTGTTGTTAGAAAACATCATGAGCACCATTCAGCTCACAGAGTTTTGAGTCCTAATTTTAGATTAGCTCTTCATACTCAGCTGCTCTTAGACATGATTCTAGTTAGGACCTTACAGTTCTCACAGATTTTGTCTTTTTTAGTATGGCTGAATGACATAAGTAAAGCAAAAGTCAGAAGTATTTAAAGTACTTTCAAATCCTCTTAGATTTTATGATATTTTGTCTTACATCAAACTTACCTATTACTTTTCAGCTTAATTCACCTTATTTTCATTGCTCTTTTTATTTTCTCTTTTAGCTAAGTTTTCTTAGAGTGAAATAAAACTTCAGACTAGGGTCTTAGTTATCTGACGTACTTCAACTACTTCTGCCCAGCAAAAGAAGTCCCTTTACCTGGTTTCCATGCTTTTTCTCTGAGGTCCTATAGATACAGACTGTTTCAAATGAAAAATCATTTTTAAAGTTTATTAAGGCATCTGTGAGACTATAACCATCATGCAAACAATTTTGCCATAATAACAGTTTAATAACAAAATGAACCACGGGATGAGCTGAAATATTTACTCTATGCTGACCTGATTTTAGTCAATAGGAATGGCTCACATGCTGGAATTTCCAGGATCAAAGGATTGTGTCATTTTCTTCATAGGCAATTTGAATGTTCTTTCCTTCATAGCTTCCTAGCAGACTTTCTCCCACAGCGTACGTTGTCATCAAGAGCTGATGCATATAACATTGCAGCTCATGATTTATTGCAACATGAAGGTTGCCAAGTCATACTTGAGTTAAGGACACCTTTTTGAAGCTGGACTTCAGTTACTGGTTGTCAGGGAGCTGTGGTAGTTTGGTTCTCAAGTTCAGAAAAAACAATGCCAAACAGAAAATCCATGTCTTTCTGGTCTTCAAATGTATGTACTAAGAGAAGTGGAAGCCACTGGTTTTTAATTTTTAACAAATGTATATTTGTAGAATTCTTCAGTATTTTCAGTATATGAAATAGTGTGTTATTTGTGCAAATCTGCTTAGATATGAGACACAAAATGCCAGCTTGGCTTTCAGGAATTGTCTTCTCTTTTTGTTTAATTTTTCCTATAGAATTTTCAAAAATTATAATTGGTGTTTCCAGGTGTTGCTAGAGATCCTCTTCTCTGATGATCATTCCTAGTTTGTAAGCACAGTGATTTAATCTACAGCTGAGAAATATTTTCTCCACCCTGAAGAGTAAAATATTTTACAGGAGAGCCATTAAAAATAATTTCTTGTTTAAGAATATAATCCTGCCTGTTTATTTGTCCTCACAGAGAAACAAAGTAGCCAAAACAAAAATTCATACTGTCAAAGGCAGCTCTAAAATATGTTTTGGGAAAATCAGACTGTTTTCTTGTTAACCATCATGCAGTACCATAAATAGAGATATATGCAATCTTCTACTCCAATTCATCATTTAGTCTAATTTACTTCACAAGACGAAAGACTTCATTGCAGAGTCAACAGCTGATCTGCAGCCAGTTTAAGCCTGTCACATTTATATGGTCTTACCACTGTGCTTGTTCCATTACAGCTCCGTCTGGATATTACCTTTCTCTGTGCATGTTTCTGGGATGTCTGGCTATTTATCTTGTAGTTCTGCAGGCTTATGGGCTGCTTTCTGATACTTCCAGTGCATTCTGAGACACCTTTGTGTCCTCTGGCTAAGGTCCACAGGAAAGAATCAGAGGGCTGACAGCACTGGTCCATCCTTACCACACAACACATTGTGTACCAGGTTGAAAGAAAGCTTCCCTTGGGCTTTAGACTTCAATCTTTTCCAAACTAGTTAACCCAGACAGAAAGGAATCACCAAATTCAAGTCTGAGGATTTTGTATTTCCCGGGGATGAAGAAAGAATCAACATCTGAGCATTAACGCAGATTAACTCTGCAGCCAAGGTGGGCCAAGGAGTCTTGCCTGTTCTTTCTCCTCTGAGTTTATGTGCATGTAGCACTTGTCCCAGATGGCTTACCAAATGGATGGCAATGGATGTTGAACAGACCTTGTGGACCCAGCTGGGAAGGGTCAGTAATACTGTATTCTGAGCTGTACACAACAGCTGTCAGATTTCCCTCTCTAATAATTGTTTAATCTGCCCTTTACTGCTGGTAAAATTTTGTCTGGATTTAAAAAGATCAGGCATGCATAGCTTCCTAGGTGGTGGTGGGTGGGTCTTTTCATTATTGTTCTGTTTTAAAAAGAAAACCTTTAAGATGAAGAATATAAAATAGCAAATTGTTGCCTGGTATAAAGCTTTCTACCCTTTTGCTGTAAGAATATGTTGTGCTTAACTAAAGCTGTTAGACAGAGTTATAGTGGAAAAATAGGGCAGCTCCAAAAAACCTGTTCTTACGCTGTGGAGTGCCTTTTGCCCAAAACAACATTCCTGTGTAACCCATCTTGGTTTTGGCTCTGCTGCTATGTGCGTTATTATCATATATTTGGTACCTAGTTGGTGAGGAGGGAGCAAAGGTAAAGAAGCAAGGAGGGCTTTCCTGTGCATGTGCAACAACCCTGGTTCTGAAGGTAAATGGTCCTGGCTCTTACAGGGAGGAGCAAAAAAGTGCCACGTGTTTGGACACAAAAATCCCATTGCTGTTCCTCAGAGCCCAAGGCCTGTGTTACAGGATCAAAGGATTGTCGTTTCAAACCTCTGCCAAAACACACAGAGGCAGTAAAACAATCTGAAACACAGGAGTGGAGGGAACAGACTGAAAAGCAGGCAGGATGTTGCTTTGTGGTAAAAGCAGTGCCCTTGATTTTCTGTCATGACACGGGAGCCAGTGATGGTTCTAAGTGTATGGAAAGATCTGGGCAATAAAGTGGCCTTTGATGGGGTCTTCTACATTATTGAATAAGGTGTTTGATCTTAATGCATAAATTTCTACAAGTATTAGGAAATTAGTAACATTGAAATGAATGATGACAAAAAGAAACAAAAGTAAGGGTCAAAGAATGTAAAGCTTATGCTGCAGTCTTTTACCTTGGGGTAAGCACAGTGTACTGACAGCCTGCTAATGAGCCTAGCAGTGTTAAAGTGTGGATTAAAAAAACCCTTTTTTCTCTTATATCTAATCCTTGTTGTAGAGTCAAGCACTACCTGCTGTCTCTTTTTACTTCAGTCAGGATGCTTAAATATTTCTTTAGAAGAGGTGGAAAAGCCACTGAGCACTGAGTTAATGGTGATGCTTCATGGAACTCTGATGAAATCCTTGCCCTTTTGGGTGTCCCTTTCAAATGGTGAAACAGGCAAAGGATAGCCATGGTCACATGCTGCACTGGGCACTTCTGTTGTGAGAAGAGGTCTCATCCCTTTAGCCACCTAGTGACTCTATGGTGATCTATTTGTAAAATTTATTTTTAATTTTTTTTTTCCCAGCTTCGTTTTCTAGTGGAGCTTGTATGGCCTCTGTCATTGTTTCTTGCACTTGTCTGGCTGAGGAAAGCTAATCCACTGTATCGTCAACATGAATGTAAGAATGTTTAAGATGTTATCATAATCTGACTTGTTGTAGGTAATGGCCAGGTGTTCTCAGACAGAGGTACTGGGACCTGTTTGTGGAGTGTTACTGTCCAGTGGCAAAAGAACAGAATTTGGTTTGAGTAGCTTAGTTATTTATAGCCATGTAGGGTAAAAATTACCAGTGAGGAGATAAAAAAAAATGTATAGTTTTCCTGTGAGATGCTTTCTGGTCAGGCATACCTGAGGTCTCAAGGATCTATCCAGTTTTGGATTTCTGTAATTCTGTTACTGAGAAAGTACTACCTCATTACCTATTTAAAAAATGCCTCACATTACTCAGAATTCATTTCTGTTAAAATAGCCATATAGCTTATATTGGTGACTTCTTTTTTCTCGGTAAAAGATAAACCTTTATGATTCCTATCCCATTCCTTCTGTAGAGAGCCAACTTATCTTGCTATTTATATTCACTAAAGCTGCATTAGAAAAGACACCTAACAGTTTATATTTTGTGTTTTGATACTCTAGGTCACTTCCCAAACAAGGCAATGCCATCAGCAGGAACACTCCCATGGTTACATGGCATCTTCTGTAACATGAACAATCCCTGTTTCCGCAGCACAACCCCCGGAGAGGGTCCAGGTGTAGTGTCCAACTACAAAAATTCCATGTAAGCAGAGCTGTATGTGTGAGACTGGGTTGCAGCAATACAAGCCTGCAAGGGAACTGTTAATAGCTTGCTCTTGGCACCTGTTGGGTGTTCATGGACATGAATGATGCAAGAAGAAAGGATGGAGTATCCTCACCTTGCTTAGAAAGGTCGCTCACTGCACCAAGGAATATTTTAAAGAATTGTTCTGTAGTGTGAATAAAAAGGAAAGATAATAATACGCCAGTGTGCAAACAGTGGAAGACAAAAATTTTCAGTTCTAGCACTTTGGTTTCATGCTAACAATGGTCATCAAGTTGAAACAGAGCTCACAATGATAGTTCTGGGCTTTTTAGAGAGAGACTTCAGTACTAGTCTCTAGGGAACACATGTTCACTTAATAAAATCCATGCTTTCTACTGTTGACTGCTTACTGAATGTCTTGGGACAAATCTTTTTGATAAAAGAGCATGGAACACCTAAGCCTTCTTTTCTCATCTCTAGAGTTGTCCCTTCTGAATTAGAGCTCTGATGAAGTAGCTGCAAATAGGAACTGCTGCTTCTTAGGTAGCACCTGTTTGGGCTATATACTTGTGATACTTTAATCGCCAATTCAGATACTAAGCTTGTTTGCAAAATAGGAGGAAGGGAGATTTCTGGACTATTACTGAAAAAGTGCTGTAGGAGTGTTTTATTGCATTGTTTGTTACAGCTGAGTCATGAAAGAAAGTACAGCAGGCAAGGACCCTCAGAGTGAAAAAAACCCTGTCATACTAAATATAAAAAATGCTCCAAACCTCCCTTTGCAAAGTCCACTTTGGAGCATCCAATGATTAAAATTCATGAGCTAATAATGTGAAGGCCATTAAAGCTCCTGTCACGTGAAAGTCTGTAACTTGGTCCTAACTTACTGTTTCACCTTTTGTTCCTAGCGAATAGGATTTAAAATAGTCACCAGAACATTTTTGGTGGGGTACAGTCAAGCGCACAGTGAAGATAGAGGGTTCTGTTTTCTATACATTCTGGCTCTTCTAGGTTGCTTGCTACAGAGCAAACTGTCACTTTGTCAGTCCCAGTAAATTCAGTGCATGACAGCAGAAGTAAATGCATTGTGTTTTCTGAAAGAATTTGGTCCTTCCTGTTTGTTGTTTCCTGTAAGCTAAAATGAGCCATGTGGACTGAGATATACTGTTGCATGCATGGAAAAATGTAACACTGTTGAAGAAGTGTAATGGCCTTACCTCATTATAAGAATTTTTTATGCTTGTTCATAAACACAGGAACTGATTGCATCCTTGCTTGATCTGCATGTTCTAACCTAGAACCAGTAGTTGAACAGCTGCCTGTGATCATTTGTTACTTGTGTTTTCCGGCTGCTCCTTGAAGAAATACTCTGAAGGCACCTAAAAAATTGGAGGGGACTGATGTGAGAAAGGAAGCATGTTTCTGTTTGTGAATGATTCCGTGTCCCTTGCTAGGCTGAGCAGGGCTGCATGTGTCCAGAATGCCCCATTCAGCTGCTGGAGCTGGGCCTGGGCTAGAACCAGGGCGGATTTGTACCATCACTGTGAGATGCATGCTGTCTGGTTAAGGTCCTGTCTCCACAGCAAGACCAGCATGGCCAATGAAGAAAATGTGTGAATGGCCAACCTTCTGCAACACCAGTAGCCCTCTTAAACCTTCTGTGGACTTTCAAATCTAACTGAATCCCAGACTACCTGAAACTGATGACAAAACAACTTTTTTTTTTCCTCATCCCTAATACAGGGAGAGTCAACTTCACTTTTTCTTTTTTAGGGTTTGTTTGTTTGTTTGTTGGGGGTTTTTGACTTGCAAGGTTCTCAAGAGTCATCACTCTTAAATTATTGTTTCTTCGTTATTCCTCCTTTCAGCCTTGCAAGGGTGTATAAAGATGCTCAGGAGCTTTTACTGGAAGCCCCTGAAATCCATGACCTTGGAAGAATCTGGGAAGAACTGATCATTATGACTCAGTTTATGGAAACAATGAGAACTAATCCTGAAAGAATTGCAGGTAATTGTTGTGTCTATATCCTTTAGACTACTTAATTTTTCCTTCTGAGAGCTGGATAGTAGTTACTTTGTAAGTTGGCAACATTATAATATATTTCACACGGGTAAGTTAAAATCTGTTCAGTGACAAACACCTGTCATTTAAGAGAAAAGAGAGGCTGTCAGCTCCATTCTACAACCATATTCCTTAAATAACAGTAGACAAAACTCGAAACACAAAAGGATAATGGATATCTCACCACACACAGTAAAACATGGCAGAAGAAATTTCATTAATTATTATTGCAGTAAAAGAAGAAGCAGTGAGAAAGTGTCACTGGAATATGCAGAAGAAATGGAAAATTAGGAACATGTCTGAATATGTGCCAGGAGCATAACCCAGAAAAGTGCTTAGAGGTACTTTGTCACAGTGTTAGCTAAAACAGGTTTGGAACGGTGAAGAAGGAAACTCTTGATAATCTGTTTAGAAAGAGAAAGCATTGAACGCTTCTAAACAGGATTGCAAATTGTAAATTCATTGTATTAACTTTTATTTAGAACAACCTGCCAAACTCAAAACATAGTCCTGAGGAAAATAGGGAATGGTATAATAATAAAGTTTTTGGACTTAAAGTACAGAATTTGAAAAGCTACTCCTAAAACTAAAGGTATAAAAATGGTCTGGCTTTGTGAATTGATCTGTCCCATTTGCAAATCCTTTGTCACAGGAATAGTATTCTTATTAAAATTAAATAGTTACTCACCATATATTTTTGATAAGATGTGTACAAACCATCTGATACAGATGCTCCACTATCCTATCAGGGGTTTATAACTAGAAGTAAAAAAGGGATTATCTCATTGTAAATAACAGTGAGATAACCAAATGCCCCAGAATGTAAACAACAAGAATTTGAGTATAATCTGAGCTGTTGTTTGTACCCAGCCACAGAAATCAAATCTGACTATTTAGAGGCAAGAAAAAGCATGTCATGCCATGGGTTTGCTTTGTATTGCTGGGCACCACACGCCATGGTCTAGGAAGTTGCCTTTGCATCCCATATCGACTTTACTCATGAAAAATAGAGTACATTCCCCCCCCCGTCCTGTGAAATAAAATCTTATGTTCCTTCAAGAATTTGTGGGGGGTTTAAATGTGTTTTACTTTAAAAAAAAAATTAGAAGTTTGGAATTTCCTATTATAGAAAACAAAGTTAAAAAGTCAGTTCCGGAGTTTAACTAATAAAATATGAGTTACCATCTTTCTGCATACAGAAAAAGTAAGATTGGCTATTTAAGTTGTCTGTGTTTATAGCTTACTACTATTGCTTGTAAGGAACAATCTTAATAGAATAGCTGCAAAGCTGAGCAAGGAAAAAATTGCAAATGTCAGAGTAGTAATTGCTCCTTCTGCTGATTCCTGAAATCAGACCTACCTCTTGAGTCTTCCTTCCCTGTCCCAGTCTCCCCTAGCGCTGACACTTTTGATGAGATGTGTTCTTGTGGTGTCCTTTTTCCTCCACACTGCCTGGATGCCAGGAAAGACATCAGTGAGAATATGAGGGACAGACCCCTGCTATTGTTTTCAGTGTTTACTGCTTGAATAAATATGTGGAGGAACAATTGAAGAAGTCCTCAGGCCCTACACAATTGAAGAAGTCCTCAGGCCCTACAGCCTTAGGCCAGAATACACTTAGTGCAGATGGAATTGTGGAAGTTGGTTGGCAAACTCTGGTAAGACTCAGCTCACAGAATGGAGTGCATGTTTATTAGAAATGTCTGAAGTTACATTCCCTATGTCAATAGGATACACACTGCTCCTGTCAGTTTCAATTGCCTGTTCTAAAACTAGAATTAGAGGTTTTCAAGCATTCTTTACCAAAGCTGTGTGAGGTACCTTTAATAAAGGTATAATTTAATGAAGTTATAATAAGTATTCTATGTGCATATAAAAGCTTTTTCTTGCACCATATTGAGGCAGAGTTCTCACTGATAAGATTTGTAACAAAGACAAGTTAAAAAAGATTGGAACTGTTTGACTTTAAGAACAGCAGTATTTTGAGTATTGTTACAGACAGTACTAGGGAAATTTGGTGGCCTCTTACATGTGTCTGATTTAACAGTGGGTGGTCTCACTGGTTTGCCTGAAGAGCAGTTGTTAATCTAGTCTAATATGAAGCATAAGCTACACTTTATGCTTCTCCAAAGAAATTGATTTTTTTCTAATGGAAGATTTTCAAGGGTCACTTTTGCAACACTAGAGAATAAGGTTAACTAACTAAAATTGATTGGCAGAGAGTGATAAATTAGTGCAAATGTAAAGGGTTGACTAAAGTTATTTACACAAGGCCCAGAAGAAAGGACACTAAGAACAGTACCATACTCAAATCTGAACATTTAAAATAAAACATTACATCAGGAAAAAGCAGACACTTTCAAATGCAGTCAGTGCTGCTTTCAATGTGTCCATTGCTGTAGCCCAAGTCTGAAACATCTTTGAGAGATCAGATATGCAGAGTCAGAACACTCAGCATTTTCTGATTATCATTTCCCAACAAAGGATTAAAAGTATTTTGAATTGCAAAAATAATTTTAGCCCCAGTTAGTCATGACTAGGTGTAAGAGCCAAAGCACATTCTTTTTACAGGTTTAAGCTGGGATATGAGTTTTTCTTTAACTTCCTTTGTTTGCTATCTCACTGATCTGTGCATTCATTTTTTTTCATCCAGGAAGAGGAATACGAATTCTAGACATTTTGAAAGATGGGGAGACCCTCACCTCCTTCTTACTAGAAAATGTTGGCCTCACAGATTTTGTTGTTTACCAGCTTATTAATGCTCAAGTACGCCCTGAACAGGTGAGTAGAGTTTAACAGTTACTGAGTTATCACCTGTGAGGGAAGAGTCTCCTGAGTTGTATGTGCAACGTAGCCTCAGTGAAGGCCTTGGTCCCACAATAACCGATGCCTTATGGGTTGTTTGTATAATTTCTCTTTTTGTTCTTCGTGAATCTAGAGGAAGAGATGTCTTATTTGTCTTTAAAAAACATTTTGAATATGCATTAAATATTAATAAATTATTAAATAAACAGAAGTGTGCTGTTGTTGCACCCAAATAACGAGGAGCATCAAGAAACAGTACTGGCAAGCAGTCCATCCATCCCCATGGCTAAAGACTTAACTTAAAAGCATAATGCAGCTGTGCTTCCTTTTGAGATAATAGTCCTGATGAGAGAAGAACTATTGGAGATTCTTAATTTATAATTTAAATTCTCTGCCCTAATGTCAGCATGGTGGCTTTTCGGTATTGTTTCACATGAATACGTGGAAGTGGAGAACCAGACCCACTTTCTTAGATTCTGATTGAGTAATAGGTCTGCTCAGAAAATTCAGAGTGAAAAGTACAGGTCAAATCCTTCCTGAAGCAGCTAAGCAGGGAACTATGTTTGACCAAGTCCAGGCTGTCTCTGCTTCTGCATGTACTGGTGGCTGGGAGCTCTGTGAGGAATGCTGTATTAATGAATGAATGTTGCTGAATTGGAATTCTGGAACAATTTCTACACTGCATTAGTGTGTGGGTGGAAGCAAGTGAATAACTGAGGCTGAAAGACACAGTTCCTTTGTTTCACTGCTGCATAAAATGCCAATACTGGAACTGTGTGTGGGCAGAAAGAGGGAGGCCATTCATGACCTTTCATGCAGTTCCTCTTCCGCATCACAGGTTTCAGCTGGTGTGACCAGTAGCCAAATTACTTATCTGCTGTATTCTTGTTTGGTATCTGGGGAAGCCCTCCCCTCTCCTCACTTTATCATGAATCAATACCACAAGAGCATACCAAAGCCAGTGTCAGTTGATACATCCTATGTATTTTCACACTCCCATGTCAGCTGAGATACTGAAAATTTGCTTCCTTGCTGCTTGTGACAAGGAGAATATGTACAGATATCCTGCCGGGTTTCTCTTTCCCTAGTCATCCCTAACCTCTTCTACACCAGAGATCAGCTGTGTCCGGAGAACTGAGTGCTGCTGTGTTGGACTATTAGCTCCCCAGTGGCATTCATTCATCTGCTGTTAAAAATTCTGCTTTCTAGTGTATGCAGGACTGAAGTTTTCAACACCATCACCCAAAGAATGGTTGAAACCTGTTGGAATGTAGAGTCTTTCTGCTGTATTTTCTGTGCTGATGTAGAAAGAGATGTAGTTCTTTGTATGCTGGAAATTAAAGAAATTGAGCATTGGTTAGAGGAAGCTTGAGGAGATCCGGTGTTAAATACCACTTTTGCTGCCCTCTATATAGTTTTCTTGTTAGCAGTAATTACAGGGATACAAGATCATCTCACCAGAGCTGATTTACAGCTATGACGAAAGAAAGTGCTGTGAATACTTCTTTCAGGTGAAAAAGATGCAGAAAAACCAATCTAATAATTTTAGAGACACAACAAGAGAATTATTTTCAGTGGGAATTGAACACTTCATTTTCTGTGGGAGGTAAATTGCTTCATTCCATTAGCCCTTCTTGATAAGCAAGTTGCTTGGGCTGGACTTATGCATGGTTGAAGTGGAAGTTTCAGAGCCATAACTAGACCCTAGATCTATGGTTGTCTCAATCCTCAACTGTGATAGTTCATCTCTAGTTCTTCGTGGTGCTCTGCCCTCTGTTTGCCTGCATATTTCTGTACACCCCTTCCCCCTGCCTCTGATGGCACAGAGCTGATCAACCTGAAAGCAACTTGTTTACAAAAGCCTGACTGTTGCCAACAGCTGGCTGGAGATCTAGGTCTGAGCCGCCTAGGAGTCAGGAAATGACACACAGAGCTGAAAGCTAAACCTGATCAAACAGCCAGCTAGCTGAAAAAATAATTTGGACTTCATCTTGCCTGCTTTGGCCAAACAGTGACACATTGATTAAAAAAAGAAAGTATTGAAGTTTCCCTCTAAGAGCCTGCTTTTTTGAGTCGTTCTAAGATAAAGATAAGAAACTGATGTTAAAACACAATAAGAAGCTCAGGAAAGATTGGCAGCAGCACACCCTACCGGAAAAATTGGGAGGGCGGAGGTTTGATGTTTTTCTAATCCCATCTGTTCATGAACATCATTGAAATGCAGTTACAGTTTGTAAATAACAACTCTTTTTTTTTTTCCTGTGTTTATCCTTCTCAGAGATGTAAATGTCACTGTTTCCTCATTTCACAAGTCAGAGCAAGGTTCCCAGGCTGCCTCCCTTGTGCAGCCCAGCTTCATTGCAGTTGACACTGCCTGACAAGGACCACACTAAATGAGGTGTATATGGTTAAAAATGCTGTTCTTATCACACACATCCCCAGAACGTAAATGACTGAGCAAATAAGCAAATTATTTCACTGACACAAATGAACTTAAGTCCAATTCAGTTGTCCCAATTTGAGGGAGGGCAGGGATGTGTGGCTTTGGAGGTTTTTTGCAAGACAGACTGGATCTGTCAGTTGAATTCCTTCTTTTGCATTCTGCCTCTCTCCACACTGTCTAATTTGCCTTAATGATACCTTTATATAAGTACAGCTCTAGTGCTGATAGTATCTCTCAGATACTTCTAGAAATTCACATCCCTTTTTTGCATCATAATTCCAAAACACAATCTGTGTGTAATTCAGATGCCTTTCTTTTTTGGTCAACTGCAGCTCCACAAGCTGAAACTCAGGGCAGTCATGGCAGATAAAATACAATGTTATTCTAGACCTCTCTACAGCTGCCTTTCATATTCTTGATGCTGACTTTCCATAGCCACACTTGCACTTTGGTTGATAGCTTCTGGCAGATGAAGCAATTAATGAATAACTTCTCAGTCTACTTTGAATCTACTCTCCAAAGCAACTGAATTAATTTTTTTCTCATTCCTCTGTGTTTTTAAATATTCTCTTTACAGGCACTACCAAAGAAATCTTAGCTGCTAACTATAGGAGATTTGCACATATAAAATTTCGATAATGATTAATTTCTTAATTTGCTTAGATAAGAAATAAATCTGCACCTACGTCTGACCTGGTACAGGTGTGGTGTGTTTTTTCGATCCATATGTCTTAAAGACTGGAATGCTCAGCAGATTATTTTTCTAAAGTAAATTATTTTCTGGGTAGATTTTGACAATTTCTTTATTGTGCAGCTTATTAAATTCATTTAGTCTAATAATATTATGTCAGTGCATAGTTCTTGTCTGAAAGTCTGTGTTCATCTCAAACACAGTAGGCATTAACAGTCATCACAGTGTTCTGAGCTGTTTTCCTTAAATTTGTACTGTGAAAGGAGATGGACAGAGGGTGGGAACATTAGCTTGTGAGCAATTTCCAGTGCTACTTTTTATTATATTGCCATGTATTCTGTGCTTCCCACAGCCATTATTCACTATCACTCTGCACAGCCATACAGCCGGGATTTACACAGCCATTGTATGTTAAACACACCCATCTACTGATTACCACTTCTAATATAAACACAGAACAGAAAAAGTCCAAATTTTTATCTTTAATGTTTGACCAATAGGAACACATTGGTTTATAGTTTAACAAATGTAAATGCAGAATAACTCTATAGAAATCAGTAGATTTACATGGGATTTACACTGTTGTTCCTGAGCAGTATGAAAGTTTCATAAGAGTAAGTGAATCATTGGTTTGGTTGCAGTTTGCCTATGGTGTCCCTAGCTTGACTCTGAAGGACATTGCTTGCAGTGAGATACTCCTGGACCGCTTTATTATCTTCAGCAGCCGAAGAGGTCTCCCTTCTGTACACAAGGCCATGTGTGCCCTGTCCCAGGACAGTCTACAAAGAGTAGAAGATGTCTTGTATGCAAATGTTGATTTCTTTAAGCTATTTCGGCTGGTAAGTATTAACACAATTATCCTGCCTTATGTTGTCATTTTTATTTTGGCTTATGTTTTGTTGCCCTTCAAGAATTTTTTTTTGTAATACTTCACCAGTTTTCCAAGTGGTCTTAGTAGATTTACCCCTGCAAACGTAAGGTTATGGATGTGTGATTGTTAACCTACCACCAGCAGAACACTAGACAGTTCTGAGTATGTTGTGGGATGAAACAGATTAAATTGGCAGTACAGCAGAACTAAGAGATTCAAATGCAGTTTTTAAATCAAAGTTTGTGTGGAAATATTATCTGGTCTTTCCAGTCTGTGTAGGAAAACAGTGTGTGGCAAAACCTACAGGAACCTTGCTGAGGATTCTGAAAATACCCAACACAGCCCATTCTGTCTTTGCTCCTTCCATCATGACAGAATTTTATGCTGCAGTCAAAATCATGATGCAGCTTGAGTTGGCATAGCCATGTGAGCCCTTTTAAAAACCCCAAACAAACAGATTAGGAAATTGTACTGGTTTTCATCACTCTTTCTATAAAAGCTTTTCCTTACCTCTGTTCATTTTCATTGCCCTTCTTTGTCTTCTAGTTTCTACTGTGACCTTGCTATAAATAAGCCACATCTACAGCCTTGGTTTAGTATGAAAATATTATGCCACTTCATATATATGTATAAATATAGGTTAATATTATTATTTTAAAATATATAATAAAATACAAATTATATCAAATTAATAAATACATATATATAATGGCATATGTTTCTAGTATTTCATTTGTATTCTGCACACTGAGGTGGTGCTTGCAGGGAACTATTCATAAAGACTCCAAGGTCTCTTTCCTCATAATAGCGAACTTTGAGTCCATCACTGTGTATGTATCTTTCATGTTTGTTTTCCCTATGATCATCCTTTGCATTTTTCAACACTCAATTTAATTTGCTGTTTTTCACCTCATAATTTAACATCATGAAACCATCACATTGTCAGTTTGCTTTATAGGAGCAGGCAGGATATATGAAAAACTCCTAAAGTTGCATAGGAAGTATTGATTGGAGTTCTCTGCCACAGTAGTGTAGCATCAAGATTAATTTAACATGGATTTTTTTCAGCTCTGAGTTGCCCAGAACTGGGAACAGAGGATGCCAGAAGCTGTAATTGACACACCAGCAAAACACAGTTTGATTATTGTAGCATTGATAGTCAGTCAATAACATATATCCAGTGATTTTACCAATCTTGATAAGAATTTGTGGTCAGCTTCTGAAAGCTGCTATTTTCCATTTCTAAAAATACATTGTCTTATGTTTTCATATATCTTATGCTTGCTGGAAGTAGCAGAGATTTAATGCTACAGTATTTCTAAGATAGAGTTCCAGCATTTAAGGACTTCATGTGAATATTCACAATATACTGCCCAGCTTTTTTACAGGTTTACAGTTCCTGTTCCTCAGAGTTTCAAAAAGCCCAGGTTAAGGCAGGTGCTCCAAGAACCCTGTATAATCTCTGCACAGACTGGTTCCCCTTAGGGGACAAGGAAAAGTGTGTTTTGAAGCCCTGTGTGTATTCTTCCTGCCTGAACCACAAGTCACAGATCAGAATACGTTAACATGAGCTTTCCACAGAAACTCTTGCCATTGTGACTCCCTGCCAGGTACCTACACAGTGCAGCTGTCTTCTGCTTTCTTAACCACCTACTGACTGAAGGGAATGGCAGGCAATCAGCAGGGTGTATAGGCGTTTTTGGGAAAGGCTTTTTAGGGGCTTGTCTCATAAATACCACAGCCTAGCTATCTACAAGTCCAGCTTTACATTTTGTTCTAATAGCAGAAGAAATGCCTGAGAAAGACTCAAGAGCACCAGCTCCAAATACATATGTAGCTCTTTAGACAGCTGACAGAGGAGGATGCAGTGACGCAAACAAAGTGGTATGTGACAGCACACCGTGGTGTCACCTGTTTCTTTTAAGTCACTGATAAATAAAATGTTAACTTCTGCTGAAAAGGCAGTTTGGTCAGTCTGTATGAGCCTGGGAAAGTAATGGTTTCTATCAGGTTTGACAGACAGTGAGGACCAGACTGTCTTCAAAATCAGGGAATCTCTGAAGTATAAAGTACTACAAATCATTTACCTCTGTAGCAAATGGGGCCTTCTGTATCAAAGCTTTGCTGTATTTGGAAGTTACCAAGAGTCTGTATATCTCACTGAGAGAATAGCCTCTGCGAGAAGCAGCTTCTCAAATGTTCCTGTTCCTGCATTCCTTCTCCATTTCTGCGCCATTTGGCATGGTGGGCTTAGATGGGCAGAACAAATCCCAAGATATATTTTAAGTGGCCTGTGTTTGTTTCAGCTGTGTATTAGAAAGAACATTTACACAGGCTACTGTGTGAGTCTGCACATGGGTACTGGATTTGTGGGCCCATGAGACAGGCTTATAAGATATTATTCCAGATAAAGTATTTGAGCTACAGAGATGCCATTTGGATTTCTTCTCATTGTTATAGCAGTTGTCATGTAGACACTCATCTCTACTTTTTATGTATCCACAGCTTCCCACTGTGTTGGACAGAAACTCACCAGGTGCTGACCTGAAGGCCTGGGGGAGGGTGCTGTCTAATGTCTCCCAAGCAGTGCAAAAGGTAAGTGGTCTAATAATAGATTACATCACTTTCCTGCATAGCTCATAGTCCTTGTTTTCCTTTGTTGTTTAATGTTCCAATTACCTGCTTTACCAGAAAGAAAATAGACTTGCTGGGGAAGAGCTGATTCCATAAAAAAATTCATTCTTCTCTCATTACAAAATAAATGTGGACATAAGTATTGGTAATTATGAAGTATATTCTTTTCTCCAGAAAAGATATGAAAGAACAAGAACTGAAAACGGTGCCTGTGACCAGGACAGAGGAGATAAAAGGATGAGGTTCTGACTGCATTCATGTTTTACCATTTGGGCACAACTATGACCTCACCAGATCCTTACCTGCTTTGGGGGCTGCAATTAACCAAGTCTTGTCTTACTGCAGCTAGCCAGGAAGCCAAGCGTTCAGGACCTTTTGATGGTTCTGCAACCATTTGTACAAGACGGAAGGCCAGAATCCTTAAGCCACTTGGTGAGTTCCCTGTCGGATCTTTTCTGTGGCTACCCAGAAGGAGGTGGATCCAGAGTGTTTTCCTTCAACTGGTATGAAGATAACAACTACAAAGCTTTCCTGGGGATTGACTCAACAAGGAAGAAATCTGGTTATCTTTATGATAATACAACCAGTAAGTTTTTCCACCAAACCATTAAGAGACTCCTGATAGGTGCACCTTATATTCAAATACTAGGATCAAATGTTGATTTTGTAAAATAACATTTTAAAACAGTTGATTCAGGAAATTAGAGACAGGTGAAATGATTTTACTTCATACTTACTTCGTAGCTAGAAGCAGATGAGCTCAGGAATTGACAACTGACAGAAATATGCATTTGCTTTTAATATGGAGGCATAAACATATGCATGATCATAATTAAGACAGCCCCTCTATTTTATCTTCTATTATATGCTACTGATATCAGGAAGAACAAGATGCCCCTGAAGAAGGTTCCAGAAAAGACAGAGCGGCATTCTGGAGTTACTTTTCTCCAAAATATTTTTCTAAACTTTATTTTTTCTCTTTGCTGGTTTGATGGCCGGGGGCACAGGAACTTAAAAATCTCTCCTTTCAAATAATATTCAATTTGATACATGGTGGCTGTTACCTTCCTTGCATAAAAGTACATATATTTTGTAGCAGTAATGTTCTACAGCATGTTTACATTTTACATAGAAAATATTGCAATTTAACAATTTTTGTTGCTTTTATTTCCTCACTTCTTGCTATTTTAATAGGAGAGAATGCAAAGCGGAACCAATTTTATCTTTTTTACCATTTGTTATTTTATCTTTTTATGTCCCCTTCTGTTTGCTATTTAGTTTTTCTTGACACTGAGCTCACCAGCAGTTTTTTCTGTACTACCACCCATGTTATAGCTGGTGTTCTGTGTCCCTTCTTCTGTGACAGATACGGTTACATGGTTACAAAGTACAGATGAGCAGTTTGCTTATAGAGACTCCTACCTTCCACTGTGTTGATACTTGGCTCTACTTATGCCTGAGCCTTCCAAAGACCTGTAAGAGGCCCAATACTCCATCTCTTCAGCCAGGAAACAAATTAATTGAATGCTATCCAAGTAAACTAATTACTTCATAGTGCAGGGGTAAGATAAAAATATTTACATTAAAATGTTTCATTTTAAATTATTGTAGTAACAGTTCTGAACTGTTCCAGAGTTCAACATCTAAGCCTGCAGGATCAGCTTTGTACCAGTATCAACTACAATACAAAGGAGCTATGTCATTAGGAGTAAAGCAAATAAAGCTCAAACTGCTCAGGGAGTTCTGAGCTGTCTCGTTTCCTTCCATTTGAAATACCATGTAAATAACAGCAACTTTCACATGGTTATTTATGCTTGCTTTTCCAATTTCCATAGTGTGTACTTTACAACCCCAATGTCTACTTAATAGTCTTTTCTATCCATTCAGACATTGTACTTCTGCACTGCAGAATGTGCTTTAACTCATTCAGATTCAAACTGTCTGTCCTGCCAGTAAAAAGTCCTGCAGCATGTTACATGTGATAGGATTTGAGTAGGGTTACATAAAGACTGTCTTTCCTTCTTTCTGTCTTCAGCACCCTTTTGTAATGCATTGATCCAGAACTTGGAATCAAACCCTTTAACCAAAATAGCCTGGAGTGCTGTGAAGCCTCTGCTGATGGGAAAAATTCTCTTTGCTCCTGATTCACCTTCTGTACGGGAAATCATAAAAAATGTAAGAAGTTCTGAAATACAAAAATGTATATTTCCAAAAAATGGCATCCCAAGAAACAGCTTTTTAAAAACAGTGACCCAATTACCTCAGACTAATGCGATTTTTTTCTCAAAACTCCATTTGTTCTGATGGTTCCCAGAGGAAGAACAGGTACTCTGTTTAAAATACAGGAGACAGGTCTTCACTGATTCATCCCATTTTGGTCCATGCTACATGGTTTTTCCAGCTCGCTCAAGCAGCTTTTTGTTGGCATGATTCCACATTTACACTAGTAAATATATTTATATTTATATTTACATTTACATTTACGTTTATGTTTATATTTCTATTCATATTCATATTTATTTTACAGAGGTAGGAACATGAGCAGCTCTATGCCAGTAAATATTTAAATGGGGCATCTGTGAGGCTTGGATAAGCTTATTGAGACCTAATAATGAGATATTGCAAACCTATAGCAACATCGTGGTTTAGTATTATATCTGTTGAAATCAAAAAGTTTTTTCACTTCATTAAAATAGAATGGAGCCTGGACTCTTCAGCGAAATGCTTGAAGCTGGGTGAAATTAATCCGAGGAGTTAAATCAAGGTTGCATATAACCCAGGTTTGGGCCACCTGAGCAGTTCACTACTGTAAACATCAGTACAAGGCATAGAACTGCTGCTCACAGTTCACGCAGAAAAACATCAGATTTACAGCAGCTCAGCATTTCAGGTCTTAATATCTTAGCTATGGGATTATCTGTCTTTTCCAGCTGCCTTCCATTCATTCATCTACCCACATCATCATCTTTCTTTTTAGTTCTTAATGGAGAGAAATAGTCAAGGGGAAAAGTTAAAAATAATTCTACCGAAAATCTAAGTATTTAAAGGAATTGAAGTTAACCAGGATTCATGTGTACTTCTTTCTTCCATTACATATACAACAGAATTTTATCCTAAGTGACTTTGATCCTGGCTGGATTTTACAGATTCTTTTTCTGATGGTTATTAAAATTTCTGCTGTTTGAACAAGTTGATTAAGTTTTGAAGGTAAAAACTACAGCTTTCTAAGTTAGGGGTTCCCCTCTCACCATATTCTGGATGGATCATAAATTCTGTCTATCTCCTTAGATACTAACACTCTTTTCTGCTGTTTTTTTCATCAGGCAAACTCCACTTTTGAGGAACTAGAACGCCTCCGACTGTTGACCAAAGCTTGGGAGGAAGTAGGACCTCAGCTGTGGTACTTCTTTCAAAACAGCCTGCAAATGAATATGATCCGTGTATGTTATAACTTATCAAAGATCCTCAGTAAGAGCAGCCTTTCACCATCTTTTATTTTTATTAATGGAGAAGGCAGTTAATTTGAAAGGTTTGGCCAGAAGTACATCCTTTGCAGCAAGGAATCTGTGGCCTTTAAGTTTGTTGGTTTGGCTGCTGGGCTTGGTTTGATGGCAAATCATAGATGCATTACAGCATCCCTGTGGCAAAACCTCAGATTTGGGCAGTCAAGAATCTGGCTAATGACTTCTTAATAAAGACAGCAATTGCTGCTTCCCTGCCTCTCCAGAATATCTTTCAAGAACAGACAACTTGATTTCCTTGGATTCTGTGTAGGCAAAGAAGGCAGGAAAACCATATTTTTTCTGGGCCAAACAAATTTATTTTGGGAAATTGCTTATTTCTGCATAATTTCGATTTGACTTTGATTAGCTGTAATTACTATCTGTAGTTAAAGTTTATAAAGCGGTTCATACTAGAAAAAACATTTCATTTCCTCATTTTTCTGTATTGAATTAGACATTTATAACATTTATCCTCTTGCTTACAAGGAGAAAATGCAATACATAGTCAAGGAAAAATTTCTTTTCGTCCATTCTTCAGATCACACATCCAGTTATGCAATTACCCGTCTGTAAAATTGATTCCTTAGCATACCCTTTTGTCCTTGTTCATGTGCTGAAAGAGTTATGGAAATGGAAACCTTCCTAGCTAAAGAGGGCGTGGAAACACAATTGTTGTAGCAAAGCTGTCATGATGTTTCTTCAGGACTCTCTGAAGCACCCTACAGTGAGGGACTTCCTGAACAGCCAGATGGGTGCTGAAGGCTTCACTGTGGAACACATAATCAACTTTTTCCACAATGGATCTTCAAGGAGCCGGGAGAAGGGAATGGTGGACTTTGACTGGCGGAATATTTTCAGTGCTGTAGACCAAGTTCTGCGTTTGCTCAGTCAGTATTTGGAGGTAAATTCAGCCCTGCCCCTTGTGGGAATAGTTGTAGAGGATATCTTAAAACCAGTTAGGCAGTACTGGGCTCTGTGGTAACAGACAAGAAAGTTAAAATCATAAAATCTTCGTTTGTTTCAAATTGAATCTCATTATTAAAAGCATGTGTTTAGAATAATACAGAAGCACAAGAAAATTAACACGTATTATTATGAAAGAAGTTCAATCCCATGATCCTCAAATGCTTTATTCAAAATGTTGGTTGAATGTCTTGAGTACATTTCAATGCTGAGAGACAGAAAGTGAATTCAAAACCACAATGAAATGGTTTTTTTAAGTATTAATAACCAACAGGCCACTAACTTCAGCAAGATCAGGAGCAGAGAAACTTCTTTGGTAAGTCCCCTTTCAGGTTTTTAAGGACCTAGACAAAATTCTGTTGAAACCTATGAGGGAGTTTCCACTTGTTCTGTGGTCACTTCTGAAAAGATGTCTGTCTCTTTCCTGGAATCTGTACCTCTCTTCTCTAGCGTGTTGTTTCCAGTGGTGCCTTCTGAGGATTTTTGAGAGAAAACTAGTACTAGTTATAGGCAACAAGACTAAGCCTAACTCCTAATTTCAATCTAGTTCAGTCTAAAAGACCATTTTTCCCCTTCAAGGAAGCAGGAACTAAAAATTCATCTGCCTTCCCACAGCTAGTACAAGAAGGAACAATAAAGGCTTTGCACAAAGCTCTGCTGGTTCATTCAATGATCTTTTTGCATCATGTTAGCAGAATTATTTCTTGTCAAACTGAGTGAAATACATTGCATGCAGCAGGTCAGTGCTGGAGCATCAATAATAATAGAGCAGTTACTGTACCTGGTAATAGATCTTTGTGTCCTAATATTCTTTGTAATGAGCTTATTCTTTAAAGTCTGCTGTTTACACCGAGTTGAACGACTTGAGAATGTTTTCCCACTGTGCCAGACACCATGGCAACAAATAGCTCCCTTTGGGGAACAGCCGGCTCCTTACCACCATAGTATGCAATGAGGACAGGTGTGTTGCCAGCAACTACCTTTGGAGACTCCAGCTCTCTGCTGCAAATTGTGATGCAGCTGAGAATCCCACAAATTATGCAGTGGCTGCTCCTCCTCACCACCCCAAGAATTTCCTGTTCTTCCCTTTGATTACCTTAGGCCACAGAACAGCTAAACTGTTAGTGAGAGCTATGCGGTCACCTCTTTATGTTTATTATTTTCTGGTTTTATCTTCCAAACCTGTTCTTATTATTTTGGTTTTGGTTTTATAAATTTTCACTGAACCATTTTAAAGTGTTAAATAATTACTGGGAAAAGATTTGAAATAAATTTTCCCAAGTGGTTGATAAATTAATTTTGATATAGTGAGGTTTATGAAGACACAAACTGAGTTCAAATTCACTCGGAATAAAGAAAAGCCTAGGTAGAGCATACAGCCTTTGTTTTGAATGCAATTCAAGTTAAGGGAAATAAGTTCTAGGTTTTGGCGCATAGACTACTATATAAAATCTCTTTTCACTTTCAAATTTTGTGAATTATTGCAACACTGGTGTCTTAGCCTATGTTTTTATACAAGCTTTGGTTTCACTCTACTCGTGCAGAAGATCTAAAAGCATTTGTGTTTTCTGTTTTGAACACTTGCAGCTTCCTTCACTGGACCCCTGGATAAGAGCCTATGCTGCTCCTCAGCCCACTCCAGGCACTGTCTGTTCTGCAGTGAAAATCTAGACAAGTCCAGATGTTTGTCAGTACTTTACCACAGATTTCCCTGAAAAGCTGTCTGAGTTCTTCTGCAGCTGAAATAAATATCTTGAAAATAACTCCTCCTGATAAAGAAACAGCAAATAATCCTCCAGATCCTGCAAAGAGACAGTTCCACGGGAGGGGTTTGTTATGCAGACACTGCCACTTTCACAAGAAATAAACTGAATTCCTGAATTCAGTTAACACCATGTGGGATAAATATATCCCAAAAAAATTAATGCAACATGAGCCAACAGTCTGATTTTATTTCTCTTCTGGCATGAAAATCAGAGAGTTTTCTGCCTTATTTTGCTTTCTGATATGAAATTCTACGTAGTTTAGTTTTCTGAAACAAAATGGAAAATGAACACCTACGAACATCAAGAAGAGTAAAGCTGCAAAATAATGTTATTAATTTAAGCACTGTTATGTTGTGAGTTAAAAATATTTTTTCATGTAGATCCCATTGAGCTGTGATAGTTCAAGTTTTAAAGGAAACAGAGCATGATTCATCACAGGGAAAGGTTAAGTAAAGGAGTCTTTAAGATTAAATAATAAGTTACCAGTATGATCCCTTTGATGTGGACTAATTTTTGGTTATTGGCTTGCAAGAAGTGATTGAGAAAATAAGATCAAACAAGATAGCGTGTTGGAATTTTATGAAGCAAAGGAATTCAATAAGTATCTTTCCAGTCCATCAGGGGTTAAATACTTCTACTCTCTGATAATATTTTGCCAGTTCTGAAGGGCAGAGGCTAAATATACAAACATAAATCTATAATTTTACAGACAACTAATGCTAGAGTTTAGAGCATTCACAATCTTTGTCTTACAATGCTTGTTAAATAGGACTTAAATGGAGGAACATAAAGAACTTAAGTTTTTATGAATTTTTGTCTTGTATACGGATTGATTAGAATACATTTTGTAGTAACGACAGAGACTAAGAAAGAAGGCATTTTTGTATTGAGATAGCCAAAACATGTTAACTTAAGCCAGCAGGTAAATCACATGTCAGAATTCAGCAGGGACACAATATGACCAGTAAGATAAATCAACTACTTGTCTGGTGTTACATAGGAATAAATGTCGAAATACCTAAGAGTCATTAAAATTTAAATGTATGCTTTGAGTTTTCCCAGTGCTTCACTTGACAAAGTGCTTTTCATCTGAAGTCCACAGCCAATGTGTTTTTCTTACAGATCAGTCATCCTTTGGCTCCCTAGTGTTCACTCAGGCACTTCCTAGGCTGAAGAAGGGAGGAGAGAGTCAACTTTTAATAGTTTCATCATAAGCTTTTAAAGCTGAAAATAGCTGTTTCAGTTGAACCTACTTTCCTTTTCTGCTTTCAACCACTGATGTTTGCTTTAATGTATCCCTCTTACTAGTTTATTCCCATGCAATTTTTCTCTTTGTACTTATTTGTAGTGCTTGACCTTGGATAAATTTGAAGGTTATCTTAATGAAACTCAACTGACTCATCAAGCCCTTTATCTGCTGGAGGAAAACAAATTCTGGGCTGCTGTGGTTTTTCCAGACCTAGAACCTACAACCAGAAATCTCCCACCACATGTGACATACAAGATCCGAATGGACATAGATGCAGTGGAGAAAACAAACAAAATCCAAGACAGGTACTTACCTGATAGTTCCTTCTCAGTTCTTGCCTGCCATAACATGAATATGAGAGACATAAGGGTGTTAGAACCTACATTGGTTACATGCATGAAATCCAACTGTATTTGTTAATAGTTACTCTGCAGTGCAGCACAGAATCCATCTCCAGTTACCAGGTACTAACATGAATGGTATCACTCTTGTGACAAGCCAAGCAGTGGGTAGGTGCAGGAATACATGGCAAAGGGATGACTCTGCTCAGAATCTGTTCAGTAACCTGCTTAAATTTTTAGTTGGCTCCAACATTGGGAAAGACAGGCAAGGAAGTCCTACGTGGATTGTGACTCAGCTGTCTTCCACCTGGACACCAGAACTTCTGTGCTTTTCCTCCTCAAGTCCCCACCAAACAGACTCACTTAAAGGGATATAATTTCTCAGGATATAATGATATCTGCAGAATATAATGATATCTGGTAGTTGCAATCCAGTTTGTTTCAGTTTAATCTCCAAGGATACCATATTCCAAATGCAGTTATTTCTATTCTAGAACAGTTACTCTGCTACATGACTAATTTATGTACACTTTTGACCAAAATTGCTATTGCAAGTCAGTGCAGAGAAAATGAAAGGAAAAAAAGAGCCTTCTACTTTCTTAAGTAATATGGTCTGATAGATCAAAGTCTAGAAAAGGCAACTCCAGGCAGTGCCCTTACCATTTCAGTTGCTAAGATTATTTAATTTATTCATTAATTTCTTTATTTATTTTCCACACAACCCTTCCCTAAACTCACTGTTTACCCAAATGATTTCCATGTGAATTTTCTTTTGAGGTACTGGGATCCTGGTCCAAGAGCTGATCCTGTGGATGATTTACGTTATATCTGGGGAGGCTTTGCGTATCTCCAAGACATGATTGAGCGTGGGATTATAAAGACCCAGACCAGCACTGAAGTGCCAGTGGGAATTTATCTCCAGCAAATGCCATATCCATGTTTTGTGGATGATGTGTGAGTAAAAGCAGTTTGTCTTAATTCTGTTGAATACTTAGATTGCTGGATGGTTTAAGATTCTCAAGCACCAGAATTAACCCTAAGTTGTGAATGTACTAAGGTATAAATGCAAGAATAATAACTGAGACATAAGTGAATAAATTTGGTTTTTTCCTTATCCTGTCATGACCCAGACTCCACAAACCACCTTTGCCAAGATTCTACCCCTAATCTCAGATCTGGCCTTCATTGCATCCAATGTCCAGACCTAAAATGAACACAAAACAGTAGCCCCTTAAAAGCAGCCATTTTCTTCCAATTTTGCATATTGCACAAAATTCAAAAAACAGTCTAGTACTTTTTGGCCTTACTTTTCCAGGCAATAATAATAACCTAACCTAAACCTTCACACTGATTACAGCCAAGAATCTATTGTCAACAGGGCATCCCAGACATAATGTTTTGACCCCTAACAGTGTCAGCTCTAGAACTAACCCTGTGGTTACACAGGACCCAGCAAGACTATGATCTTTTAAAAATTTTTTATGTAACTAAAACTAAGCCTTATGCTATAGCGTATGACCAGTGTCTGGAGCAAAACTGAACACAAGCACTGCCCTGTGTTATAACACACACTGTCTCCTTCAGTTAACTGCCAAACCCATTTAAGTGCAGCAAGTTTCTTTTCCCTAATGACACCTCTAAAACCCAGCCTTCTTTATGTCCAAGAATCATTTCTTAAAGAAAAACTTAACAGAATGTGCTTGTCCTAATGGAATTGGCACCTCTCTTGATATCTCTGGAAGCCTTGAAGAATCAATCAATCTGGTCTCAATAAGGGTACCATCGAACCCTAACCCTAAACTTAATCATACCTAGTTATAGCTGTAGATTTTGGTCCTTGAGCATACCTATAGGCCTTGCAGAATCCCAAAGCAACTTAGGCTCTTGAAACTCTTTCATTCCAAAATCTGAACCACATCCTTAAACAGGATTCCATTTTTAACTACGTGTCTAGTATCTACAGTCAAACTGGATACACGGTATTGGTTTCTGTTAACCTCAGCCTTTTTCCTTCCCTTGTGGATGCTGAAGTTTTCAGAAATAATGTGGTGTTCTTTAACCTTCTCCCTAATTCCTGTCCATGGCTTTTATGCAGATTGACTAGTTTTTGTCTTAAGTCTCATATGATTCTAGAATAGTGTTCCAGGACTGTGGCTGCAGTTCACTATTGAGGGCACCAGGAGTTTCTTTCTCTGGTAAAAAGCAGAGTGAAGAAGCTAAAGGATAAAGGGCTGGTTTGTTGTTCTGTAACAAAAAAAAAAGAGACTCTGCTCCTGGGAGTGGAGATTTCATGGCTACATGGAGGCAGAGGGGCTGTGGAAGCTGTGCCCCCCATTAGCACTGCCTGAACCAGCACATGCTCCAGATTCAATGAAGTTGCGCCTCTTCCCTCTTCACAGTGTGCCTGCTCTAATGCTGCAGTCTGTGATACACCAACTGTCCTGGTATACTTTCAACTCAAAAAAAAAAAGGCATTAGAGAAATCTTTTCATAGTTCTGTCAGTGTGCTCTGTGCAGGCAAATGCTACTACTTCTGATAAAAGCAGATTGCAGACACGTAGATTGACCTGTCATTCCCATCAGTCATTGTATGTTTGTCTGACAAAACATCACCATGGCAAGCCTCCTGTCTATTTCTTCCCCACTGAGAATACTGCAGAGGCAGAAGCCCCTTCTGTGCAAAAGTTTTCTGAAGCCTGCAGTAGCCACATGCAGTTCAGGGCTGATATCCAGACTGAGTGATGGCTTCTGCAGAGACCCTGCTAAAGTATAGTAAGTGCATCCTCGTGGTAACCTGTAGGCTGTGCTGTGCATGGCCTAGTGCTGGTTGCATGTGTCCACCAACAGGCAGAACTCAGTGTGCCCCAGGCCGTATCACAAAAGCATGGTTTTATTTCCGCAGACCAGATTGCTCTTCAGGAATTTTTTGGGGAAAAGTGAAGATTTCCCCTTTGTTTTGACACTGACGTAGCTATGATAGCATATGGCAAAAATGTAGTCCTATAGGGCTCAGATTTAGGAAGCTGAAGACTTTTTGCTCCTTGTTTTTTGGGAACTATGAGCTTTTAGCCTTTAAATAATCAACACCGGATTCTACAAACCCCATAATACGTAGCAGTGTGAATTAGTAGTGTTAAACAGCTCATGTAAGTGTGAACAAGTACTTGAGCCTGAGTAACAAAACCATCCACATCAATCCTAACTAGGGAGAGGGAGATGTATTCCCTCATCTTCTTCACAAGATAATTCCCCCAGCACAGCAAGGCCATCAATGCCAGGGAGACATTTTTTATGTTAATGTGTTCCCAGACCCAGCAAAATAAAGAGATAAACAGTGCAGCTGACAAACTGTGTCCTGCACAGGACCTTGCTACTTAATAACTACTGTAACTATAGTGTGTGTAATAGAAAACTGCCTCTGGTTCGCCCCCACATTGGGTGCCAAGGACTGTGTTGAGTTGACCTTGACTGGATGCCAAGTGCCCACCAAGCCTCTCTATCACCCTCTTCCTCAGCAAGAAGGGAGAAGAAATTAAGATGGAAAACCACTCATAGGACAAGATAAGGCTCTTTACTAAAGCTAAAACAGAAAATATCCCAAAGATTTTTATTCACTACTTCCCATCCAGCAATGTCCAGCTGTTTCCTTGGAAACAGGGATTCAGCATGCATAGCAGTTGCTTTGGAAGACAAATGCTGTCAATATCAAATACCCCCCACTTTCTCCTCCTTTTTCTTAGATGTTATATCTGAGCAGACATCATACACAATATGGAATATCCCTTTGGTTGGTTTGGGTTAGCTGTACTGGTTGTGTCCCCTCCCAAGACTTTGCCCACCCCCTGCCTAGTGGTGAAGTGGGAATGCTGGAGAGTCAGCTCTGATGCTGTGCCGGCACTGCTCAGCAGTAGGAAAAACACTGGTGTGTTATCAACACCCTTCTAGCTCCCCATGCAAAGCCCCAGCACTGTGAGGGCTGCTATGGGGAAAATTATCTCAGCTTGATCCAATACCCTGAGTCATGGTTTGTTTGAATTTCAGCAGCCTTTCTGGCAGCATCTGATGCTTTTAATGGTTAATTTGTTTAATTCTCTTGTCAGTGAATCTTGGGAGCAGAAAGACAGCGACACTCCCAAATTGTTAACATTAACATATGTCTTAAAATATCCTTTGTAGATCATAGTAAAAGCATTATGATAATTCACTGTGAAGAGAGGTGTATTTTCATGAGGTACCAAATATTTTGTAGCCTTCAATAACCCTTAGAACCTCTTTGTAAAATAGAAATAACGTTTATCTATCTCATGGGAATGCAGAAACCATTACTTTATTAATATTCAGGACGCTTGTGAGGTTTACTAGTGACATGGTATTGATGTTTAGACTGAGAATTTACAGTTCCGTATTTCATTAATGCATTCTTCCCCACTCCTTTTCCTTTTCATTTTGCTTTTCCTCTAATACTTCTCTGTTTTACCTAAATTTAATTTATTCCTTCTTGCTTTGGTAGCTTCATGATCACCTTAAACCGCGCCTTTCCCATCTTCATGGTGCTGGCTTGGATATATTCAGTCTCCATGACTGTGAAGAGTATAGTGCTAGAGAAGGAAATGCGTCTGAAAGAAGCTATGAAGAACAGGGGTATAACCAATGGCATGATTTGGTGCACTTGGTTCCTAGACAGCTTTTTCATGATGACTCTGAGCACATTCCTCCTCACAGCTCTGATTATGGTAAGGATTGCTGCTCTCAAACTCTCTGTTGTGTTTGCACTGCTGATACCAGTTTGCTGTTGAGAAAGAATAGTAGCCATTGATAGGGAGATGTGAATGGTGGAGGCCTGTTCTGATCACAGCACGTAGCAGGCACATTCTTCAAAGCAGACCTCATAACAAAATCAGCATTTGGCAGAGACAGAACAATAAATTCACTAGTAAAGATTTATTGTGAGGTCCCTCATAGAAAATACAGCAGGCTGGTTACTCTGTGTATTGTGTCTTCTGTAGGCAGATGTAGATCTCCCAATAAATAATAATTGTTGCTTTAAATCAAAGAGGTAATAATTTGAAGAATTTTAATCTTGTAATTCACTATATGCAATTAATTTTTAATATCCAGTACTTGCCTGCTTAGAAGCTGTGCAACTATTTCAATGGAAAAAGAGACTGCAAGAACAGAAAAACCTAAAAGAAGAATCCACCTTTTGCTTCAGTGATTCAAAATTCCTGTAATTTTTATAACTTTTCAGGACAGTTTGGATGTTGTCTCTGAGGACCACCTATTGTCTCCCCTACCTGAGAACCAAATTCTATATTGAGAGCTTGCTGCTATATTTTATCATATAAATGTGTAGCATTTTGATAAGGAAGACTGCTCTTGCATCTTTTCTGATGTGGGGGACTGATATTGGTATAAATACATAGCTAGAATTCAAGCTGCTCTGTCTTATCAGCATGTCCTGATGAGTTGTTGTAGTTCCTGGTGGTTCCATTGCAGCTTGGGTGGATAGAGAAAGCTTACTTTATTTGCCACACTGGTTTAATTAAAAATCAGGAGGTAATAATATCAGAGAAGAATGTGCTTGTACCGATAAGTCACTTTCTTTCCCAGATTTCACTGTGCCAGTGTGAGACACCTACATTATCATGAGACACTGCATCACTGTTGATAAAGAAATCAGTCTCTAAGGCCCAGTGGGATGTTGCAACAATGCTGAGACCTATTTATAGCCTTAAAGACCTATGTGAGCATTATATAAATTGACCTAATAAATAGGTCTCAGCATTGGTTTTAAGGGCTATGTAGATAATTGGCAGCAGTCCCTGCTCTTCTTGAGAGGGAGCATTTAATCCACAAAAGCCCTAATGAAGAAAGGTCGATAAAAGTTCAGCCAGTGGGTGAATTAATACACAAGGATCTCTGAGAAACTGCACTTGGATTCCTCAGCTGTGATACACTTCTGTTTGAATAACATCCAGGTGCAGAAGCTTTGTAATTTTCCTGTGGTTTTATTGTGGTTTTTTTTAAAGATGTGTTTTGCAACACTTCCATACATTGTCTTTTCTGCACGTCAAGCCAGTGGATTGAGGGGATGGTGGGAAGAGATAAATGAAAGTTTATGGTAATATTTCAAATAAATGCATGAGTTTCCAAGCAGGCAGATCTTGCTTGGAACCACTTACTTATTAAGACATGGACAGAATGTCTATTTTCAATCAATTATGATTTTTATTCAGTCTGTTGTACTAACCTGAAGTCACAATCCAAGGGCAGGGATAAAGTTAGATGAAGGATTTGTTATTGTAATGACCTCAGTTGTTGAAACTAATACCTGGGAGAGTTAGAAGTCATATTAGGTAAGAAACACTGGCTTATTACTCATTACATGTTACACGTCGATAGCAATTCTGACCTTTTATGCTAGCAGAAAGCTGCAAATACTTGTAAATTTTTCTGTTTTCCTTTTGCTTACAGCGTGGACAAGTGCTACATTATAGCAATCCATTTCTCTTCTTTCTATTCCTACTGACATTCACCACAGCCACCATAATGCAGTGTTTCTTGTTCAGCACCTTCTTCTCCAAAGCAAATCTGGCAGCTGCCTGCAGTGGAGTCATCTACTTCACCTTGTACCTGCCCCACATCGTCTGCTTTGCCTGGCAGGACCGTCTGACTGTTAATCTGAAGATCCTAGCAGTAAGCCTTTCACTGGTTTTATGGCATCTCTGCTCAGCTTGTCACAGTGCATATGTGAATCACAAAGTATTGCACACCTCTTCCTCTTGGCTTTTTGGACTCAGAGAGGGAGACCTCTAAATCTCCCATAAATAATTAAGGATTGCAAGTGTGTAAGCCTTTAGCAGACCTAGTGCAAGAGATCTCTTCATAGCTTTTAAAAAATTCAATAAAATTTATTTTATGTTTTGAATGCCAGGAAATTAGCATACTGTTTAAAATGTTTTGAATACTTCCTTGTAAGTCAAAGCAAATCTAACTTCTTGTATGTTTAATAAATATGAAGGCAGTTCACAAAATGGGGACAGTTAATTTTCACATTTTTTCATGTGCTATAACCTAGTTAACACCCTATGTCTAAGGATGAGAAGACCTCAGGTTCGTGTTCCTTCTTTACCTGAAACATAGAGTTAGGAATTAAACCCAAGTGCCAAAGCTCTGAGAATTACCTTCCATCTAATAAGTTGTAGACATTCTCCATGCAGTGCCTCCTTGTTGGTTCTCTTCCATTTTAGGTAAGATGCTTAAAAAGTCTGGGGAGCTGGAAACTTCTTGCTGTTTTTTGAAATGGAACCATGGTCTTACAAAATTTTTTCAGGCTGATTTTATGTTGCCCAGTGAGTCAGGAAGGGGAGCAGGTGTGTGAGTCCAGTCTCCCCATTTTTACCAAGCATTCTAACAACATAGGTAAAGGAACTGTCTTCTCTCCTTGCACTAGGAAATATAAGGAAAAAGGAAGAAAACTAAAACACTTCAAAAGCTATAATTAAGTGTAAATATGGCTATGAATCAGCTTTCTTAACAGAGGTACTCTATAGGTATAATATATACCTTTTTTAGTTCTACCAATTATGCAATAATGTACAAAACTTCATCCTGTCATTAAGTCAGGAAATGAGTAAGGTTGGCCTCTGACAGATTCTGATTTAGGAAGAAATCTTGAAACTAGCACACAGTTTAAGCATAAAAGCAACTCTCTCTTCATCTTAAAGTGAAGGAGGAGACATCCATGTAAGAAAGGATATTTGCTGGCCAGGAGCCATGAATATTTCTGTCTATTCCTATACTTTTGTCTTATCTTTATTGTTCAGAGGTTAGTTTCTGAACAAGAGCTAATTACAAGAGATAATAAGAGCAGGCTGTGCATTATGTAGAGGGCATGAATTAAAAATTTAAATTTTTAAGGGCAAAGAATGTATTGCTGAAAACCAAAGTTTCTTTATTTACTGCTCTAAGTGCCATATGATGATACCTCACTGAGACTTGCTGTTGTCCCCTCACTTTCCTAAGGTCTGGTATTCCTAAACTATATGTCCTGTGAAACAGCACTGTAGCACTTCTTCCTCTGTTTTTGCAGTGCAACATTGAAGAGGATGTTTGGATACTCTACCGGTTAATTAGTTTGTTGTGTGAGAACTGGCTAGCAGACATGACAGGGGAAGTAATTGTGGTTTTCCACATCCTGAGCATCTGGTGTACTTTCTGTCATGTTACTCATAGTTGCCCTGCCTCAAATGCTCACAAAATATTTTGTTTCTCCTAGAAAGTCAAAGGTGTACACTGCAAACTTCTAAATGCACCTATGGTATTTTCTGAGCAGACATTAATGAAGAAAAAAACAATCTGTGAAGGTTGCCTAGTAGTTAAAGGAAGTACAGCCAAGGTTGAATTCAGTCTACTATGGCTAAATACTGCTTAGAATTGCAGAGAATTAAGCATTACAGGCCAATATAAAAGTGTAAGAATTTTTCCCATGATATTTGTTAGGCAAATTTTAAAGCTCAGTCCCTAAAAGTCAGAGGTTTTTTTGTTTTGTTGTTGTTTTGGTGGGTTTTTGTTTTCTTATTTGTTTTTGGGTTTGTCCCCCTGTCAGGGTTGAATGTCATTTTTCCTTTATTCCAGAGTTTGCTTTCTCAAGTAGCTTTTGGGTTCGGTACGGAATACTTGTCACGCTATGAAGAACAAGGTCTTGGCCTACAGTGGGGTAACATCAGAACCAGTCCCTTGGAAGGAGACGAATATAGTTTTCTCTTTTCCATTAACATGATGCTTTTTGATGCTTTTCTCTATGGAATACTGTCTTGGTATCTCGATAACGTTTTTCCAGGTATATCAGTTTCTTATTCATATAAACTAGTGGCAGTTGCTGTAAACTGTGTTAGCCTAATCGGTCTCTGCTTATTTCACTGTCAGAAACAGGGTGTTTGATATTATAGACTGTGAATCCTATCCAGTTTAGCACTAGTGGTTTATTAAGGGCTTCCACTTTTCTCTCTTTCTTTTTTCTCTCTCCTGTTTTATTCCTGAAAAGAATGAAAAAGGAAGAAAGAGTAAAAAGGAGGATGCAATTTCAATCCTGTTTTGTAATTTAAATGGAAAATAAATCTACAAAAACATCATCTGTTAAAATCTGCTTTCTGTACATACTTTTCTTTTGAGAAGCTTCAACCATTTCTAGTGAGATTTCTTTTAATTTTTAAGAATATAGATTTAACAATTCTAATTCATATATGTACTTTGGCCACATTAGGCAAACTGTTTCTTAAAGGATGGTACTGTTCCCTAAGACACATGCTGTGTCCTAGGCAGTTGTGAAAGTCCCTGCGTAGATTTACTTTTTTTCTAAATGGAGATCATGATTCTAGTGTGAGTTCACAAAAGGATTTTCTTTGTTATCAATTACAAAATTCTGGAACTTTCAGTGTGAAAAAATGGTTTGTCCTACTAGCTTAAATGGTTTATCTTGCTTCATAATGAATATTGTTACAATAGAATAAATGCAAACTCTCATGCTGTACAAGCAAGTGAGCTTCTTTTCATTGATTTATTGTTCCTGCATGTGAACTGTAGTTCCAGAATGTGTTCTTGGCAGATGGCTATTTTTTTTCTTTTTCTTTTTATTTTCTGCAACTCTGTTTAAAGAAGAGTGGACAATGGTCCATTTCCATGAACACAGCAGGAATTTAAAAACAGGAGTTTCTTTATTCATAGATACAAATTTATTTTTTTCTGTCAGCACTTTACACAAAAGTAACACCTTTCAGGGCTTCTAATTAGAAGCTTCACTTCCTCCCAATATTTGCTCTGAATGTCTTGCTGTCTTTCTGCTGCTCTGTTCCTGTAGAATTTCTCATAGTGTTTCTCTGTCACACACATGCAGCCCTGCCAAATCAATGCTGTAGTCTTTGAGGTTACTACAGGAGTTCCCTGGATAATCCTTTGAACTCTGTGGTTCTAGTCCTGCTCAGGTTTGCTCTGAAGCCAACCACCCATTGGCACAATGGCACAATGGGTCCTTTGGCTATTTGAGCATTCTGCTCCGTAACAAATATCACTTGGATTTTGCATTAATCCTGAATAAGAAGCTGTTGTTTTAACCACCAGTTTCAGAGGGGAATAACTCAGACCATAACAAGGCAAACTGTTTGTGAATGCAGACAGAGCATTTCTGTGCATTAATAGGAGTACAAGTGGTTGGCTGAAACACAGGTAGTTTCTGTTTATTCACAAATAAGCAGACATTTTCATAAACAGTGGTTTTCGATTAAGAAAACTGACCATCTTTCAATGAGTATCACAGATTCCCCTTGCTCATTTTGAATGTTCACAAAGATGCCAGTTTTAAACATAGAAGCTCAAATTCCTGCATTCTATAAGTCAACATGATCCAGGAAAGCAGTGTTGACTTCTAGTAACTCTGATGTGACCTGATGAGAACTGGTAATGTTACTGCGCTGTCTCTTATCCAAACTGTAGTAACCTTAACTAAAAAAGCCCATTTTTGCTTAAGAAGAGGATTACTCTGTTGTCACTTTTCCTGAAAGGCTGTGTGCTGAAATAACAGTCAGAGTGTCTTTTCTCATTACCAGTTGTGAATTCTGCTCCAAGGGAATAAGTGTAAATTTAAAAAGCTTTTCAGTCATGTCAACCCTCAAGTGTTAAGTGGGCATCAAAAGAAAGTCCCTGAGTGAGGCTAGGATCCCCTCTTAAACAGTGAACCACTGCCTGGTTGGTAAGGATTCAGGGAATAGCTTCATTCTGTAACTAAACCACATTCTACTTTAAGAGAAGGTAAGACAAGTCACATCATATTTTCTGAATATTTTACTGCTGTCCAAAAGAAAAAAAAAAATCTGTAAACAAAATCTGTCTGTCAGGTACTTGGTACATGGTTTGACCTTCTGATACGCAACACTAAGACTGTAAGTGTTTATACTCAGACTTTGCTTAGATGAATTTGTGCCTCCTCCGGCATGGGATTATGAAGTGCACTTTACCTACTTATTTTTGTTTTAGGGGACTATGGGTTACCACAGCCTTGGTATTTCCCTGTGCTAGAATCATATTGGTTTGGCTCTAGAAGCCCAGAAGCTGAGAAAACAGCAACTGCTGATGGTGAGTTCTTTTAAAACTTTTTTAGGAATAGCTTCACTGATCTGCTTAAAGGTGACTGTATAACATTTCCATTAGCTGAGCCGCTGCAAATGGTGAGAGACTGCCATACACTGGGAGTCTTGGCAAGTGCCTTTGAATTTGGAGTGGTATGCTCTCATTAGAGTCATTAGAGGTGAGTCACTGTTCCATCGGAGAGCCTTTAAAGCCTGGTTTAACAAACAGCATCAAATCCCCATTCTGTAACCAACACCTTTTGAGACATTCAAGGAGTTCTTATTGCTCAGCAACCCATTCATGAAATGTTAATCTTGCACTGAGGTTCCCTACCTTTCTAAACCTAATTCTTTTCTATCTAGTTTGACACTAATTTAAGTCTGTTTACTTTCAGTTTCTAAGCAAGATCATAATCTATGCCACCCTTGTACCAACTTGAATAAGCTCAGTAAAGAGCCAGCAAGTTGATTAGGAGCTGGAGCATGTAACATATGAGATACAGAGGGAGCTGGGTCTGCTCAGCCTGAAGAGAGACAGCTAAGAAAGAGCTAGACTTCTCAGATGTGTCTAGTGGAAGGATGAGAGGCAGTGGATATAAGCTGGAAAGCAGGAATTCTGATCCAATATAAGGGAAAAAAAATATTTATTATGAAGATGGTTAGAATATTGGTACAGGTTGTTCAGAAAGGTTGTGAAATATCCATCTTTGGAGATAGTTGCCATGATCTGAATTGGCCATATTTTTTGAGGATTGAACTGGAAGTCTTTGGAAGTAATTTCTGATCTAAGTTATCCTATTATTATCTCAAGTAACCTGATTGTGCTGATCGTTATTTCATCCTCTCTTCTACAAACATTGTCTTGGGTTTTATGAAGCAGGGACAGTTGGAAATGTCATCTCTGATTAATTCCTCAGTAGGAGATTGTGATTCTTACCTATTTGAAGAACTTCAGTGGATCAGCTTACTTGAACAACTGTAGAACTTTTCACAACTCCTATCTTTTCTTCAAGGAAAATACTGAGCATTTTCTTTATTTATTGTAACTGGTTAATGTACTGGGAGGAAAACAGGATAAGAAATATCAGATAATGTAAATTCATGCTGGAAAATGAAGCTAATGATGTTGGTACTTTTAAAATTTACTTCTATTGGTGCACTCTTGTATCCCCCCACTTTGCCATTATAGGTGATGCAGTGAACTTGTTTATGCCACTATTTGTGCACCAGGTAATTTTATACAGCTTTGTGGGCTAGAATGTCTTATAGAAGAAAGCTATGGTGAAGTTTCAGAACAAAAATAAGTCCTAAGCCATCTGATAAATTACAGTTGTGCTAGTTTCACTCTAGACTGCCAGCTTCAATTTGTGTTATGTAAAGAGTCTCTTCAGGGGCTCCTACTTTCTTCCTGCTTCAAGCCTGATCCAATGTGACTGTTTTCCTTCATGCTAGCAATGTCTAAGACCAAATTGGAAAGCCAGAAATTCTTGTTTAGAAGCTAATACCAACTCATTTATTCTGGCCTGGTGCTCTTAATCTAAGTAGCAGTTTAGCAATTTGCTTTTCACTTAACTTTTAAATTTTGTTTTAATTCCTCTCACTCCCTGTACATCTGGGAAAAGTTTGTATGGCCTTTCTCTTCACGTGGTAAGAACTTGGTCTAGAGCTGCATGGACAAAATGTAAAATATGTACCTCATATTAGTCAGGATCTTACTCTGAGTCTACAATTTCAAAATTGTCAGTTGTTTTCCTTAAATATCTGATCTTGACACCATGAAGCAGATTTTAAGCTAGATGGTTTTGAATGCTGTATTCCTAACCTGAGTAAAACACTGATGGTTAATGCCCTTGAAAAGCTCAAGGCTTAGGACTATCTCCTTTTCCTCAAAATACCTCTAGAGATAAGAAGATATTAAATTTTTGTTAATTAAATCTTGGTTACTCTTGGTTTATATAGAAAAAAGTCCAGAGTCAGAAGGCTGTGTGGATCAGAAGACCATGGAAAGGGAAAAAAATGAAAGCAGACCAAATAAATCTGAAGAACCTGAAAAAACAGAAGAAAAGAGTGACAGCCAGGGGAAGAAGGATGGTAAAAACAAACAATGTAAACACAAACGAGAAAAAGAATCCGGCGAGCAGGGGAAGCCTAAGACAGATGTCCAGGACAAAGATGAAATTAATAGTAAGGAGAGAGAGCAACCTGAGTACTTCTGAGATACTATACTCATTGTACTTCATGACAAACTAGACATAGGAGTGATTGGAGCCAAGCTACATGAGCCAGTAGGCGCCCAGTAGGTGATAGCATGTAACTGCCAGAGCTAAGCACAAGAGAGACACTGACTCTTATTTACTCCTCTTACATTCATCATCCCTTAGAATATTTTAGCCACTGCACATAAGACAGCTGCCTTCCAGAAGTTCCTTAACTTGTATTTTTATCGTGCAAATGCAGCCTGTTTCTTTGGCAAGTTAGTTTTCATGCTGAGAGAAGCCTCAGAGATGCATACGCTGACTTTTTAAAATTAAACAGAGCCATGACTTCAATTAAAATACTTATGCTGAGAGGAATGTTCTTCCCTCCTAGTCCCAGCCATCCTCCTTTTTTTTTTGTCTATCTTTAGTGTGTTTTGCATCTGTAGGGAAAGGCTGGTTTCAAAGGGATTTATCTGAAGTGCTCTGCGTGTCTGTCTGCAGCCTTTTCTGATGCTGACATTAGCCACCACCTAAGAATTCCTGAATGATCTGCCTTGTTTTCAAGCCCCAAAGTCATCTTTTGTGGTGAGCCAGAGGAGTTTTCTGTATGAGATGCTCAGAGGAATGCATGTGGATTCTGTAGCACAAGTAACTGCTACAGGCAGCTCTGAGCCCATTCTGACTCTCTTGAAAAGCTAGAGATAAAAGTAGGGTCATCAGAGCTCCTCACGTAGGCACTGAAAACATGCATTCAGGGTGAATGGAAACAGGACAGGACTTCAAAAGAAAAAAGACAGGGAGAGGTTAAAGGTTATTTCAGCCAATCTTCTCCTAGTCCTGCCTTATCTTTTTGGTGCTTTGCTCCTTAGTTCCCAGCTTCCAGCTGCTCCGTGGCCAAAAAGGAAGGGCTTTCTGCCTGTCACTGCACACAAAAAGCTTGTCTTCCCTTTCAGCCACCCACACAGGAACTGGGAGGCATGTGGAGAAGCCAAGAGCACACCTAGTACAGTTCAATGACACTGAGGATATAGGATCAAAATGGAGAGATATGAATCACAAAAAAAAGGGAGCTCAACCCTCTACCAGTGTCCTTCAGGTGATGCCAAGCAGATACTGGGGGAGATCATCAGAGAATTTGCCTCAGAACTTGTCAGTGAGTCTTGCAGGCAAATATGGATTAAACTTATGATGCATATAAAACCAAGGAAGGTGCCTCAGTTGCCAGTATATGCACAGCTATCAAGCCAGACTCCATGTGAACTTTTGTGAATACAGAGATGTTTATATTTGTCCCAGTAAGGTTAATGGAAACCTACAGTCCTTTCATAAAGCAAAAGCTAAGTTATTAATAAACAAAATTTTACTTAAAATAAAGCTACCCGTCCTATAATGATTATTTCAGCTGTTCTATGGTATACACAGCTCTCTCATGTACAGCATATTTGGAACTTTTTCCTGAGTATTGTCGGTGACAATAATGACAGTCACACAGGCCACTGTTGGAGGTGGGGCTGGTTTCGCCCAGACTGCATTGGCTGCTCTCCACACAGGCCTGCTGGGTACTGAGCAATTTAAGTAAACTGCAATTGCAAAATAAGCCTTCCTACAAAGCCTAAAGCATTCTGTGTAAACAAAAGTGGACAGGGTCTTTAGTTTCAGTTTCTCAACTCCCATAATTCACATTGCCCAAGGGCTTAATTTACTTCAAAGGAAGTTTGTTTTGTCTAGAAGTTGGTGCAATAAAACGTTCTGATGGTGCTATTTGCAATAATGCATTTTTAATCCTGAGAGAAGCCATCTCATGTAGTGCTCATGTTACTATCTAAATCTTGACCTGGTCTCAGCAATGGGGTAAATTTCACCTACCAGGATTAAAGGCAAATTTTTTTTGTTGTGTTTTGTTTGTGTTTGGGGGAAGTTTTTTAAGCATCATGGTCAAAGACTGCACAGCTGGGCAGATTAATTGAATGGCAGATTTCAGCCGAGCCAGAAAGGCAACCTGCTGCTTGTTTAATGTAATCTCTCAACCTATCTAAGTATTTCCAGGAAACAATTCCAAATAATCTTCCTGCTACACAGTGAGAACAGAAAGCATGTTCAGCTTCCCCTGATCCAATGAGTTACCTCTCCACAGACCACCACAATTCCGGGTTCTGCTCCTCCTGTCATGGATATGAGGGTGACTCTAATGTCACTGGCATGGGGGTGAATCTAAATATTAAATTGCACTACAATTACAAATCTGGCCTCAGTTTTGTACTGGTGTGACTTGAAGAATCTGGCCCTGGAGCATGATGCTGTATTATAGTGGGTATGTGCTATTCTGCACTTACTGATGTGTTATCATCAGAACTAGGATTAAAACCAGGTGCTTTTATTCTTTTTTCATTCTTGATTTCTTGCCTTTCAAGTAAATACCTTATTTGAGCCCGAGCCAACAGGACTGGTTCCAGGAGTATGCATTCAGAACCTGGTGAAGATTTTTGCAAACAGGCCCAAACCAGCAGTAGACGGGATGAATCTTACTTTTTATGAGGGTCAGATCACAGCCTTCCTTGGTCACAATGGAGCAGGAAAGACAACCACCATGTAAGTCTCTTATTTTAGAAGAAGCAAATCCAGGGTAGTGCTCTATTACTGGAGCAGTCTTCTCTTTTCACTCTTCCCTTGTCTCTCTATCACCCCTGTAGCTGGCTTCACACACAACATTAGGCTTTTTCCAGACAGGGAAATGCTGCCCCCAGGCATAAAGAAGATATCCTGGATTAGCTAAAGCCCTGGGAGGGAGGTAATGCATGACACAAACAAGTGAAAGTCTAGAGAGAAGGAAGCAATACTCTCCCTCAGAATTCACTTCCCATGGCCAAACTACCATAGGTGAAGAAAGATAAGGATTTTCTGGCTGAAAGGGCTGAAAATTTGCAAGCCACTACATTCCACTTGTTCTTGGTTTCTCTAACTGGCTCTAGGTCAGCCACATCTTTTGGTCTGTGTGCAAAGGAGTATAAAATACAGGCCCTCTTTAAATCAAATGGTTACACGCATGCAAGATCCATGTCCAGATTAAAATGTTCCTCTAGTCCTAGAAACTTAGCATCCCAGGAAGCTGGACTTTTACCATATTTAATTTTCTGTATACAGAACCTTATTTAGCAAAATAGGATTAACTGGTGAACTAAACCTTTTATAAATCTGTGACAAGTTCATCAAACGTTGAAAGAACTGAATGTGTTTCATTATGACTTTTCCCAGCAGAATACTTCAGGATTTTTCAATTAAAACACCTTTATTTCAAAGGCACTTTAAATTGCCTTTTAATTTTTTTTAATTGTTTCACAATGAATATGTTCAACCCAAAATAAAAGCGTCTTAATCTGCTGAAATGTTTTGTAAATTTGAAGGGGTTTATTCTTATGATAAAACCAAAAATTTTTACTGCTTTGAACTTTTTAAAATTGCAAAATACACTAATCACCCAAACCTAGTAACAGACGCCACCCATTTACAACATAACATTTGGTCTTCTAGTTTACAGAAAATAAAGGTGTAGGGTGTGAGTCAGCATGGCCAAAGACCTCAAACCATTATTCTTACCTTCATCCTACTGAGCTTCATTTTAGACCCATTTATATGTCGGGGTGATATAACATGCTGAACTAAAACAGTTTCTTAATGGAAGCCAGAACCATATAGACAGTTGTATCAAAAATTATGCCAGCAGATCCATGAGATTCTCTGTAGCAGATCAAGAGTGCTTACATGCATGCTTTTCAGTGGAGTTGTTTCATCAAGGCCTATAGTAAGAAGTCATCATGCTCCATCTAGTGGAATCGTGCAATGTAGCTTCCTTATTTAGCACAGAGAGATAGGAGAGGGGGAATTTCCTCATTTTATTTTCCCAGGTCAATACTGACAGGCCTCTTCCCACCCACATCTGGAACTGTGCTGGTTGGCGGCCTGGATATCCAGACTCACATGGACTCCATTCGGCACAGATTAGGGATGTGCCCTCAGCACAACATCTTGTTCAATCAGTAAGTATCGCTCCATACTGGCTTTAAGAAGCATCCCAGTCTGTATGCATGAGAATCTCCAAAGCCTGTGTTGTTTCTCTTACTGTGCTGGCAGTAGATGTATTTCAGAGGAATACATCACATCCTGCAGTAGAAATCTCCTGTATCATTTCGCTGGGAGCAAAGTTTCTTAGGAAAATGACAGTGCTCCTGGTGTTACTTGTTGCAGTGTGGGTTAGCAGGGGTTAGGCTGGAGGTTCATGCACTACAATTTAGGACTCCTAAAGCAAAAAAATCCAAATTGACAGTGCAGAAGAAGGACTTTTTATGCCCATTTCTCACTACCACCCAACCACTTACTGCCTTCTCTGGTGATTTCCAGCTTCACTTCCATTAGTTTGTGTTCATCTCAACAGCAGACTCTCTTCCATTTTATTCCCATAAATGGATGGTTTGATGCCTGCTATACCTGTTCCTTTAGTAGCAGGTTCTGCTTTGAAAAGGCAAAGAAAGAAACTATGACCTCCAAGTGAAGTGTGTTGATCCCAAAGAAGATCTTTTAGGGTAATGCAACCTCTCTTCCTTTAGCAAGATAAATCTCGAGTGAATTTATTGCTGCTTGGGGAAAAAACCAGCTTATTCATTTAACCTCCCTTCTTGCCTTTCTATCTGATTTCACAGCCTTACTGTAGCAGAGCACATCTTGTTTTATTCTCAACTGAAAGGAAGATCCAGGGATGAAGCTGAGCAAGAGCTGGAAACAATGCTGGAAGACATGGGCCTCACCCATAAAAGGAATGAAGAAGCTCAGAATTTGTCAGGTGCCCACAGGAATTTTCTAAGATGTTTTTCCTGCAGCCTTTTCTTTGTCATTCATAGAATCATGGAATGGTTTGGGTTGGCAGGGATGTTAAAGATTATCTAGTTCCAACCCTCTGTCATGGCCAGGACCACCTTCCACTAGACAAGATTGCTCACGGCCCCATCCTACCCAGCCTTTGGGCAATTATTGTTCGAGTTACATATTTGAGGCCATATTCTAACACACCAATGTACACTGTAGGGGGGCTTTATTTTAAAGGAGTAAATGGGACTGTACAAGTAGTAAAGCTGGCACAACCTGTCCCTAAAGCTCCTATGTCTTATAAATATACAGCAAATGCAAATATACTTAAAGCTATTAGTTTTAAATAAATAAATATATATATAATTGGTTAATATAAGAAACAAAATACAATCTTCTATTATTTCAAGGCAAATGAAATACTATGCTATTATGCTGCCCAAGTGTATGGATCAGTGCTCCATAATACTGTATTATTTGGTAGGAGTAGTTTCTTCCATTCTGAAGATACAAATGCACACAGTGTATTTGAACAACTCTCAGATTCCAAAGATGATTTGTATAAACAGCCAGCTGTTCCTATACTACTTTGTCCTGATTGCAACTATAAAAGTTGGTTAATTTCACCAAAGAACATGAAAACCTCATATCTTCCTACTTTTGCTTCTGGCAAGAATCAGAAAATGCAACGTGTAGATGGAAAATATATATTAAAGAAAAAAAAGTTTGGACAACATGTTTTGAACTTCAGAAGAAAAATTACTATTAATTTATCTTTGCAGATATGTGTCTGAGGACGGGTTTCATTTTGTTTGTATCAGTTTGTCCCCACACCAAAAAGCAATGTTAATTACATCCCTGCCACTTATATAAACTCATCTTATACTCCTGTATGTGTTTATCCTCTGGTAGGTGGAATGCAAAGGAAACTGTCTGTTGCCATTGCTTTTGTGGGTGAAGCAAAAGTGGTAGTCCTGGATGAGCCCACTTCTGGAGTTGATCCATATTCCAGGAGATCTATCTGGGATCTTCTGCTGAAATATCGCCCAGGTAAGAGATTTGAGAGTAGAAACTGTTTGATTTTTTTGGTAGGATATTTTAAACTTGTCGTAGATGCAATATGTGCCTGCTGTGTAAACTGTCATGAGTAGTGGGATACGAACACAAGCAAACAAGATTCTTTGAACAGATACCTATGGTTGTGGCAAACCTGGGACCTGGCTTTGGTGCAGAGAAATAATTGCCAAAAAGCAAAGCATAGTTTTGAGTTCCAGAGAGAGTCCATGCCTTGAACATTCCTCCTTGTTCCTTCTAGGCAGAACAATTATCCTATCAACCCATCACATGGATGAGGCAGACATCCTTGGAGACAGGGTAGCCATCATATCCCAAGGGAAACTCTTCTGCTCAGGCTCTCCTGTATTCCTAAAGAACTCTTTCGGCTCTGGCTTTTATCTCACCCTTGTTCGCAAAGTGAGAACCACAAAAATGGGAAGGGCTACTGTAAGTATGTATCTCCCTCCCTGCACATGTAATCCAAATAATGCTTGCACTGCACCGAGGTAAAAAGCAATTAAGTGCTGCTTGAGACTGTGTACAAAACTGCAGTTAGTCTTATGATGATATAATTATGAATATCATATTAGCATGGTTTGGGTTGGAAGGGACCTTAAAGATGATCTAGTTCAAACCTCCATGCTGTGGGCAGGGACACTTGCCACTAGACCAGGTTGCTCAAACCCCATCCAGCCTGGCCTTGAACACTTCCAGGGATGGGGCATCCACAGTGTCTCTGGGTGACCTATTCCAGTGCCTCACCACCCTCACAGTACAGAATATCTTCCTAATATCTAATCTAAATCTACCCCTTTTCAGTTTAAAGCCGTTCCCCCCTGTCCTATCACTACATGCTTGTAGCTCATTTGTAGCCATCTCTGGGTGCTGGGGGGGTCTCTAAAGTCTCCCTGGAGCCTTCCCTTCTCCAGGCTGAACAACTCCAACTCTCAAGCCGCCTTTGTCCTTATACAGGTCTTTCTGATTCTTGCTTTTGCAGTACACTGATTTTAAACATTAGGTAGTCTGGTAAGTAGCTGAGACACCAGAAAAGTCTACATCTATCCGTACCTAAACCAGCCTCTCACAGCTTGAAAAGTAGGGTTCTGGATTCTTTATGTTGAAAGTAGTGCTTCCAGTCCTAGTAGCAACACAGTCTGTACACTCATGGCCCCTGCTGATTGCATTTTCCCAGGTATTTTGTATGCAGTTTAGAACTTATTTGTGCAGATGGATTTATGTTTTCTGCATTGCTTAATCCAGTCTTCAGATGATTTTCAGTATATGTTCAAGATGCTCTGGATATGACGTATTTTTCACGGACTCAAGCTGTTCAAATATTGACAACCCTTACATCCTGTTTTGAGTGTATCTGAAGCACTTTCATCTTTCTATCTCTTGCTCATCCATGCTAGTCATTTTGTAGCTGTGGATCTCAGTGCTCCTGCTCCTGCTCCAGCTGTGTGCACAGGGGTGAAGAAGGCATTCCAGAGCTGGAACTGGATGGTAAGAAGCAGGATGGTTCAGCATTCCAGCACATAGCTATGTCTCCTCTTACGCTGCAATCTTGTCTTGAAGATCAATGCTGCTGAGGTCCACTTCTTTGGTCCTTGTGTCTAACATTTGTATTGTACTATAACATGACTTTAATAAGGGTTCTTTGTGGTTTTGCTTACCATTGACTGCTTTTTGTGTATGTGGTCTCAGGTACAAATGATGAACTAGAAGTTTGTGTGCTTTACAAGTTTAGTAAAGAGTTTCGTGTAATTTGTTAATGAAAACTGAAGCATATCTAGAGGAAGGAAATAGAAAAAAAAGTAATTTTGGCTTGTCTGCATGAGAGAAGAATTTAAGTAGATATCCCTGAAGATTTTGTTGTGCTTTATTAACAAACCTGAAATAGTTTCCCGCTACATAGATACAAAGCATAATTAGCAACACAGCCCAGCCCAGGGCAGAATTAACTGAGATATCTGAGAGTTACGTAATAGACCAGTACCCTTTTAGTGCAAACAACAGGTTTTGAAATCATGCTTAATATGGTTAAATATTCATTCTATGAACACTGTTTTGACTTTTCACAGGAGATCTAAATGAGCTAGCCGAAGTAATCCACCATCATATCCCAGAAGCAAAATTAATTGAAAGCATTGGTCAGGAACTCATTTATCTTTTGCCCAATAAAAACTTTAAACAACGATCTTATGCCAGTCTCTTCAGAGAACTGGAGGAAACATTGGATGACCTGGGACTCAGCAGTTTTGGAGTTTCAGACACACCACTTGAAGAGGTAACAGACAGATTGAAATACCTGCTGACCTTACCATAAGCACCCAAAATGTTCCTGTTCTTAAATATGTAATTCTTAATATGTCCTTCAAAATCTAGTCCCATAAGCTGTGGCACACTCCGAAAATCTTTGAGAAGGGCCTAGAGAGAGGATCCAAGCCTTACTTCATTGTAGCCTTGAGGAGCCTTACCCATTAGTCTGAAATGTGTCCCTTTTATTTGTATCTTTGTTCATTCATTTATTTTCTGAGGTATTTCATAAGAGACCTCTGATTGTGTAATAAGATGAAGTACTGAAAAGGTATCCAAATTTTTTTCTTTTATATTGAAGGATGATGTATGGTGTTCTAAAGGTCAGGTTATTGTAACTATTCTTTTCCTAACCAGAAGACGTATTTCTCTATGGCAGGTTTTCCTAAAGGTCACAGCAGAAGCTGACCCTGAAATGCAAAAAACAGGTATAGATCCACAAATCTGTATTTGATTAATTGTTCTTGGGACTTATTTTTATTCTGAACACTCTGTAAAGAGGAGCTTCAGAACTTTCAGTCTTTTATGTGTTCTTGACAAAATAAATTTGGTCAGCAAATATCTGTTTTTAGGGCCTGACATGATATCTGAAAAAAAAGATTAAGTCAGCAGAAAGACTTGTATTTAGATTGGATGAGGTTCTTAACTAAGCAAATAAAAGTGGAGTGTCAAGCACCCAGATGTCAATGGCTTTAGTAGTTGTATAAAAATTACTTTGCTGACTATTAGTCCATAAACTACATAGATTATTAAATTGTTCATCCTGCTGAGTAAGAGGAGTGTTTAACTACATGATGTCACTAAATACAACCACAGTGCAACAGTTGTAATTAAAACATTCTGAAGATATGATATATACAGTTGGTAAAATCTGGACCTCGTTAAAATATCTGTGCTACTTCATGCATGGAAGATAAAATGTCTTCTCTGATGCCTCTCATCTTAACCTAGGAGATACTCAAGAAAATGGTTCTGCTCTTGGCAAAACTCCTACTGAGAACAAACCAGCTGAACAAACCACACTGAAAGCTAATGACACTTCTCGAATGCCAGTAGGCAGAACAGGAGATCAAAATGAAGGCAAAGGGTCCCGACAGTATAAAGGCTTTCAGCTTGTACATCAGCAGATCAAAGCACTGCTCATCAAACGCTTCCACCACGCCTCCCGCAGCCACAAGGACTTCCTAGCACAGGTATTGACTGACTTGTGCTGTGCTTGAGTCTTCCCCACAACCCTCTCAATACGGTCTTTCCAGCAATGATGGCTCTATGGAAAGCAGTAGAGGTGCTGCAAATGGGTAACAGTGCAATTATGATTCCAACTCCTCTGTCTCTTCTTTTATTTCTTTCTGCCTGGAGTCTATCAATTGCACCAAGTTCATGATTCTATCACTACTAGCCCAGTGTTTTATTTTTAACATAATACAGTTGTATGACAACCAGAATTTTAAGCAAAAGTGCTGGAAATTAAATTGTTGATGTTCAGGAGTTAAACCAGATTGGATCTATGTGATCTTGCTGTCCTTCCTTTGTTTACATATATTATGGGGTATGTATAGTGGCACTCTACAACACCTATATAATAACCTACTCTGACGTTTTCATGTTCCCTGCAGGTCGTTCTCCCTGCTAGTTTTGTGTTGCTGTCTCTAGTACTTACAGTCATTATTCCTCCATTTGGAGAATATCCCGCCTTAACATTACACCCTTGGATCTATGGACAACAGTTTACTTTCTTCAGGTAAGAGGAATTACCTGAAGTACATCTGTTGTACACACACCTTTTTCTCCCTACAGTTTAGTTAGCATCATGGGGCCCCGTCTCACTGCTCTTTTCTCACTCTGTGTGATATAAGAAAATATTCACTTCACTGGAATCAGCAGACTTCAAATAGCTTGAAACTGGTGCACATGGAGAATACAGCTGCTAGTAGATCTAACAAATAGTCTTTCAAATGTCTTTCTAACTTTGGTATTTTCCTCTTCCTACCTGAATTCAGGACCTCAACACTTATAAAGTTATATATCCTGTTTAACAGGAGATCCAGGCCTCAGCTTATGAAAATGCAGAGTATGTTTTTCATCTTCCGATTACTGACTGTGACAGTGCTGAGAGAATAGCAATGAGGATTCAAGGCTTTTTTGGAGAATGTTGCTATTGGACTTTGTCAGAAATCAGCTTTAGTATTAGGAGAAAAGAAAAAGAACCATAGCCTGTCAACCATCTCAGAACATTCTGGGTTTTTACATAAATAAAATAATTGAATTATCAGCATTTGGAGGGGGGCAGTTGGTACTGCCATATGGCTGTCCTTCTCTAGTTGCTATGTGTATTACAGTACAATAGTTTGAAAAAATATTTTATAGAGAAAGTCCTATCTTATTCCCTTAGCAATGAACGTCCTGGCAATGAGCAGATGGTCTCCCTTACTCATGCTTTCTTGAATAAACCAGGATTTGGAATTCGCTGCATGAAGAATCAGCCTCTTTTGTAAGTTGCTAGCTAATTTCTGTTGAATGAGATCCTAGCAGGGTAATTCTAGTGGAACTCGAGTAGTGAAACAAGAATGAATTGGCTTGATTCTTCACAAGAGCCAATGCTTCAGGTGTGTTGTTTGCTATATCTAATATTGGGTCAAAAATAACAAAAACAGCAAGATAACACTGCCACTGGATTAAGAATGATTCACAGTGCCCAATGTGACTGACTGGAAACCAGTAGCTTGGTGTTGAGAGTTACGCAACCTTGAAATTTATGTCAGTAGGTCAGTGACCTCAGGCCCAAATCTTCTCAGCTTCCCTGGCACTTTCCATGACTGAGACCCTTCAGGCTCCTCCTGTTCCCATTGGTGTGTTTGGAAGCAATAACTTCAGCAATCGCTCAGATTGTGAAGTAGCAATAGGACAATGTCTATTATTAGAAATTATTCTCATTCTGAAGTGAGGGCAACATTAATAGAGCTGCAACTTTTGTTGTCCTACCTGCTTACTCTGCCTGTGAGTCCTGCTCTGGAGCCATTTGTCACTGGCTTGCTAGGCTTTGACATTTGTTCCCTTTCTCCTGGCTCTTTCCCAGCCATGATATCCAGCAATTTGAACCTTCTGGTTGTTCTCTCTTCTCCCGTTCCTCTCATCTACCTGGTATGGCAGAAACAAAGAGGAAACTTTAAAAAAAGAAAAGACACTGCATGAGAAAGAAAAATGATAGTTTCTTCACTGTAGATTTCATGAGTACTAGTGGATCAAACACAGTCCCCTTTTTCCTTCAGTGTCCTATCTGCAAGCTGAAGACAGTAAGCTTGGCAGAGATGGGGGGGGAGACTGTATTTATTCATGTGTACCAAGTACTCTAAAATGTTGTTCTTATTCAAAACTCACAGGATGAGGGCTGAGGGGGGAATATCTACTTAGAGCATTGTGATTTTGTGGATTTGTGAGTTCTCATGGACCGTTATCTCTGCACAGCTTAAAGCTCTCTTCCTCTACACAGGAACTACCCATGCAATAATACGCCAACTGCCTGGAACACACCGGCTGTTCATCCTAACCTAAGCAGCCTCCTGCTGAGCCAAGAGTGGAGCCCTGAGAATCCATCACCTTCCTGCAAGTGCAGCACTCACAAGAGACTCACTATGCTGCCAGAATGCCCTGCAGGTGCAGGAGGCCTCCCACCACCACAGGTTGTGTCCTTGTGCCATAAATCTTTGTAGAAAAGTTTCATGACAAGTGCTGGAAAAGGGACCAGTGTCTAAGTACCTTGCCATGCTAATATACATGGAAGGAGTTGAGTGCATTCTTTATCGAGAGAGCAAGACTTGCTGGAATTCAGTTTCAGAGATATTGGAAAAGTTTGCACATTTAAATAAATTTTGATTACTGTTTTCATCCAAATTGCAAGCTTTTCATGTGGAAGAAAATCACAAAAATTTTAACAATTTGTCACATCATTTTTAAAAATAATTTTTATTTTCTTTTGCCTCAAGGAACAATTCTATTTAGAAGGATGCCTTTCTTTAAAGGAGGGAAGGGCAGGAGGGAGAAAGAGGAAAGAAAGAAAAGAAAAAGAAGTCACAATTTTAAAAATGTGGAGTGTGGTCCTCTATTAAAAGGAAAAAAATACTATTCAGTGAACCCCAAAGTATTATTTCTTACATATCTTTCAGTTCCATTTCTATCAAGAATGTTCTAAGCTAGCAAAATGAATGTATGCACGTGCATGAAGATGAGTTATTTAATAACCACTGATGCTGTATGGAGGAAAACAGAGCTACATTCCCACCTCTCCTATCAATGAATGATCTTAGTAATGCTCTTTATAAAATGTGCTTGCTCTTTTGAAGAGCAAAGGAAAATTACAGCCTGTCAGTGTTTGCATTTTATAAATGTTTTTCTAAGAAGTAGAGCAGAATTGCAGCCACTCTCAGAGTAGTAGCTCGCTAATTTAATGTCTCACCATGCACACTGTTCATCTTTAATATTCCTGTTTGCCAGGCTGAACACACCAGAATAATTACTAAAATATTTCTAATTTTCATAGAATTATACAATCATTAAGTTTAGAATACAACTCTAGGATTGAGTCCAACTGTTAACCCAGCACTGCCATCTCCGCCACTGAACGCCATCCCCATGTGCCACATCTCAACATTTTTGAACACTCCAGGGATGGTGACTATACCACTTTCCATGACACAATCTCTTGAAAACACCGATTCAGCTTGCTTTGATTTCTCTATCACTGTTCACAAAACAAAGTTGTTTTAAATATCCACAGAATTCCTGTTTATGAAGAAAAAAATTTGATGGAGGTTAGATTCTGACCTTACTCACAACATCCCAAGTTATTTCTGATTTCCAAGTAATCCCTGTCCAACAGACAAAGTTGAATTTTGCTAATTGCATGCTAGTGTATTTCAGAGAACTTCAGTCTAAAACTTCAATTCCAAATAAGATGCAATGGGTTTTTCTATTTGTTTGTGGAGATTCTAGTCCTCTAAACAAAATGTGTTTATAATAATATTATCCTGATAATTTTGCAGGATATTATGGTTTTGTATAACTTATCAGAAAGAAACAGTTCACATGAGTCTTCAGGAAAGCCACAGTGTGTAAATAATTGTCAATAGAATTACGTTTAAGCATAGACAACTCAATTAATGAAGCCACTATGGGGATGCTACCAGTCTTCCCGTCTAGAATCAGCTGGACATCAGTAATGTGTCTTCTATGTCATCCAGTACTCTCTGTGGATAAATGTAGGAATTTCTGGAAAGGTCACTAGACTTACTTCCTAGGTCATTATCAGATCATTGCAGGTTGCAAGGTTTGCCATCTGAAGCTGCCTGGGAACCTCTTAAAGTATATTCTACTTTGGGATAAACTCAGGAGTGCAAGGTCTTACATTTCACAGTGACCCTGTATTTGTAAAAGACTCAACAAAGTTGTCATGTGGCACCATTTTCATATTAAAAAAAAAAGTAATTTTCATTCAAACAATCTAATGTGCTAGTGAAGGTGAATTTTTTGTATTAATTTTTACCTAAAGTTGCTAAATCATAGGAAACTACCTCTTTCTTTTTTTTTTTTTTTTTTACTGGGGCCTCAGTCTTTTTGTTTGAAAAGTTTCCTTCTTTCATTTTGAAGAAAAAGCCTTGAGCAACCCCGACCTTTGTTGAAAATAACTGTTTCAGAGTGACATGCAACTGTTTTGTGTCATGCATCACAAACTTATTGATTTCTTCTGAAGTCTTAGTAAGTAAGGATGTTTAGGCTATAAATGACCCATTAGTGATTGACACACTCTCTTTCAGTGATACTATGAACCCGGGCATTTTCTCTGAACCAAAGCTACTTTTTCTCTTTTCCTGACAAACACTTAATAGCTTAAGACACTCTAAAGTTTGTGATTGATTAGTTGTTTTTTTCTTGACAGAGAGTGCAACGCAGCACAGAAATTCTTCAAGATCTGACCCACAGAAATATTTCAGATTTTCTGGTGAAAACATATCCCACTTTGATAAAAGGAAGGTAGGGATGAATCTCTATTTCTTTTTCACATATGGTATTTTGTACCTGGCAATGAAATTCTTATTTAATAATGACATAACACCTGATTTGCCACAGTATTCTGTAGAATTGAGCACCATGTCCATATTTCTGATATATATATATAAGACATATATATATATATTCTGATATATATAAGACTGGAAGAGGCTGATTTTAGGGGAGCTCAATATTTTCAATTATAACTATTTGTATAATCAGGTACTCCTTTATGGGCAGAGCTAAGTTTCGGTGCTGATGGAATGCCATGTTAATGGTGAGAAAAATGGTGCTTTTGCACAGCATTGGTGAACTGCCTTGCAGAGATACTGCTTTGTCTCCCTGAAGAACTGTAACCACACTAACATGACCATCTGCCTGAGTTAATTAACATTTGCTTCCCAGATGTGCTAAAGAGCAGCCAAAGGACAATGTTACACAGATATATCCATCCTACTGATAGCTCCTCAGCTTGCCTGTGTGTTGAGTGTGGTAATTAGCTGTGCAGCCTCCACAGCCTATTATCTCTGATTCAGGCCTTGCTACTTTTCCAGTTCCCAGCAGAGTTCTTGAAATTCCCTTTATATTAGCTATGTGTTGACTGCCTTTGACTGATTCCTCTTAGCATGTGTCATAATTGCTTTAGATATATCTTTTAAAATAAATTAATTATGGATTAGAATAGCCCAGTATTTGCCGCTTTAGGAATCTTGCTTATCTCTGTATGAATTGGAGATGAATCATGTCAGAAAACAAAAAGCCAAAAACACACTGCAAGGAATGCCAAAAGTCCTGCCAACCCTAAAATTCAAAGTAATAACTAGCAGACTGGAGGTCTGCAAACTATAGGCATTCAAATTTAATTTTTATTTAAGCCTGACAATATCACTGGCTTTGGTTCTGTGCACTGAGAAGGGATTCTCTTTGTCTGTTTCAGCTTGAAGAGTAAATACTGGGTCAATGAGCAGAGGTAAGAAACCAATTCACAGATTAAGGCGGTAAATAAAGGAACAATGTATTTCTCTTTAACCGGGAAGCCTCACAATGTTTCTGCAAGTGGGCAAGGGGAATTGTGGCAGATAGTGTAGAACAAAGAGATGGCTTCTGTGGGAAATAGGCTGGGGATCAGGAAGGGCCTTATAAAGACAAGGGGTTATATTTGTTTGAACTCCCCGCAGGAGATGAAGGCAAGAGGCTCACAATGGAACTATCAGAGCTTTATTACCTACAGGAGTCAAACTCATGAGAACGGTGTGGTGAAAAGGTTCAACACAATAGTACAGTATATTGTAATAGTGCAGTGACCCAGCTCTTTCAGTGCCACAGAAAAAATACAAACCCTCCAATAAAAGGATTTGAGTTGGATGAAACCTAGACACCAGCCCATCAAATATAGAAGTAACAACCACAATTCCTCCTGCCTGCTCTGTACATGTGCAGTAGTTATAAACCAGATTCCACTAGTTCACTTAGGTAGAGATAACAGCTAAGCCCAGTGTGATGTCTACACTGCAGTTACTGAGCTTAGAAAGAATCTGGTTAGCCTGAAGCATAAAATTATTTCATTTTTCACCAGCAATAGGAGTTCACTTCAAAGATAGCAGCTGGATGACTGCCTTTCTTCATGGAATATCTGCTTGTTCATGTGCAACCATTGCTTTCTATGGGATTAGGCTTCAGTTCATCTTGTGCAATAGTATTTATCATTATGGAGTGCTGCCTGGTACTGACACTGGTGAATAACAGCTCCTCTCAGAGCATCAGAAATTTTAACTGAGGTCTATGCTGTCCCTAGTCCTCTATGCAGTCTAAACCAATATATGGCAATTATCTTGATTTAAAGATTTTGTTCTGTAGTAATCACTGTTTTCTCCAAATCTTCTATCTAAATAATTTTCTCAGGATCCTGGCATAAATCTCTCAGAAACAGATAGAGCTTCTATTATTTGTAAATAATAAAGATATATATTATATATATATATATAAAAAAAAATATTATATATAATAATAAATATATTTATATATATATATATATAAAATAAAACATAAAGACCTAATGCAACTTGTTAGAAAAAGAGTAGAAACTGTTATACCTGAAGTATGTGATGTATAGAAATAAAACCTGCATTAAGTGGGGTTTTAGTATTTCCATTAATGTACAGTTATGGGTGTGTGGTAGGAGTTATTGATGATATTTTTCTCTTTACTAGATATGGAGGAATTTCTGTAGGAGGAAGACTTCCAGTCCTTCACATTTCTGGAGATCAAATTATTGATTTTTTAAGTGATCTTGGCCAAATGATGAATGTGACAGGAGTAAGAAAGATTTTTAATTTTGTTTTTTTGTTTTTTGGTCCCTTACTAAAGCATGGTTACTGCAGCATTAGATTTCACCTAGAGCGCTGATCTTTAGCTTTTTCTTTTTTGTTTTAGGGACGAACTTCACTGGCTGCTGCTAAAGAAATCCCTAATTTCCTTAAATACATGGAAACTGAAGATAATATTAAGGTACTTGCTGGAATTAGTCTGCTAACTCACAGACTTTCTTGACATAGACTTCAAATTATGAGAATACTGCTGGTGGTATTCCCAAATGCAAGAAGAGCTGAAATTATACACTTTAGAAATAACTTGGTATTAACCCTGTATCTCATGTTACAGGTAATTCTTATTCATAGTATTTCAAATGGGAGATTTTTTAAAATCATTTTCTTAGTATTACTTGCTATCCTAAAAACTTTGAGTAGCACACTAAATCCTAAAATGTGGTTCTATAAAATCCCGTGACAGTAGTTGTCCAATGCTTTTAAAAGCATAGTATGTGAGCTCCTCCTGCATTACTGTGCCTGGGAACTATGAGTTCCTGGTGCTGCATTCACCCCTGTCCACCAAAGCAGATAAAAGGCAGCCAAATCTTCTCCCATAGCTCAGTGAAGGCTTCTTAAATTAATCCATGATTTCTGACTCTTTCAGGTGTGGTTTAACAATAAAGGATGGCATGCTATGGTTAGTTTCCTCAATATAGCAAATAATGCAATCCTCAGAGCTAATCTGAGGACTGGCCAAGCCCCTGAGGAACATGGGATCACTGCTATAAACCATCCTCTGAACCTCACCAAGGAGCAACTCTCTGAAGTCACTGTGTAAGTCTGCTTGTGCTCTGCTTCTGGCTTTTACCCCTCCCTCACCTGGCAGCTTGCAACTTCCAGCATACTCACACTCTGAGGAGAAAGATTTCAACTGACAGAATGTGGAAGCTGTTCTCTGAAGTTTTTATTCTAAACAAGAATATATTCATGTCTCATTATATTCCCATAAGAGTTCATTCCCATCCCACATAGGAACTACGAACATTGGTTATACATTATTGCATGTTTCTGTTGATTCCCAAGCACAACGATTCTGAAATCTTTGTTCATGCTCCAAATCCAATACATTTACTTCTGAAATAAAACATGTAATAAAAAATGGAATGAGAACTTGTCCATAATTGACTACAGGTCAAGTAGTTAACAAGCCCTCTCCTGGTGCCAAGGACAGCACGCAGGTAGATTTTCAGTGGCATGTAGTAGGGTTGGTGTATTCCAGATTCTGAAAGTCATAATTTCTTGAAAAAGAGATCCCTAGAAAGACAAGATTTTTCACTCTCCTATTTAGATCATAATTCAATGAAACTGAAAACTTTGCATTATGTGCTTCATCTCACTATCTTCAACTTGCCTTTTTCTCTTTTCCCTGCTTCCAGAGCACTTTGGCTATTGTGCCTAAATGTCTTGTTTGAGATGCCCCACATGGAAAGGGCTGTCAAACTGAGTCATATAAAGCAAGTAAAAGATCAGGGAATAGTGCCTTATTTGTTAGCTACGGTCCCGAAAGCAACCTGGAAAAGTTGTTTTTAAACATGTGTTTTAGTACATGTGTTTTTAGCGCATGTTTTTTAGCATATTTAGCTATTCACATTTTGGGGAAATCTTCTACTTAAAAAGCAGCCTTGCTACTTCTAGATCTTAAAGCACCCTCCAGAGTCCCCAAATGCTAATATAGTGTTGCGTTGCATCCATTCCCTTGCTCACGGTCCCTTCTTGTGCTCTGTTGTAGACTGACAACTTCAGTGGATGCTGTTGTTGCCATCTGTGTGATTTTTGCCATGTCCTTTATACCAGCCAGTTTTGTTTTATACCTGATCCAAGAACGTGTAACAAAAGCCAAGCACCTCCAGTTTGTCAGTGGTGTGAGCCCTGTTATCTATTGGGTAACTAACTTCATGTGGGACATAGTAAGTAACTGCTGGTCTGACTGACAGCCTCTGATTATCCTGGGTGTGCATGAACTGAGGGCTAACCAGTGAATCAAGCGAAGGTGATTCTAAGCATTGCAAAGCATTCATTTCTTTTAAGTGTTTCTCAGAGAGCATGCTTAGGATCTGGCCTCCGAGCTAATTACAGATGTAGAAATCAATTCAAGTGAACAACTCATTAGTCAACTAATGAAGCTGTATTTTTTATAGTCTTAGGACTTCCAGTCCTTACAACTGAATAAATAATAAAGTACAATTTACTATAGCAGGGAAAAGCCTCATTGCCTTGTGCTAGTCACTCCTGTCCTCTAGAAGAACCAAAACATATTTCAAGATATTCAAGAAACCTAAGTGGGGAAGATTCACAGCCTGGTGAAACAGTATCTATGGCCTGACAAAATAGTCTAGGGTGTCTAAAATGGCATATTCATTTAGGTCACTGTATCGTGGTCACTGTGTTATTCCGAAAAGTTTTATACCACAGGTCCAGACTTGCTTAGACAGGGCTCAGCTTCCCTCCTGGTACTCCTCCAGCCACTTGGTCATAAAAGAGAAAATTCTTTGGCTGGCTAAGGCATAACAAGGGTTGGTTCTCTGGCCTTGCCTTTGCAACCAAGAAAGCGACCAAGGAATTATGCACTAAGAAAAGAATGAACATCGAATTGAAAAAAATTAGACAGAAAAGAAAATCAGTATTTGAAAAGCCCAAAACTCTTCAGGATTTGGAAGGTGTTCTCTCAGGAGAAGTTAAAGCAAAGCATTATTTTAGTAAATGAGGGAAAAGAAGCAGATCTCAGAGTTCTTGTTCCCTGCTGTTCACAGCAGCTTCCTTGTCAGGAATTCTGCTTGGCTGTTGCCCTTGACAGCATGATGCAAAGGCATTAAGTGGTGTTAGCAGTTCTGTGAACCGCTACCTTCCATTCTGCATGGGAATTCTGTGCATTGCAGTAGAATAGTGCTACTAATACCACACAGAGAAATGGAGCAGTGGCCAAGCATACTCACTTTAGCTTCTTCCCAGGAATGTGGCTCAAGTAACTAGCTTTTCCATCCTACACAGCTTTTGTTTGCATCACCAGAAACTGCACTTCCCTTGCATACCCATGGCCCCTTTTTGTGGGAAGCAGGCTATGAAATAATTGATTCACAAACCATAATCTAAGAAACAACAATATATGTTGTATTTTTTATGAACAGTACAATAAAAGATGTCTTAGAGAAATGCTGAATATTGCAGGGACCTATCCAAAAGGTTCAGTGTGACTAGTCTGACTCAAATTCTGATGTTCCTCAATATTAAATCCTTTTGGAATGATATGTAGGATCTGGATATGTTTGCAGCCCTTCTCAGGTCTTACACCTTGTGCTCTGGCAGGTGAATTATGCACTGAGTGCTGGAATGGTTGTGGCTATATTTGCTGGATTCAACAAGAAAGCATACGCCTCTCCAACCAATCTCCCTGTGCTCGTTTCCTTGCTGCTCCTGTATGGGTGAGTGTTCAAGGTTATTCCTGCAGGTGGGCCCTGTCTTTCACATAGAAGTGACTTCCTGTTACTGAGCTCAGTAATTAGTGGAATCCAGCTTTGAAGAATAGCACTGAGTGGATCCAAAACAGGTTAAAACTGGATTCTTCTATGGGATATTTACAGAGTCTGTCTGGCCACATGCTGCAAAAGAGATTCTTTAGTCACTTCCTGCCTTGCATTTTTAAGTATTAAATGTGACCCATACAGGAAAATATATTTGTTCCGTTTGCTGCTTTCTTCCTTGTACATTGTGTAGGAATTTAGTGGTTGTTCATTTACCACATTCACAGTCAATACTAAAGTATCTTTCAGCATTCAGCATTTCTTTGTTTGTCCTTCTTGGTCTACAATCCACTGAAATGTGCAAGGATACCTGGGGTGATAGCCACCCTGCTAGCATTAAGTTTTCTCAATTTTAGCAGTGTCTATTGCCCTGAATTTTAATAATAATAATTTTAATAATAATAAAAAACCACTAAGCATAAAAAAATCTTATGTAGTAACCAGGGAGAAAATACTGTGGTGGATTGCTGGTTGGTTACACCATTTTGTTACACTTCGGATGGGAAGAAAGCTCAGCTTTGCATTCTCTTTAGGCCAACTGACATAATACTGAGAAGTTATCATAGTTTTTTCTATTTCTTGCATGCAGATGGGCAGTAATTCCCATGATGTACCCTGCTTCTTCTTTCTTCAGTATCCCCAGCACTGCTTATGTTGCATTGTCTTGTATTAATCTCTTTGTGGGAATCAACAGCAGTGCCATTACCTTCATCCTGGAATTATTTGAAAATAACCCGGTAAGTAATGTTTTGCGGTGGGTTGATGCTGGGTTGATGCTGGCTGGATGCCAGGCACCCACCAAAACCTCTCTCTCACGCCTCTCCACAGGGGAGAGAAATATAATGAAGGCTTTGTGAGTTAAGGAGAGATCACTCACCAAATATGGGCAAATATTAGGGATACTAGTTGAATTTATTATTAAAAAAATGAGAGCAGGATAATGAGAAGTAAAATGAGATCTAAAAAAATCACCTTCTCCCCAGCCTTCCCTTCTTTCCAACTCTACCTCCTCCCTGAGTGGCACAGTGAGACAGGGAATGGGGGTTATGGTCAGTCCATCCACCAGTTGTTTCTCCCACTACTTAGGCAGAGAAGTCCTTCCCTTCCTCCACTGTGGGGGTCACTTCCACAGGAGACAGTTCTCCATGAACTTCTCCAACATGAGTCCATCTCACGAGCAGCAGTTCTCTGCAAATTTCTGCAATGTGAGTCTATCCCACAGGCAACAGACCTCCCCAGACTGCTGCAGCATGGGTCACTCTTCCACAGGGTGCAATCCCTCAAGGACAGGCTGCTCCAGCATGGACTCCTCTCTCTATGGGTCACAGCCTCCTTCTCAGGCATCCACCTGCTCTAGCATGGGTCTCTTCCATGGGCTGCAGGTGGATCTCTGCATCCCTGCGGACCCCATGAATGGCAGGGGCACAGCTGCCTTGCCATGGTCATCACCATGGCTTGCAGAGGAATCTCAGCTCCAGCACCTGGAGCACGTCCTCCCCCTCCTTCTCCACTGACCTTGGTGTCTGCATAGCTGTTCCTCTCGCATATTCTCACCCTGTGTTTTTCTGGCTGCAATTATAACTGCAGAATCAATTTTTGGGTTGATTTCTTCTAAAGTATATTATCACAGAGGCATTACCACCATTCCTAATTGGCCCAGCCTTGGCCAGCAGCACATCCATCTTGGGAGCTGCCAGGGATTGGCTCTGCTGGACATGAGAGAAGCTTCCAGCAGCTTCTCAGAGAAGCCACCCCTGTGGCCCCCCCATTACCAAAACTTGGCCATGCTCGATACATGTTTTCATTGCTCTCCGGATTTAAAGAGGTGTGCAAAGAACTTCCAAGCATAGACATCCCTAACAGTAACTGTCCTTCTCTACCTTGCCATTTTTTCTGGCAGCAAACAAGTGAGAAACTTGCTGAGTAACTGCAGGTACAGGTGAGCAGAGTAACCCAGAGAAGTGACTCAGACAAATTAATATCTAGGGCTGCACACACAAGGAACAACACTGAGTGTTTTTTATACCTACAAGCAAATGTCTGTATACTTTCACAGTTGGGAAGGTCAAGACATGGCACTTTGTGCTTTCTTCTGCAGCTTGTGTTGTATGGGAAGATGTAGATGGTAGCACTTACTCCTGGTAGTTATTGTGTTAGAGGAGATGTTCTGCTTAGCGTAGCATTTTGAGAATTGCCTGAAAATTATTTACCACCACCAGAAAGGTGACAGAATACAGCAAGTGCCAAAATTAGTTCTTAGAAAGGCTAAGAGATCCGTTTACAAAGTGCTGTTGGCTTGTATGTGCTACTATCTCACAGGATAGTATGCACCCCACAGTGCTCGTATGCTATTGCCTCCACAGTTGTTGAAGCTCTGGCCACTACGTTTGACACCCAATCTGACAGCAGACCAATTAGCTATCATTACTGATAGTGCATTTTCAAACACTCTGTGCTGATCAAAGCATTTTTATTTGCTGCAAAGGAGAAACAGATCTGGGTTAAATATATGTTTTCAAGGGCCAATTTGACAGTACTTTCTGTCTCTGCTTGTCCTGCATTCACAACTTGATAGCACAGGGTTCAATCTAGTGCCATTCAGACTACAGGACATCAGGGCAGCATGGTTACCTCTCAAAACATGTCTCTGTTGCAGCCACTATTTCCATGGGGAAGATGGCCCTTCTGAGGATTCAGTGCCGATGCAGCTTGACTGCTGCTGACACTTAACTCTGTTTCAGGCATCTCCTCATTGCACCAACACCCTCTGTGTAGTCATGCCCAGACACCAGCACTTGTCAGTATTGTGGCAGCCCTGACTACTGTCACGGCTTAATCCCATGTCAACCAAGCACCACACGGCCACTCACTCACTCACTCTGCAATCCACTTCCCCACCTCATGGAATGGGGTAGAGAATCAGACAATTAAAAGTGAGAAAACTCATAGGTTGAAATAAAGACAGTTTAACAGATAAAGCAAAAGCTGCACACACAAGCCAAGCAACACAAGGAATTCATTCACCCCTTCCCATTGGCAGGCACATGTTCAGCCATCTCCAGGGAAGCGGGGCTCCATCACACATAATGATGACTTTGGAAGACAAATGCTGTAACGGAACATTCCCCTCTTTCTTCTTCTTCTCCCAACATTATGTGCTGAGCATGACTCCATATGGTCTGGGATATCCCTTGGGTCAGTTGGGGTCAGCTGTCCAAGCGGTGTCCCCTCCCAACTCCTTGTGCACCCCCAGCATCCCTGCTAGGGGGGTAAGGTAAGGCACAGAAAAGGTGTTGTCTCTGCAAGTGCTGCTCGGAAACAGCTAAACATCCCTGTAAAATAACATCCCTGTTGTGTTATCAACCCTTTTTTCAGTGTAAATCCAAAACACAGCCCCATAGCAGCTTTACATATTACCACCAGAATTCCTTTACCTCTGCTACATAGGGAAATACTTCATTACAAAGACTAATTTCTCCCCCCATTGCCAGTTTTTCACAAGCACCTTGCCTGGTGCAGTGTATGCCAGGATTCTGCTGATTGTGTTTTATGTTGCTTTGAGTGTAACTTGGTAAGTACTCTGTTTTCTCTGTTTTAAGAACAGAACATCCAGTTTCTCTGACATGACAAAAAACTTTTCACTTAGGTTGCTATGTTTTCTTAAACAGGTCTGATTTAAACAGATTATGTTGTTTCTGTTTCTTACAGTCTTTGCTAAAGTTTAATAAAACATTGAAAAATGTGCTGCTTGTCCTCCCACATTTTTGCTTGGGCCGTGGACTCATCGACTTGGCCATGAACCAAGCTGTGACTGAAGTATATGCAAGGTTTGGTAAGTAAAGCCAATAAGAAACAAGTTATGACAGGGTCACATGTCCTGACCCTGGATGAGATGTTTGGAAGGATTAACTCAGAAAAGTAGTAAAGGTTTCTGAAATTTTCACCTCTTCCAGCATCAGATGGATGAGGAGTATGAAAGTTCACCCTCTCTGAAGGAATCTGATAGTGCTGCCAGAAGTCCATGGCCCAACCAGTAGTCCACTCTGGAAATGAACCCATTCATTCAGTGTCAGACTCTGGTGTCTTTTTATCCTTTGTTTGGAAGACCTTAAATCATTACAGGAGGATTTATTTTTTCATTTCATTTGAATACCTCAGTTAATGTTTAAAGCAACTGTTGTTCTTCAAATGCATTCTCTTGGGATATGGTTGTCTTTGATATCAGATAACTTATTAAAAGAACAGTCATGCAGCAGAACTCATCTGTTTTTACTCATAACATGTGTGTATTTTCACATAATCCATGCAAGTTTTGTGTAATGATATCCACATTAGTGTCTATTCAGAGAGATTATATTTATTTTTACTCCCGTGCAGCAGCTGAACTTGGAATGCATTTTGTTAAGAATCTTTCTAAGACTGGGAAATTAAAACCATTGCCTGGTCATGAGCAAATAAAATACAGTAAATCATTATGATTATGCTTTTTGTTCTGAGAAGCAGAGGGGTTTTTCAGCAGTATTTCACCTTCCTTTCTGGTGCTCTTTCTCCAAAGGTGAGGAGCATGTTTCTGATCCCTTTCAGTGGGACTTTGTTGGAAAGAACCTGGTTGCCATGGCTCTTCAAGGAGTTGTGTTCTTCATTCTGAATCTCCTTATGCAACACCATTTGTTCTCCACAAGATGGTATGTCTAAAAGTTCTATTAATGTTCCTTTATTAAAAGGATGACTATCTTCATTATTCTCTATATCCTTTTTTTCTTTTTGTTCTTAATTTTTCTCTAAGCCTTTTTTGCTTTCTATTTACTTAGCTGATCTTATCTTAATTTATTGATATCCTGATTCAAGAAAGTATTTACAAATCTGCATTATCTTAAGAGTATTTAAGAATATTTTATTAAAGAAATTAATTTTCTTGAATTAAGATTTTAATGTAATTTTTTAGTTTAAGACACTATAATAGTGAGATTATAAAATTACCAGGAAAGTTTCCTCAGTAGTGTCCTCAGTACCAGTCAGGCTAGCTACTAGCTAGTACTATGAGGTACTAGCCTGACATCCCGAGACAGCAATTCTAGTCTAAGGCACAGGACAGCTGAATCCTGGACATTCTGTGAACTTCCCCTCTTTGCTTTACAAATGCGCCTCCCCCTTGATGAAAACAGCCACCTACCGGCTGTGAGTGGGTCATTCACTCCTGTTCAAGATTGCCAACAAGAGCAACAATTGGTACAATTATAAAAATACTGTCTTGCAAAGAGATCTACTCAAAACTTCAACTTCTGTAGAAGAACCATCACTAGCTACTGAGAGTAGCCAAATAGCGAAAGCTGTGGCCAAGGGGCAGATTATTGTCATATCAGTGACTGACAATGCATGTTCTTTTGAGCAAGCCATTTCCTCCTTTTTTAGCATTTAGAGATTAACTTTAAAGGTCAAGGCTTCTCCCAACAGCAGGAATACTCAAGCCAATGTCACATTGTGACGTTTCAACCCCACTGCTTCCACCAGTCACATTTTTGGCAGCAGATTAGCCACTGTTTTACACTGTTATTCTAACTGAACCCAGGGCAACTCAGTATCTTGGGGTTTTCCAGGTTTGCTGAGACTGCCATGTCACCTATTATTAATGAAGACGAGGATGTTGCAGAAGAAAGAAAAAGAATTATGAATGGAGGAAACACAACTGATATCTTAAAATTACAAGAACTGACCAAGGTAGTATTTTGAGAAGAGTGAAACAAATATTTATTCCTGTTTTAGTTCTAAAGTTGCCTTATCCCAATAGCATTAAACTAAAAAGTTCAGATGATTTTCATTCCTGTAGATGTCTTGAAATAGGAACTTTCCTTTTTTTTCCTCCCTCCATCAATATAGATTTATACAGGTCAACGCAAGCCTGCAGTGGACAGACTCTGTGTTGGCATCCGTCCCGGAGAGGTAGGTTGTTCAATAACACTAGATTACATTCCATGGATCAGTTCAGATTTTATGCCCCTGCTGATTTGCAAGTTGGAAATATTAAAGAATATGATAACTTTTGCAATTTAGTGCTTTGGCCTTTTGGGAGTGAATGGCGCTGGCAAAACAACAACATTCAAAATGCTGACTGGAGATACTGATGTGACATCTGGAGATGCTGTAGTGGCTGGCAATAGGTAAGTACCTTAAAAAAAACCCTGTGACAGTCCATTTACCAGCATCGAGCTGTCCAGATCACCCTCTCAATGATCCAGCAGCTCTATGGCACCGAGATCACAGCTAACACACAACTGTATTTGATACCTTTAACACTCTTGTAAAATCTGTGGGTAAGTTGTAGTAATGCTAACAGTGGGACAAGGCAATCATATCTAGTGGCAAGAGTTCCCAAACATAAGATAACCCATCCAACAGGGTATTTTGATCTGAGCTTTGGGATTTTTCTCTGGCTGTTTCTAGCATCTTTGTTTACACAGTGCTGGCATAATGTCATAAGTTATTACAGTGTGATCTGGTATGCACTTATGTTAGTTTACTTCCAGGATGTGTGCCTTGGCTTGTTAGGTGTAGTTGGGATTTGATTGTTTGTCCACTGGTGTGAGTTGAACAGTAACTTTCTCGTTGCCAGCACCCTGTTCTAGGTGACTCTGCCCGAGCAGGGTCAGTGGACAAGATAACCTCCAGAGCCCCCCCATTCTGTGATTTTGTACTTTTCCTACTACCATCGAAGTGTTAGCCTTGTGTCCTGCCTGTCTGTTGCTAGTGACCACACTCTGAGTTGAAATAACTGCTTTTTTTTCTTCTAGAAATAAACACTGTTTTAAAAAAATAAGACCTGGGTGGCTTTTTAAAGACCTTCTCATTAAGTTAGCCTATACTTTAACAAGAAAATGGTTGAGGGGAAATGGGCTTACACTTTTAACCAGGACTGAGCTGACTTAAGGCAACAATATACTCCTTGCTCTTATGTACAGACAGGTATTTTAGTTGGACATTTTATCAAGAAGAATTAATTCTCCTCTTACAAGAGTTGTTGCCCCAGAAAATAAAGATTTTATTTGAACTGTTCTTTGTCTTAGAGCTAGTATTACAGAACTACAACTCTTTTCTTTGTTTCCCTAGTATATTGACCCACATTTCTAAAGTCCACCAAAACATGGGGTACTGTCCTCAGTTTGATGCCATTGATGACCTGCTCACAGGACGAGAACACCTCTACCTATATGCACGCTTGCGGGGGGTTCCAGCAGAAGAAATCAAGAGGGTAAAGTAGTCTTGCTTTTGATAGCTACAGTGATATTTGTGATTATTAACTGTGTTCTTAACATGCCAAGGGCCAGAATTTCCGAAGTGGACTTGTTATTCTGTGTATTGAAGTCCTGGGAGTGGTTTCTGTCATTTGGACAGTTAAGTAACAAGACCACACTATCAAATGCAGGTTCCCAGGCATTAATGGTACTTGCAAATCCGTGGCACCAACAGTGGAAGGCTAAAGATGCAATTCCTGTGACTCAGAATGGCAATGGTTTCTGTTTTGCTCTTGTCTTTAAAGCTGTGTATGTATAGGAAAGAAAACATGAAGAAGATTCCAGAAGAAAATAATTTAAATCATTGCACAGATAGAAGTCTACAGCTGAGGCTGCTTTATGGCTTTCCCTCAGGTAGTCAGAAGTCCCATCATCATCATAAATATTTTGTACTTCTTGGGTCCAGTTCTAAAAGGAATGTGCTAAAACCCAGCAGACTGTCATGTTTCTACCAGAAGAGGGATGTATCAGCAATCCTGTTCAGCAATTAGCTGCTGTGTGAAATAGATGGTCTTTCTCACAGGTTGCTGAATGGGGCATCCAGAAGCTGGGACTTCCTATGTACGCAGACCACCTGGCAGGGACCTACAGTGGTGGCAACAAGCGCAAGCTCTCCACTGCCATTGCCCTGATAGGCTGCCCACCACTCGTCTTGCTAGTAAGTGTCATGGAAACACAGCCCTGGGCTAGTTCAATGTAACATCTCATAACATTACATGCTGAAGAGCTACAAAGGCCTTGCAAGCTGCTTTCTGCCCGCAGCTTACAGCTACTTCAGTGTAATTTCGAGTTAATTTCCGGCATAGACTGGGATGCATAACTATGTTTCCAATGGATTGCAAGTGATTGCAAAAGAAAGACCTTCAACATTTTTCTCAATGTGTTGAGAAAAAAATCTATAATCCAGAAAAATCTGAATTTAAACCATTGTTTAGTTTCAGTTGGCCTTTTCTTGTCAGAGTGTAGCCACTGATGTAAAAGATGATCTTCCAACATATAAACCTGGCTGCTTTATCCAGAAGAACAGAGGAAGACAGCTACCCTTTTGCAGCCTTTAATATCTTTGGAATAAATTCTACAAATTATACTAAACTATACAAATGCTGAAATGTAGTTCTTGCCAAATAAGTGATCAGATAATTGCATACCAAAAGGGAAATTCTATATGAGATTACTACAAAAATTATATTCTACCACCTTAATTTGTATGTCTATGACTTTTAGTCAGTCACTTTTGTAAAATCTATGAAGAAGTGTTTTAATACATTGCAGTAGCATGGTTCCTTGTACCATTTAATATGCCTTTACATGTATTCTGCCTGTATGTAGTAAACAGTTAGATAAAGTGCTTTCTCATAATTTCTTAAGACAAGATGTTCAATGAAAATTTTTCTACTCTAGATTTTTTTTACATTTTTTGTTACTTACTGGGTTAGCTGGTTTATGCAGGATCAGATCCTTTGCTGGTGTAAATCAGAGTGACTTCACTAGTTTCTTGGATTGAGCAATGTCCTATATGTTTATGCAAGTAAGACTACTTGGTGAGAACTCACTGTTGCCCAGAAAAGGCACTCCCTTCCCTGTAGCTATGCCCTACACAGACAGCATTATATTCTTACTGCAGGTCCTTGTAATTATTTCCTTACTGCTTTGTGCCAAGAAGTCCCTCGGTATCCACTCACTCATGCGTTTCTCAAGGTGTATGTGCTTTCTCAAGGCAGAGGTTACTGTGGAGAAGCAATTATATGCTATGGTCCAAAAATTGACTTGATTCTAAACAGATTTTCCCTTTTTTATCTGATTCTGATTGTCTTAACATTTCCATTACAGGATGAACCAACCACCGGAATGGATCCCCAGTCCCGGCGCCTCCTGTGGGACTCTATTGTTGGTGTGCTCAGAGATGGGCGAGCAGTGGTTCTAACCTCACACAGGTAAAAACAGTTAGAATTCAGAATCCAAAAGCAGCTGAAGTTCATCTGCTGGCGTTTATCTCAAATATCTGTTCTCTATTTTCAAAGTATGGAAGAATGTGAAGCCCTCTGTACTCGTTTGGCCATCATGGTACAAGGTACCTTCAAATGCCTAGGCACAATTCAGGAGCTAAAATACAAGTAAGTAGAATATTTTTATGGTGGTTTTTAATGGGAAAACTTAGTGTATGTGACATGTACCATTCTTAATACAAGCAATTCAATGTTTAACCAGACCTATTTCTGGGTTAAGCTCTGTCGTACATTAGACAATCTGACCAGATCTCATTTCAACTCTGTTATGCTACATACCACTTCTGCAGGACAAATACAGGGCTTCCTAAAAAGCTGGATGTTATGCAGTATCTCTCAGATACTGTTATTGTTTTCACAGCTGTAGAAAACTAATTTCCTTCCTGAATGACGAAACCACCTCTTCATCCAACTCCTAAATCCACATGTCCTTCCCAGGTTTGGAGATGGCTACATTGTCACCCTGAAAATCAAATGTCCAAAGTCTGGGCTGCCTCCAGATACTACTCCTGCTGAGCAATTCATACACATCAACTTTCCAGGGAGTTTACAAAGAGAGAAACACTACAACATGCTGCAGTATCAGATTTGCTCTTCCTCTCTGGCTAAGATTTTTCGATTAATAATCTCCAATAAGGAAAATTTGCATATTGAAGAATATTCTGTGTCTCAAACAACGTTAGATCAGGTGAGTAAAAAGTAAACCATCCAGGAGAAAGCCTGTCTGGTGAGAATCAGGCAACATAATGGGGATGTATCTACACAACTGAAGGACCAAATTGTTTGGAGTAGAAAATTACCTCACACCTCTTTCTCAGAGAAGATTCCCAGGCCTCTCATCAAGAAGGGTGTATCAGTATGAATCACTAATTTATTCCCTGTGTAAATAGGTGCCATGTGAAAGCTGGTAAGACAGCATTTCCCAGGTGACAGAAGTCACACAACTCATTCCTTCAGGAGCAGCAGTCTGAGCAAGGTCAGCAATTTGGAATGAGACTGAGCTGAGAATAGCATTTTATTTTAAATAAGAGGTTTGGACTGTGTTGTGTCAAAGATACTGTGAGAAGCAATTAGACACACAAAACCTGAGAAGTCCACTGGGAGTTTTCAAAACAGCTACTTGCTAGAGGGTATTGGCCCCATCTGCCTGCTTTCCTAAGTAACTAAGGGTCCACATATGCAAAGCTGGTTTTGGTGGGATTGCCAGAGACACTCCTGGCTCCCTTTCACCTTCCTACTAAAATAATCTGTCTCCTCTTTCCTATCACAACCAAACTCATGCTGTGCAAACCATGACAACCTGACTGAAGTCATCTCCTCCTTTAGAAAAAGTAGGATTTTAGTTGCAAGCAAGTACATCCAAAGGAAGGAAGTTGCAAGGAAGGAAGTTGCAAGGAAGTTTATCAAAATAAAGGAGGAACTCATGATCCCAGCTGATAACACAGTGTCTCAGTTCAGTTGACGCCTGTGGATTCCCCTTTCATTCTGTTTCCTGCAGAGCAGTCATTCCACTTACTCATCTCAGTTGAAGACATGGTGACATTTTCTGCTTTCCTTGTACAGGTTTTTGTGAACTTTGCTAAACAGCAGATGGAGGATGAGGAAATTCCTTTGCATCCACGTGCAGCTGGAGCCAGCCGAGAAGCAAAGGTGTCCCCTGCTCTGCACCAGCAGGCAGTTGCATAGACTACTCCTATAATCTCCAGGCTTAGTGTGTGCACAGTGCAAACATGTGCCATACCAGAGCAGAGCAAGGGTAAAGCAAAGGTTCCCACACTCAGTATTACACTGATTTTTTGCACCTTTCTGAGCACTGTGCTCTCAACAACAGCCCTAGCAACAGCCAACTTCTACTGCTCTACCAGTAACACTACATGCTGACAGTGTCAAAGGCAGGTCCTTGCTATAGAATAAAATCTTCCTCTAATATTAAGCCCATTATAAGATACAAGAAGAGAAGTATCATTCCTCCTTGTTGACATATAAACAAAATCAAAGATGGATTCTCTATCTTGGTACTTTCAGGCTGGCAGATTTTTCTTGTTTAACCCTTATGTCAACGAGTCAGCAGACAGGTCCCAACGCAGAGAGCATTGCCCAGCTTAGAAGCAGATTCCTGTCATGCTGAGTGCACAGGACTATCAAGGTAAGAACAGTGCTGGCTGATGAAGCTAGTCCTGGGAAATTGCTTCACCAGACTGCCAGTGAAAACAGATGGTTGTCTCAGCAAGAATGAAAAGAATTAATTCAGATCTCAGACCCAGACAGTAAACTCGCTTAAAAAAAAAAAATTAATTAAAATGATCTCATACTCATCTTCAAGTTGCCTCAAATAGAGGCCAAATGTCAAAATGGAGATAAAAGAAAGAGAGTATGTCCAAATCTGCCAAAAGTTTGGTTTTCTTGTAGAGACCTGGAAAGATATCTGTTTTACTAAACAAGACCAAATTTTTCCTCTTCCCTGTGACTGGACATTAGGTGGGTGTAAAGTGTGAATAGGGTATATGCTTTCTACCTCCTCAGAAGGAAAATTTCAACCTGCTTGTACTCCACGCTGCACTCAGTGGGAAATCATTTGACATTTAGCTCTTTCCTCTGGTTCACAGTTTAACCAGCAGAAAAACAATACTGAAAACAAATTCATAATGATGTATTGCTTCAGTTATCTACCAGATCTAACCATTTCTAAGAAATCTTCTCTAAAATATGTTATACAGAATTAAAATCTGGGTCATGTATTTTTGCGCTGAAAGATTTTTTCTTCAATTGATGTAGATTTTTTTTATAAGGACACTCTTGCTTTGTACTGTACAAAATATTATGAAACTTCAGCAACCAGCTGTAGCCTTCTCTTTTTGCCATAATTATTTCAACTGGTTTTAAAATATAGTCTAGAATTTATTGCATATTTCACCCTTACAAATAGTTGCAAAAATCTTTCTATACATCTATTAAAGATAAATAAATTAATTATGAAACAAAACAGTATGTATGCATTCACTTCATATTCTAAAATAGCTTCTTTAAAATGTCATTCAGATAGATTTCAATAGCCTTTTTTTACTAAATTTACACAAAACCCAACTAAGTCCCACAGAACATCCTGTGACAAAAAAAACACAGGAAGTCCAAAATGAAGCTGATTTTTCTCCCTGGCTCCGAAAAGAGGAAGAGCATTCGGAGGACTCGCAGTCACCTCATGTATTTACAAAGTGTATTAAAAACTATTCAAAGAAGCCTGATGTAAAATGCTAGGTAAAAAGTCCATTAGTATCATAAGGAGATGTTTTATCAAAACAGGCCAGATATCAAAGATATGGCATAAGTTAGATTGCTTCTGAATCTTATTTACTAGCACGCAATTTACTAATGAAGAAGACCAAAAATGAACAAAAACCCCCAGCACAGGATATTTCATTCACAAATACTATAAATACTTCTTATTTCAGATTCTTTTGGCAAATTAGGGTTTTTGAGATATTGCCTATTTCCTTATTCCAAGAACCATTCATATTCTTTGGTAATGTTATCTGTTACAAAGCACCTGCCTCCAGGCAGCACACTCTCTTCAAGTCAAAGAAGGCAGATCATGCAACTGTCTTGAGGCCAGCTGGCCATGCTGGCTGAACTGAGCTCTAGTAGTTAGCTGGTGTGTCCTCGTTCCACTGTACTTCTGTCTTGCAGAATGCCACCGCTAAATTTGGAGCTGCTTTTCAGCACAGACTTCTCAGTATTTCTGATCCATCAATCTAAATAGACTAGCACAGAAAAATCTAAGTCAGGTTACAGTGAACTGCAGGGGCTTTCTTTTGCAGCTGTGCAACGAAGCCTTATTTTTCAAGGTGCTTCTGAGTTGAGAATTCTTGAATGTAAGAAGTGTAGCTTTCAAGTGCATACAATTTCCCTTAGCAGTGGAGATTCAACATGCACCAAAATCCTTTTAATTAATTCATTTATTTGGCAGGACATTTTTGAGGTTTTTCCTCTTGAAGTTCTTTGCAATATTCAAATTAAGCCTTCTTTTCTTACAACAAAAAGGGAATAATTGGCATTCTGTGACTTGGATAATCCTTGAATTCTCGTAGGTAGGTGCAATGTTTATCCTTTGCCCAGATTGTCATCTGAATGAAGCAAAGCAAGGTGAACAACCCCACTGGAAGGAAGGGAAAAAAAGATACATTTCATTATCAGATTTAAAACATGCCCTTGTTGCTGACATCATTTCAGGTTGAAGTACACCAAAACATTACTCACCTGGAACACACTGAGTCATGATAGTGAAACTGATCCAGGTCCCCACCTGTTTTGGCCAAGGAAATTTAAAATATTTCTGGTGACAGCATTTGCATTTATCTCTCTATTGATCAAAATAACCTTGTCCTAGTATAGGTAAATAAAAAAATCAAGGTCAGCCAGATCAATTTCTACTGTTAATAACCTTTAGCCAAAAAGGTGAACAGTGCCTTACTACCACAAACAAAACCTTCATATTTGCTTCCATAGCTATTACAATGACAAAATTTTAAGCATTAAAACAGTGTCCTTTCTGTTTCTCTGCCTAATTTGTATTTGTCAGACCTCCATCAGTATTAGGAATAGTAACTTTCTATAGTCCAAGGCCCAATGCTGTTCTCATTAACATCTGTTAATCTCCACTGAATTTAAAACCTGACACTGTCCTTCTGTGAAAGAATGAACATTAGACTGAGTTGCACTGACTTTATCTGCTTTTGAACTCAGGAGTTTAGCTCCTGATTAAGGAATATGAAATGAGAAACTATTCCAGCTTCTAAAGCGGTCACCACCAACACAAGTGGTTGTGTAACTTAGGAAAATGGGGAAGAAGACTTCAGCTTGTTTTCTCTATCACAATATCTTCTATTTGTCTGACCACTATCTTCCTGCCTGCAGTGATATTGCTAGGCTCTTATGTTATAAATCCACCAGACACCTCCATCCCCCCATTGCAACACATGTCCAGTGGCAATCTCTCTGTTCCTGGTTGTAAAATTTGCCCACTTTACAGTGTATCTGTCTTATCTAGCAGCCACACAGCAACACTGGCCCAGGGTCAGGGCTGTGTGTGTAAGGTTAGTCACATCAGTACTGACTCAAGGGATGGGAGGAAGAGCAGACAAATTCCTGTCCACAATCTGATTTCATGGGGTTTAGGGAAGGAGGGGAAATGTATTGAGCTGAATGGTTTCAGAGGTTTCTTCCATGTTAAACATTCTAAAAGAAACAAAAATATATTTAGCAAAACTAAAATCTGAACATCTTGTTTGAAAATACATACCTCATATGTATAGTTAGGGCAAGATACAAAGAAAAACAGCCATGTGAAAGGATTCTTTGTTGGATATGGGATCTTACGGGTTTTGGATCCTATAGATTAGAAAACAAATCACAAAATATTCATACTCCTAAATATATTGTTTCCTGTAAAGACAACCCAACTGCCTACTTCTGTGTCTCATGACTGCCAGAGGGACAAACAGGACGTGGGAAGACAGGATGTCCTCTGGACTCACAAGAAGGAATAGGATAACTGTGAGGGAACTTTCCCTTGCTCACCAAAACATAACTTGTACCAGCACTGTTTCCTTTGGCACTGGCAGTGTGGAACTTTGAACCAATGGAACTGCTCCCCCAACACAACCCGGCCCAAAACAATAAAGGTTACAGTAAGATAAGAAGTGCTGTTCAACAGTCTGATGTCGGATTCCTTGCACTGTCTGATTTCCCTTAGAATCCAATCTTTACAGTGCTGAGCAACCCGTGCTCCCACAGCAGTCAGCTGAAGGGTATCAATGCCCCCCAGGATCAGGTCTTTCCTGAAGCAGAGTAACTGAAGGAGTACTGACTGGCTGTAAAACTGAAAAATGATAATGCAGTTTTTACCATTTCTCCGGAGGTCACTGAGTGCAACATGAATGGAAAAATTTCCAGCTTCACACAGCTGCAAGAAAAAGTATGACAGAGTTAAAAATGTTCTTCCCTTCTACTTGTTTTTCTTTCTTTTGTTATTTCCTGGGGTCTTTTAAAATATTTAAGAGAAGGAAAATCATCTATTATAAACATCATAAATATCCCTAACCAAGACTGCTGACAGAAGGATGAAACATCTCCATTCAAATATGAGTCCATATTATACTCTGTTATATATTTATATTTTTCAGAAAATGTGGACTCCATGTCCAAAAGATCAAATTTACTACTTACATAATCCCCTTGAAAACTAAATAAACCACAGGAGATAGAAGTAAACTTGGGAGAGACTTGCTTTATCTTTTATCATTCTTATGCCTTTAAAAACATCTGAAAATTATTTGCATAGTCTTGGTTTCTCCAAAGTTATTAAAATCCCAAGGAAGATACAGTTTGGTCTCTAAGTAAGTTTTCTTCTTTAGAGTTTAATTGATATGAATCATGAAATGTAATTGACCCAGCTTCCTTCACTGGTTTTAAAGAATGCTTCCCCAATCAATTATGAAGAGAGAGTATTGAAATGACCCACTTATAAGATTATGGACAGTCTCCAGTGTCTGCAATGCATAACTATTAAAGTAAATGACTAGTGGCTCAAGTTCCTGAGTTTTATTTCCAGCTCTGTAATTTCAGTTGTGGAGTCTCTCTATAAAATGTGAATAGATTATGACCTCACATAATCTGCTGCTTTGGGAAGCTGCTTTGGGATCCTGCAGTCACTGATGATTCGTTTGTCAAAGCAAGTGAACAGCTGATGTTCTAAACAAGTTACACATACATAGGAAAAATCTTTGTACGGAGGTACATCTTTATTGGCTACAGTAGCATTGCTTCTGCTTGTGTGAAATGTTCCTAGGAATTGTGAGAATGAACAGTGACTGAAGAATTTTGATTCATAAGGAAAATAGGTTCTGAAGCTCAGCAAAATGAAACTCTATCACTGGAAATTATCAGCAACATACTTCCTTAGTTGGCTAGTTCTCTGAGATTTATGATCTGTTGTGATTCTTAACACTCAATAAACAGTTCACAAAACAAACTCACTGGCTTTTAAACACAGTGTCACAAACTTTTAAAGACTATGAGAGATCATCCCAGCAGATTAATATCCTAGTCTTGGAATACATACTGAATCAAAATATTCCTTTGTGTACAAAATCATGTTAAAAACTGACAGATTTACCTGTTCTGCATGCAAGCGGTCAGCTTTAGTAGTATGTCCCAAATGTTCAAGTTCTAAGTATCTGCTTATCCTACTCACTCCTCCACTCATATGAGAGAAGAAATAAAGCAAGATATTTTAGCATTTTATAGAAAGAGCAAGAAACCTACCAGAAACATGATCACAGCAAAATTTATCTGTTTTTTCCCGTAAGCTATTAAAAAAAAAGTTTACATATGATAAGTACTAGTACAGAAAGTACATACATAAATACTTAAATCATTGAGGGTTGTTTTGCTACTTACAAGGAGGAGTGTAAAGAGGATGATTGATGTAATATGCAAGCCAAGCTGCAAATCCCCAGTAATATAAGCAGTTCTGAAAAACAGGCAATTTTTCTTTGTTTTAGTACAATCTTTTAGGCCAATATTGACTGCAAGGACTGTTGATAACAATGAATTGGACAATCCTTCAACTTGCTGATAATACAACAAGTATTCAGTACTAAGTGTGGTAGGTGGGAGCAGGTAACAGGAAATAACAGAAAGGAAGTAGTGCTCCTAGAGTTAAGATTCCCTCTAAAATATCTTGGAGCTGTTGAAGTTTACAAACAGTTTTAGAAAGTATGATCATATGATTGAAAACAAATTTATCTTGTCTGGCAAGCCATTGGGCAAAGTTGAAGTGCATACAGACTGTATGTTCAAGAGAAACTTGTTTTGCTGACCCCTGAGACTGTAAGACCAGATCTGGGCACTGTCCTCTCTTCTCTGCTTATTATTTTGCTCTGCCCAGTCTCCTGTCCTCTTCTCCTTCACCCCATCAGTTTTCTTTCTTGTCTATGCCTTAACTTTTTCTGCCTGATGCTTTCCTCTGCACTTTCACTATGATTTCTTCAGTTTGTCACTTTTGCTGCTGTCCCTGTGTTCCTGCGATGCAGTTTCCACTCTCTAAACTCTGATAACACAGCTGTCAGTAATGGATGTACTGACTCACTCCTGACCAATCTCAGTGCTTGTTCACAGACTTCATCCATGAAAAAACTACTTACAACAACAATCTTTATCTCTTATTTGGTCTCCTTGGCCCTGCCTCCTGAGGTTTTTTTCTGACTCATTGCTGCTTTGGTATCTTGGTGACATGTTATTGTCTCCCTCCTTATATATACGTAGGTGGGAGGAAGGCCCTTTCTTGGCCCCCTCCTCTTCTTGCTCTGTGCTCTGACCTCTAGGTGCCATTCTCTTGCAGACAGACTTTAACCCTCATTGACAGCTCATACATTTGCCTCTCATCAGTTGAGTCTTCTTTTACCCAACCTAGTGCCTCTGTTTTTAATGTTTTAGGGTATGTTTGTTTATCACCTGGACTTCAGCAAGACCACAACTGAGCTCTTTATTTTCCTTTCCCCACTTCTCCTCTTCTTTTCTTTGCCTTATCTTTCCTTGCATCCTACTTTCAATTTTGAGTAAAACTCTGATCCTCTTACTCTTTCTGGTAAAGGTCCTCTTATGCTCTCTGGTCCTTTCTTTTTCTTGGCCTTCCAGTTAGGTTCCTATACCTTAGACATTTCTAGGTGTTTCTGCTTTCTCCTTCACAGCTTCCTTTCCTGCTCATGCAGGCAAAAATCCCATCCAAGGCTGCATTTTTTACTGTCCTGACTGGTTTAACTTTTTTTTTTGCTTTGAATTTTGCAGTCTTTCCCCCCTGTATATACCAGAACTGCATTTCTAGCAATAATACCCTGCAAAAGTGATTACCTCAGCATCTCCAACCTGCACTAGCTGACTGCAGTGTCTGATGGTGCATTTTTCTGAAAATGCTGGCGCCCCCTCATCTGCCACAAACAGTTGTATCAAACATTCAGTTGCATTTCCACTTTCTTCTCAGGGTTAATTGAACCACTGCAGTGCCCAGAGACCTCAGACAAAATGGACACCCTTTTGGGTATGCTGTAATACAAGCACATAGTATGTCCTTGCTCTGAGATTATATAAGAGATAACTGATGAGAAAGAGCAAATTATTAACCAGTAATTACAAATCAGGTGGGACAAATGAGCAGAAAATTAAATAACTTCCCTGTGATGACTTCATTTTCCCCCAGGAAATGCAGCAGAACCAAAAGAGTGATTCCAGTGGGGGCCAATATAGGTAGTGTCCTATCCATAAACTACTGCTTCCTCCCTAACACTAGCTTCTTCAACTGGCACTTACAGTTTAATAACTGCTATACAAACTTAGGTGGAAATAGTTTCTTGTAATCTTGGAATGGCATCTTCAGAAAAACCTTCTCCTAGCTTCAGGGCTTGGCACAGGATGGAACATATGGCAATGGATTTCAGTAAAGAAAAATTAAATAAATGAATTATTGTGGCTCAGTCCCCAGCAATACACGTAATTAAACTGAACAAGTACTATTCAGCCAAAGAACATGATTTACTGCAAGAGTATTCCTCAGTTATAAGAAAAGGAGATTTAAAATGAGTGGGGTCTATCACTGCTAAGGACCTTAGCAGTAACACTGTAAATGTCCAGCTGTCACTTGAATCCTTATTGCTCATACAAATGCCTCCAGTGAGGTTCAGATAGGAACATACAGCCTTCATAAACTCGCTTGAAAGAAAGAAAGAAAGAGTTTCTGTGACTCTTGAATAATAAAGCTTTACAACAATCTCTTATAATGCTGTGGGTCAAGTTCAGATATTGCAGGGATCTCATAAATAAATTATTCCTAAGTTCCCAAACTTACGGTTAGGATTTTTGTCTTCTCTACTGCAATTGACAATCTCTAGTTCTTCATGTCCTACCTATGTTTATTCATGACCAGCATGTACCCTTCTGTTTGTCTTCTTATATTGTCTTCTGGTTTAAACGGTATTTATTTAGATCTAATGTTTTCTTTCCTCCAGATGTTTTTCTACAAAGTGATGATATCCCTTCTTTTTACTCACGAAAATGTTCATGGGTAAAGAAAGACCATGAAAGACCAATCATGAGACTAATCTTTGAGGAATTCTACTGATACTTCCCTATTATTAAAGGTCTGACAGATCCTTTTCTGGCACAACCATAATTGTCTTTCTTTTAATTAGTTCCTTTATCACCATGCAATTTTTGTATTTATCCCTATCTTATTCACCCTAAAGGAGTTATTAGGTCCAGATAAAGCAGGTATTCTACCTGTCCATGCCTAGAAAAATCACATCTTAGAAAAAATTATACTATGTTAGTATGCACTGCTTTTGGTGAAGCTGCTCCATTGTAGGGCATAATTTATTCCTAGTTTCATTTGGGAAAAAAGGATTAAAATCACACCTCTCATCAATTCCCATCTCAGACTTCTGCTTATTGAAACTAAAGTGTCTCTTGTACATGTAGCATTCCACTGCACTTAGGAAATAAGCTATCTGTATCTGCTGTGTACGTGATCAAACACTGAAAGCAAGAAGCTTTGTCTACCACTTGTATGTGATGGAAAAACTTAAAAAGGGTGTGATATTTTTCACACTGGCACAATTTTGGAGTAACACCACCGAGGCCAATGAAATTATAAAAGCAAATCAAACCCAAGCATTGCTAAGCAGGTAGAATAAGAACTGTGAGCAACTTTACAGATGAAAGCAAGCACCACCAACCTGAGAAGATGGAAAAGAGGTCAGAATGATCAGAATGACTGGTACAAATGTCAATTTTAGCAACAAGCGTTTGTATGGTCTGAAAGGAGCAAGTATTGTCAGAGATGGCAGTGAGAAAAAGAATTATCACACTGATTGTTTTTTCAAGGTAAAGTTGCTCATTTATCTGCTGTTTAGCATGCATTAGCTACTGTTGTGTCAAGAACAAGAGATCTGCAAGATCTGTTGTGTCAAGAACAAGATCTGTGAACCTTTTAACAACCTGTGCTGCAGAAAGCTCAATAAATTTCTGGGGAGGATTCTTTTGAAGGGCCACTGCTCCACTACAGACCTTCCCTTTTTGAAAGCATGAAGCTATCACCAAAGGACCAGAGCCACTGGACAGCTGTAAGGAGTTAGCCACAAGGTAGAGCTTCAGCTGCTAGAAGTATCACTGCCATGGTGCAAATTACAAGGAACTGTCTAAATCCCAAATGTTAAAATTCCCAAATGCTCTTCCAGTTGATAATCTCTGGTCTTCCTTAGAATATGGTGTATCTTTGACTACTAGTGTGTACTCTGTTGCAAACATTTGTAAAATAACTACAGCCTATGCATAACCATGCAGTCACTGTACTACTTCTCAGACACCCAAGAAACAGAGCCTGCATCCCAACACCTGCTCTGTGCCACAGCAGCACTGGTGACATTAGGGAATGCTCCTGTGGAGAAGAAAATGTAGAACAACTAAGCTGCTTTGCAGCAGATCAAAGGTAAATTAACAGTTCCTTAACAACGAAGGAAATTTAAGGGCAAAGCAGATATACAATGACTGTTATATAAATATTAAAAAAAAAAAAAAAAGCAGCTCTCCCACCACTGTGCCTGCCTGTGCTACCTTTAAAGTTAACTTGTTACTAAAACCTTCACACCCAAGGAGCTAGCTGAGTGAAAAGGAAGGGTATGCTGAAGGTTTAAAATTCTAAAAAGTAATGACACTTCTATAATAGTAACAGTATGACAGCATGTGGGTTATACAATAGTGACATTAAGAAATCTTCTGAAAGAACTGCAGCTTTATGGGTGAGATTTGCTGTGCGCTGCTACAAAAGCCACACAAAAAAGTCTGTGGTGCAGAGGAAGAGCATAGGCTGGCTAGGCTGGATTTGTAAGAGCAGCTATGGATAGATTCTGACACAATTTACCTTCACAATATTCCTCAGTGGCATAGTCCCACGGGAGAACCGATGAACAAATACTGTTTCAATCAACCTTTTGATGTAGTGGAAAGAATGGCAGATACATGCCAAGCTAGAAACAGCAAGACAAAAGCATTTAAGAGTGCTTAAAAAATCAAGTGTGGCAAGACATTTGGAATAAGACTACATGAAATACTGCTCAGGCCTGCAAACGAACTTACTTAACTACTGGGTGCGGACTTGATGTAAACCTCTCATCCAGTCCATAGACAAAAGTCATGCGGAAATAAAACAGAAAATAGATGAACAATGGGCCTGTATATTCTATCAAAAACACCTGCAAAAAGAGAGAAAATAATTAGACAGCTGAATTAGATGATGGTTTTGCTTTGGTTTCTTTGTGATAAGTAATGCAGTGGGATAAACACCTCCACGCATCCAGGATGGCATTAAGAGAGGCAGGGAGGGAGTAGAAGGTTTGGGCTTGGGCTATGAAACTGGTAGCCATGCACATAAACATTTTGCAATGATTTGCCTCAGTTGCATTCAAACAGCCATTGCCAGTGCAGCAGACACAGTATAGGTATGAAAAGATAATAACGGAAGCCCAGAGATCATGACAAATATGCATGCATGTTACATTTATGCAGCTCTCACCCTTCTCTTGCACTCAAAAACTGTTGCTTTATTTTGGTTTAAAGGGAAATTTGGTGAAGAATTTGTCTTGAGAAATAGGAGTTCTGCTTCTACTGAATGAATTTTGTTTAAACTGGAAACACAGCTCGTAAGTATTCACAGTGACCCCATCTGTGTGAACAGTTAGCACAGCAGTTGTCCTGGGAAACAATAATTTCATTCTATGTTCAGACGAGCTTTAATTGGAATACTAAGAGGAAAATAAAAAGAAAAAAAAAATACAAGAAACCAAACAAGCTATTCTCGAAATTGATTTCATTTCAGAAAGGTGTGTATTTCTTAGGAACATCACTTTAAATTGAAGTTAACTTTGAACAAATATTAATAGCTGAATTTTCCACACTTCTTTAAGTGAGGAAGGCAGGCTCATACCTCACTTACAGAGAAAGAAGGGAAATTGATTGTACGTCTATCACAAAAAAACCAACCAAACAAACAAAAACCCAACAACAAAACAAACCAAACAAAAAAAGAAACCCAAACAATCCCAGTTCTCTAGTGTGTTTAGAGTTGTTTTGATATTCAGAAAAGTTGGGTTATTGACTTCTTTTACGATCAGCATTTTCTCTGGCAAAGATTGGGTTTGCTTGCAGATGAGAAGTTCATCTTTTTGATTTGATAATACTGAAGTATTTCTTGTCTTATATTTAAATGAAGTACCTTGGAGGGCAGGGAGAGTAGAAGATAAAAGACAGATTATGAAATGACAGAAGCCTGGTGTTACTCTGCACTGTGATATTTTGGTATAAATTAATGCACGTGTGTCTGGAAGTCTACACTGCCATTAGAAGTTTTTGCCTGTATTCCTGTCTTTTTGGATGGAGTAATAGCTGCTTGATTCATCAGCACTGCATCTAAAGTAATGACGAGAAGACTCAGTCTTGCAGAACATTTTTTTTTTAATTTTACCTCCTATTAATGTTGTCTTTGCTATTTGTAATCAACACAAGATTTTATTAATGTCTCATAGCCAATAAATGGTAAATATGCCTTTAAATTACAAGGTACTTTTCCCTTGATGTTGTGCTGTTCATTGGAACTAGTGTAATACTGTGCAGCAAGGACCTTCTAGAGAGCTGGGAGAGTCATTGGTCACCTCACTGCATAAACAGCAGTGCTGGGTTGCCTGCCAAGTGAGTTGTGATAAAATTTGCATTTGAGCTAAGACAGTAAATATGCAAGGTCTTTGTGGATGGCTGCTAATGTTGCAGAAATTATCAGCTGTCATTAGCCTGTCACTGGCATCCTGGGACACGGTCACATGCAGACAGCAACTAATCTTACTTTTATGCATTTTATTGTTGAAGTCACTTCAAGTACTGACATGTGAAGTTACTCCCATGCCTCTTTGTAGGACAAACTCATAGAAGTATAATCCTAATTTTGTCAGGAGGTACACAGGTCCTGTGAAGCAGATTGCCAAAGGCATTTACATACCTAGTTCCTAATGATTTTGCAGCAGACATCCATTTTACAACCTGCATCTTAGTTATGTGGAGCCAACCTACTCTGCAGCAGGCACTGCTGCTCTCTCAGGGAACTAAATAGGCATTCAAACTGTTACGGCTTTCCCTTATTAAATGAACTGAAGCAATGAGGATTCATTGCCTGAATCCACTATCAGAGCAGACGTCATGCAGAAATATTGGAGAGAAACAAAAAGTGATGTAAGGATTAACTATGGAAAACTAGCCATTAAAATGGCTCAGACTTGAAGCAGAGCTCACCGTAGTCCATCCTATCTGTGGCCCTAAATCTTTAAAGTATAAGGTAGCAGTTGTGCCAACAGGGAGGTGCTGCAGGATTTCTTCATCCCTCAGGGACTTTCCTTCTGAGAAGGAAAGAATTACATCTTAGTGAAATTCAAGTCCACTTTGGTAGCATACTAGCTTTATATGGTGCATTAACCAATCTATGAGACTCCTTGATGTGATGTGGGTTTATTGGAATCTCAATAAACAGACTAAGAATATTTATACTTAATTTTTATTTATCCCTGTAATCACATATAAGCATGGATCCTCTATTCACACCAAAACAGTTAAGAGAATTCTCAGTCCTATGTGCCTGCCTAGTCCAATAGACTTGCTTCATTGCTGCTAACAGCAGAATTTGTTGATGGGTCAATGCCCGTTATCACAGTACAGTGACCTCCTAGTCAGCTGCACCTGTCTCTCTCCTCTCTCTTCTGCACTTCTCATTGCTCATCATCAAACAGAAGACAGGATAAGATGTGATCGGAAAACTCTCCTATAGAAATTTTCATTGGCTTTCTTTTCCCAACCAACCAGCTAGGAGGTGATTTCACAAAACCTGACCTTTTAATGCCTAGATTTGGAGGAATCTCCAGAAGGCCAGCATTTTCTCATGGCAAGTCTCACTATGTAAATTCATAGAGGAATCTGACAAGGGAGACCTTCAAAGAAGGAAACAAGATAATCATATATCTGTTTTCCATGGATAGATTTTACACAGTGAGTAAATCTTTATCAGCATAATTTCAAGGGACTTATTAAATAAAATTATCTTTAATGAAAGCAAAGGAAGAAAGTGCTACATTTTAGCTAAGATGAACACAGTTTGGCAATTAAGACTTTCTTTTGTGCACTCAGGCCACGTTAAGAGGCTTCTAGTAGCAATACCTACAACTGTATTAATGAAGTCAGCCAGCTGTCAGCAATTGCTACGTCCACGGCAATGTGTTCTGCATTAGCTTCCCTCAAAAGAACTGTAACTCCTGTCTGACAGCAGAGGATTATGTAAATTGATAGCTCAAACTCACAGCCCTTTTTGGTACTCCAAGCTGAGCATCATCATGGAGATCATTTCACTGCAGCTAAGGGAAGTGAGTATCTAGATCCTGTGCTGCCTGTTTGGAAAGCAACAGTGTTCAATAGTTAGAAAGTGCATTGGAACAATGTGCAAACTCCTGACTTAATTACCAAACACCAGGGTGGAACTGTGTTTACTTCCAAAGAATTGTATTTGTTCTGGATTCTCTTCAGCCTTCATAATGCTAATTAACATAGCTGGAAACTGATTCTTAAGTGCTAATAGCCTTAAGTACACCTTTCATGCCAGGCCCCTGCTCAGAGTTTAGTTCCTCCAGACCTCACAAGTACTTACTTGGATCAAGTTTTATTGACTGCCTTGCTGGATACCACCGAGGATCTGTAAGACCATACAGAATTGTGTGATATACAATGTTCAGTTTAGATCATCCACTACTGTAATGAACACAATATAACAAGCTGAACTTCAACACTAATATAGGTGATAATTTACGCAGCAGAAAAAAATATAAAGATGTATCAGGATAGGATGAAATAAATTAACTGCAATTTCACTGTGATCACATTCATGCACAGGTTATCAGCATTATGTGTGTGTCTATCATGTTTCAAATTATGTATTTCTTTCCTGTTTATGTACTGGATATTCTGATGTGATGCAAGCTGCTGCGGAAGTTATACTCACATAATTTATGGAACATCAATCTGATCTCTCTAATTGTAGCATTTGGTTCCACCTAGGCAACAAAAATATTGTAAATGTAAGATGCATATTCTGAAAGACAACTACTACATGTAAGTCTATTAAGCCAAATAGAAATGTGACTTAGACGATGTAACTATTTCTAGATGTCTAGCCTTGGTATGAAGGATTCAAAGAACTAACACCAAAAAAAAATTTTGACACCTGTTTCAGAGGCAGATTCTCTAGCAGTGATCAAGAGTTACTACTACAGCAGTGGCAATTTGATGGCTTCTGAGTACCACACAACTGGCACCCTCTTAGTAAAGCAACTGAAGTTGTCCTTTTTGGCCAAAAGCTCCTTCTGGAAAAGGGCTGAAGTACAATGTAGTCAGTATGACGTTAGCATAATTGTTGCAAATGGCCAAGGAAAGGCTACCAGGAGATTAAATACACTTCATAAACACTACTTAAGAAAAGTTAGTAATTTCTAAAAAAGTCACCTATTAAACAGATTTTTGTTTTACCTTATCTAGGAAGCATAGCTGTTTCTTTGTCTCCCAATCAAGGATTTCCACCTGAGAGGACACAAAATGATAATCAATCATTATTGGCTAAATAATCTGTAAACCCTTAGTTGATTCCCAAATTCATAATCACTGTGACTCTCAGAGTGAGACACCCTTTTTCTCTGATCTGTAAACTGTGTTAAAAACCTTCCTGACGTACTCAAGAGACAGCTTTAATCACAGCCAGGTTCCAGAAGCACTCAGCTTGGGAAAAAAAAAAGCCAAATGAATTGTCTTCCTGGATATATTCAGTAGCAGAAGTAGTTACGTTTTTGATCAAAGAAGTGATCGTGGGTATTTTCTTATGCTAGAGCAAGAGGAACAAGTAAGGGGTAGAGAAGTTTCACAGGAATCCCTAAGGAACAGTACTTTTATGATTCATAAAATTAGAAAGACAGTCTGAGAAAAAATTTAAATGCATGTATATATATAAATACGTATGCATGTAAGCAACTATTCTGAGTACATACAGCTTAAAGATTAATGTGTATTGTTCCCAGAATATTTTAATTGTAAGGAGAGTGGAAAATATTGGTGGACATAATGAACAAATGCAGCTAAATATCTGGGCTTCACAAACCCTTAAGCCTTTGTGATAGGAATATTTAGTATTACTCTTGCCTCTTAGATCACTTGTTTTATTAACTACATATTAGCATTTTATATTCCAAGCAGTAGTTTAGCTACAGCTCTGAAAAGGAAGGAATAGTTTATTTCCGCAATCAAATGGCACTTTGGCAAAATGTTATGATTTTGATCAACAGCCAAGCAGAGAAATCCCCAGACATGTCAAAGCCCAGTTGCAGCCACCTCCCAAAACCTCACTGCAGTTGTTGGGGTTTTTATATAAACATCTAGCACTAATTATGTTTGATATTAACTGGCCAAGAGAATAGATTAACATTAGACTTTAAATATGATTCCTCACTAAAAATAGGAGTCATAGTCCAGTATCTTTCTCAGAGGGTTGTTTTGAAGAGATCACTTGGTTAGAGTATCTTATTTCCTTGTTTCACTGGTCCCAAAGGGTTCTTTTTCCTTTGGCGCAGCAAAGGAGCACTTCAGCTCCAGCCACACCTATCAAATCTGACCTCCACAAGGGCTACTAATGCCATGACATGTTCTACTTGTGCACTGTAAGCTCTAAGGGGGATATCAAGGGAGGGAAACACTGTTCCTCCTTCGTGAGATGTAACACGTATGTAATGGATTGTCAGGATATGTTTTCCCTTGAGTTTTCCTATTTAAAATAACACACATTTCAAGTTTTAATGTCTGTTTGTGTGAAATCTCCATGGGAAAGCAAATGAAGTGGATTCCTTTCCCAGAAGACTGTTCTTGAAATACACCATTCTGACACTTACAGTCCACAGAACAAGTACGAGGCAGGGAGGGGGCTGTACACCATTTTTTGTCCCTTCTGATGCCAAGTTGCTACAAGGACTATTGAAACCCTTGGTGTATCTCAAACCTCTTTTGTCAATGAATAGCACTGAGCTGCCCTACAGACTGCAGCAGTGCCTATGCTTTTAGCAGTGTCCTTCCTATTCCATACCCAACCCAAATACATACAATTTTTATCAGAATGCCCCAGGGGCAGTTTTAATCTATGGCCTTCAGTGGTTGTATTAAAGAGATCTTCTCGAGGTCAATTACAGAGTGGTTTAACTATCTTTCTGCTGCCTATGGTATTTTAGTTGGGTTATTCTTGTTATGCACAAGGCCAGACTGAAAATTACAGAGTTCTTCTTTCACTCTGTGGTTTTCATGGGACTGGCTGTACAGAAATTTCTGTGAACCTTTAGAATCAGTGTGGAAAACAAACAAATAAATCATCCAAGATGTTATTTACTGTTATTTGGTTCTGTTCCAGCATGTTTCTTTCAAATGCCAAACTGTCATACTTGCCTATACTGGTCCATGCAAATACCTAAAGGAAGCCTTTAGAGATGATGGATCCAGACTCTTCTTGGAGGTGCACAGAGATAATGGCGAGAGGGAATGTGTCCAGATGCAATACGGGAAAATCCGGATACAAGGAATTTTTTTCACCATGAGCTAGGTCAAGTTGCTTAGAGAGGATGTGAAATCTCCATCCTTGGAGACATTTAAAACTGGACTGGACAAGACCCATTGCCATTTGATCTGGCTGTATCTGCTTTGAGCAGGAGTTGGACTACATGACTTCCAGAAGGCTCCTTCAACCTAAATTGCTCAATGTTTCTTTTTCTTTTTTTTCACTTCAAACATTTCATTTACTTTCAATTACTATCAAGATCTAAGCAAATATCAAACATTCTTTCCCTTTCCAGAATGATGGATGCCAGAACACCGCTTTAGATTCCACTACAGTCCATAGCAAATTGTGCAACAGAGTGAAAGCAAGGTGACTGTCTCCTCCAACTATCACGCCTCTTAGATTTATCAGAACATCCCCCAGTGTAGATGTTCCCTGCACAAGGAACAGAAAAGCCTGATCCAAAGCAAGAAATGGTCTTTCCTGAACATCCTGGCCAATCCCATGAAGCACTGTAGCACTGAACACAGTGTTTCCAGCCTTGAGGCACAGCACCAAGTCAGTTAATGTATTGGTTGGCAACAGTTTTGAGATACCCAGCAATCTGCTCTTGGAACACTTACTGATGGGTATCATCTCTTTTAAACATAAATTGTTTGGCTCAGAGAACTTTGATTTCATTGTGTTTTCAAAGCATTTAGCACAATAGGACACCAACTGTTGGCCTGCATTAGTGCAGTAAGACTTACAGTCCACTTATTTGGTGAATTTTTAACAACATTTTAAAGTACAGCTTCTCTGAGACTACTTTGAGTAGAACTTAATCAATAGGCAGATTTGTGCAAGATGTTAAAATCTGTTTTATAAGTGACTACAGAAATATATCTTTGATGCTTAGAAGACAAATTTGTTTTATTGCATAAGGATTAAAGATTGATAGTGTCATTAGTAAAAGAAAAAATCTTGATTATTAATGTTTAGAACAAGTTGAGGGCAAAGAATAATCAATATACAATATAAGCAGAGAAAAGTACATTCAGCTGTTAAATGTTTATTCAGAAAATAAAAAGGTAAAATAAAAGAGGAGAAAGTATTCATAAGGGAAAAACAGCTGAGGAAACTGTTTAAAAAAATTCTTAAGATGCAGTGTCTCTGTAATAGGATTACAAAAATATAGTCAGTGGAATTCCTGCTGTTTAAAGCTGTATCAAGTGCTAAAGGATCAACAGATCTTCAAAAATGATGTGATAACTATTATGGAAATACTGACACATTTATCATGTCAGTGCATCTTAAAAGTCTAATTTGAAACAATTTATAATCAGCAGATTGAGTAAACTTGAGTGAGACTTTATAAGCACATAAGCATATATTGTATTGATTTCTTTTGAAAGTACTCATTAAAAAAAAAAAAAAGTTTATTTCACAGTATAGGAACCAACCAGTCTGAGAAGGAATAATGCAGAATGAATTCTCCCTGAACTGTTAGAATGTTTACATAAATAAGTTTCTTTGAATTTAACTCTAAAAAACCAATCCAGTGGTTACCACAGTCCTAACTGATCTTTCTAAACATTTTTCCTATAGAATTACTCATTTTCTCTATCTCCTTTGACTTTTCTGGTAGATTGTGTTGTTCCTGAAGGAAGTAAGCATGCCTTAGTGTGATCTCACACTAGGACATATCAAGACTTGAAGTCAAGAGTTAAGTCAAAGGGAAACTGCTGTAAGTGTACTTACACTGAAAATTGCTTGTACTGCTGCTTTACAATTGGCTCTTGGTCTGAAGCTTCTCTTCCACAGAAAGGTACAAACTGTTGCAGAGGGTGCATCTAAGGATCCATCTAGAATTGGATCTTTCTGAAACAGCCAGCAGCAAGTGACTCAGAAAAAGTAAGAAAACAGGGCAAAAATGTAGTGACTGAGGGAAAGGGAAGAGACAGACACAGTAATTTTGATTCTCCTGCACCAGAAGTGCTGCCTATGTATTTAATAACTTTTCATGGATTTCTTTCCTCAATTACTTTATCCATTTGCCTTTTAAACCTGTGCAAACAGTCCTGAGGCAGGGAGTCTCCTAGCTTAGCCATATGCTATGAGAGGAATTCCCAAACCAGAACCAAGGCAAATGTTCAACCACGAAGCAAAATTTCACATCTTACCTGTAGACTGCTGAACCTTATTCTGTAAGTACTCCAGTTAAGAAAAGCCATACCTCTCTAAAGCAATGGCTCATATTTCATGAGACTAGAATCTCATTGCATTATTTCACTGTGTATAAAGAGAAGAGTGATGTCCATACTCAAAAGGTTTTCTAAAATTAATTTTCACTTTTGTAGAATTTAGATGTCTAACATTTACAGGTTCACAAGAGATACACTAGGTATTTACTCCTCAGCTTCCTAAGTTCTGCTCTTATGCAAGCCAGTGAGCACCAGTGTTTGACCTGTGCTGACACTCATACTGCATTTTTATTTCTTCCACCTGTTTCCGATTTGTTAGTTAGACATGCTCTCATCTAAATCCCCGAGGACATTGATCTAGTAAGCATCTTTATCCCAAGGTCAGCACAGTGCACAGCATTTAGATTATTTCTGAATGAAACTAAACTGTCAGCAAAGGAGATGATCTAGTTCTTCATGCTTTACATGTAATAATTAGACTGTCAGGAAGAGGGAAAATTGCTTTAGAATATCTTTTTCCATTCCCCAGTTCTCCCACAGGCAGACCAAAAAGTACAGGCAGGAGAGGGGACAGGAGTGGACTTCAGTGAAAAGGGCATTCTCCTACCAAAGAGAAAGCCTGAATATCTGTCTCTCTGGGCTCCTTTTATCACTGCTCCCTTCCATTGTAATTCTGTTCAGTATTTCTCTACAGCAGATGCCTTTTGGGATACCACACAGCAAAGAGATGAGAGTTGAAGTAAACTTGGATACCCTGACCAAATTGTCTTATCTGATCTTGGAGCTGCGTGCCTAACCCAAACACATGGCAAAACCTAAGTTGCTTTGTGGACCTGGGCCTAAGGATAATAACAGGTATAGAGATACAAATGCTCATCCTTCAGAAAGACAAATCCATTTATATAATTGACAGGGATAAAATGAGTCAGCACAAGAACAGTAAGGAAGGAAAAATTCACTTGGAGTGGGAGGCTGGTTTATTTTCAAGAAGGGAAGAGCCATTAGGGCTTTCACAGTGAATTCTGGCTCTTGAAAGTCTATGAAAACTTTCCAGCTTTTATGAGATCTTTCAAGAGCATACACAAGATGAAAAAGAACCTCCACCAGTTAATACTGACTCAGTGCGTATTTACTTACACTGGCTAACACAGAGCTGCATGTTGCCAATTTCCCAGGCATAGTGAAAAGTCACATCATTCACGGAGTATCACTGTCACTATGAAACACATTGGAGTGCCTCCATCTGAGAACCTGAGCCAGCTTTGACTCAACACTAAGTAGACATCCAGGTTTTTCAACACCACTGCACAGCCTTTTCTTTGTGCAAGAGAATATTCATTGCCTTGGGGCTTTAGTTTATAGTGATTGCTTTCTACCAAGACAATATTCAGGCAGAAGAGTTATACAAATTCTTTGTGAAATCACAATCATATCTTTGTATCACCACTGTGACTTGCATTATCAAACTTCAGTATTTCTAGTTTTGTTACTACTCTTCGTGCATAATTTGGTGTAGAGATGTCAAAATGTATATACGGTGTATGCTTTTGACATGGAATTGAAGAAACTGAAGAGAGATTTCTTTTTTCTTTGTTTTTTACCTCGCAGCATCAAGGATGGGTCTGCTGTCTTTTGATAGAGCAGGAAGACTGGAAACCCTGGGAATTTTAGAGACCTTATACAGACAGGTGAACTTACAAAACTGGTATTAATTTTTTTTAAAATAAACTTCAAAGAAGCCCATTTTTTTTCTAATATACAACTTTTAATTTCAAATGTAGCCGTCAAATTCTGAGTAGTTCCAGGTACTTTCTGCCAATTAATGTTTTACTATAATCTTCTCCTATACAAAATTAAGTTTCCCTCTCAAGCTTCACAGAGAAAAAAGACAAATTGCTGTGTTTTAAGTAAACAGCACAACTGAGTGTTTTAGCATTGGTAAGTGTGTGGAAAAGTGCTGAGAGAAGAGAAAGGGATAATGTTTTGCCCTGTCATCTCATCTCTTTCTGTGATCATAATCTTTAGCATTACTTGTGAAAACAGAGCAGATGTCTTCAAACAGCGGGGCAGTTTTCAGTTGCCCCTTTAAATGACTGTTCAAATATCTCATATGGGGCCTTGTCGTTCTGGCAATTCTTGGAGGATACAGCATCTTGAAATGTTCTGCAGTCCTGCTTTTAGCACTTGCTCTCAGTGCTCTTACTTGACGAGGCTTTAGACAGCATAACTCTGAGAGGGAGAAGCCTTTGTAACAGGAGCTGTGACATCTCAGCCATGCCAGCCAGCCAGCAGTCACTACCCCCCTTACACTCAGAGGGTTTTCATCAGAGACAGAAGAGGGAGGGAACTTTAAATGCCAACAAGGGAGGCCAGTACATTATTGCTTTTAAACTGTACTGCACATGTCCGTTCAATCTATCATCAGGGAGTGAAGATTCCAAAATATTTTTGGGTATCACTGCTCACAAAAGGCACTTACCATCCAAACCAGTTAAGGAAGCAAAAGCACAACTGTGGCTCTTGTGACACTAATTTTTTGAAGTATGAATATATTTGTTCAAGGATCTCTCCACTAGGAAGTCAGAACACCATACTATTTTCTTTCTATTAAATGCTTTTGAAGACCTAAACCTGTCAGGTAAAAAGAAATAGTACAATTCATTAGCCTAACTTCAGAGCTCTACTGGAGACATTTTCATCTGAGCATGTCATATTCCTTGTATGAAAAGGAGGAAAACAAGCACTGTTAGGATAAACAGTATCACAAGCTCTGAAACATATCTCAAACAGGTCAGAAGAGTTGTTCTCTGTGCAACTTAAGAGAAATGAGCACTCCCAAAGATATCGGTCTCTATCATACATCTCTCAGTCTTTGGAGTTAAATCTCCTCAAATTATCAGGTGCAGTATTTTCAAGTATACGCATATTTATTTATAATTGTCCTTGAGAAGCTTCTTCTGAGCTAGTGATTAGTGATAAGTGATTAAAAAAAAAAAGAGGTGAAAGTAGAGACATACCAATACCTGAAGTAAACATGACAGTTTGGTGATTATGAAGTGCTTTGTGATTCTTATCAGGAAGCACCACAGAAGAACAGTAAAGGGTAAATGGTTTATAAATGTACAGGAGAAAGTACAAATTCATACAGTTCCTCAAACAGGGAACGCTGAAGTTGAGAAGTGAGACACTCACCTTCTCTCTAGACATAGCTCTGCTTTAAATGTGTGGTGGGGAAATGCAATTCAGAATTCAAAGTCAATGAATTTATAACAGAAAGCAAATCAAGGAGAACAGTGCAGAAAGCAATAGGCAACAGCACTGCTCAGTGCTACTTAGGTAGTCTTTGTCCACATCCTACCCCTGAGACAGCTCACACGCTGGATGAGCTGGGCAAATCTGCTTCCACCCATTATCTGCTATACAAAGAAAAGGACTAAGACATACAAGGCTGACATGTAAATTCGTGAATCATACTGAGTTTGGATTAGTGTTGCTTAAACACAGGATCTTGATTTAGGGCTCAAAAGACCTGGATCTCCTGCTCTTGTTCTGCGTAGTGAGACTGAGCAGGTCATTCAACTTTTATGTGTTTCCCCACCTGCAAAATCAGGTAACAATAATGATGTCCGTGCTTTTGAGGTCTTCCAGTAACTAGTGCTATTCGGGAGTTCAAGTAAGTCTGCGGCAGAAGAGCAAACCCGAAGTAACTGAAGGCAATCAGGAGGGTATTACACATGTGCTTGCTCCTGCATTTGGATCTCACAAAAATTTGAGTTCTACCTCACCGGTAGAAATCCATGAGGCAGTGAAAAGCTTTGTTGTTTTTCCTAAAAAAACCCTGGGAAGTCAACACTGCTGAGCAAAAAGCATGGTGCAGGTGCCTACCTCCGACCCAAAAGAGCTATAAGCAGTTTATTTTGCTGAATTGTGATGTCCAGATCATTTTTATAGCTTTGAAAAGTAAAACCTGAACTTTTAGGTCTTGGTAAGTTACTAAAGGAGTAGACGTTTTTCAGACGGCTTTAGATTCTATTTGTGTTATAACAACAACTGCTTTGTAATTTGCACGGGGGGAGGAACGTCCCCCCTCCTGTGCATATTTTTTAGGTACGTCGTGATTGAGAAACTCAAGTATAAGCCGGCAGAAACACATTCAGTATTGCTGTCATTTAGCTTGTAAAGACCTGTTTTGTAATACAAGTCGCTCTTAAGATTTTTTGTATTAGCCAGCCTAACTAATTCTAGCAAAGAGTCGGTGTGGCTGTTTATGTAAGTGGATGAGATGTTACCCTTGACGCTCCCCAGGTGCACGTTACTCTGCGCTTTCTGTAAGCACAAAGAACTGATTGTACTAAACTCCGCCCGGCCGTTTTTCGTTCCCCACGCAAGATCGAGCGCTCCGTGCTAGCACAGGCCCCTCGCCCCTACCCGGCGGGGGGTGGGCGCCGCGCCGGGAGCCGTCCTCTTGGCCAGGGCACCAACTCTCCCGCCGGCTCCCTGCCGCCGAGCCGAGCCGAGCCCAGCCGAGCCGGCCCAGGGGCGCTGCCGCCCGCGGCCACGCCTGCACCGGGCCGGAAGGCTGTGCGGGACGGCTGCCGGCGGGGTCTTCCGAGAAGTTGGGGACAGAAGGTACCGAGAACATTCCTCGCTCTCGCTCTCTCCGTAGGGCTGGGACGCGCTGCCAGACCCAGCGCAGGCTGCCCGCGGTGCTGCCCTAGGCAGGATCCGCGAGAAGCCCAGAGCCATTGATCCGGCGCCTCCGCGGACCGCCGAGAGCTCGCCGGGAAGCCCGGGGATTCCCCCCGCCCCGCTCTCCGGGAACACGTCCGAGGAACACCGGGGACGCGGGGATCAGGAACGGCGAGGGGAACGTGCCCGGGAAAGGAGAGGATGGGGCGGGCGGCAGCCTCTTTTGCCCCCTCGCCCCAAGAAAGCCCCGGGGGAGCAGCCTGCCCCCCCGGGCCCCTCTGCCCGGCTCCGGCGGCGGTCACTTCCCTCGGCAGACCCGGGAGCGGATGGCTCCGGCTCCCCGGTGCTACAATGCAGATGGAGGAGGAAGAGAGAGGAGCCCGCTGGGATCCCGGGCAGCCCCGTCCGCCGGCGGCAGGACGCTGCGGGACCCAGCCCGCGCTCGCCTCGCCTTAGCCGCCCCCCGCCCCCGGCGCCGCCCGCACCCACCTCGAAGAAGCCGGCTCTGCCGCCCATTCTGCGGGCACCCGCCGCGCCGCCCCCGCCGCCGCCCGCGGCACCTTCCGCGGGGCCCCGCGCTGCGGCCAATCAGGCGGCGCCCGGACCCCCCGCCCCGCCCGGGGCCGCTGCCCCTGCCCGGCCGTGCCGGTGGGCGGCTGCTGGCAGCGCTGCCTGCCGAGCCGGCGGCGGTACCCCGGGCAGCCGCAGCAGTGCGGGACCGCCGGCACCTCGCGCACGCCAAGTTCTGCAGCTCCCGGTGTTCACAAACTGCGAGAGAAGAGCAATATGCACCGGCTGCTGGGAGTGACGATTCAGAGGCATTTCATTCAGAAGGGTGATTTATTTTTCTTCGAGCACTACAGAATTACTGCAGGAATTTTTTTTTTTTTTTAAGAGCTGAAGTATCTTAATGAGATAACTTGCAAAAATACAACTGATCATGAGCTAGACAGCATCCCCCTTTCTTTGATAGTTTACCTGATGTCTAAGCGGTGACTGGACTGACATGAGAACTCTGCTGAGATCCCTTCTTTTCCTGCGTGTGTTCCTGCCACTGCTGAGGATTACATGCATGGCATAAAGCAGCACAGAGCTGACGCTGTTTTTCCTTCATGCAGTCTTCATTACGTGGCATCTTTTTTTTAAGAGCTAAGGTAATTAAATATCAGCAAAATCTACCAGGCTACAAAGGAACATTGCTTTTTCACTGCCATAAATTTCCATTAGACAGAAAGATTTATGCTACGTACTGTTTGAAAACCTTCTGCTATCTCAAAGTTTAACCTTCTTTCACAGAGCTATAACCATCAAAGCTACTTAAATGAAATATAAAATAATAAATTTCACCAAAAGGCCTCTACTGGAAAGCCAGAAGGCTGATCAGAAAGACCTAACAGGACATTATTCATTAGTAGCATAAATATGGGCAAATACGGAGGTAGACACTGCTTCCCAAGCTAACCCCAAGACTGGAGAATTAACTTTTGGGCCAGGTTAGAAATTCTGGATTTTTATGCTAAAGGAAACAAAATTAATGCTTTTCCAAATAGGCTGGCGTTTCTTCCAGTGTATTTCATTTCCACATGCTCTGTAACCATATAGAATGATGAAAACATTTCCCAACATGAAAAAATTAATCAGATCACAAATATAAAGAACGTTTAAACTAACCTTTTGTACCAGAAAGCAATCAGGCAGTGCTTCAGATTGACAGAAGTTATGCAAATTGGTTCCCTCTATTAGCACAACATGCAGCCTGAGGAAGGAAAATCTGTTAAAACACGATTCAAATTCCCAAGCTGACGGCAAAATTACAATTTGTGGTTCACTGTTCCCTTTAACTGGAGTTACAGGGCAAAAAAAGCCACCCCACTCAACTCCCCAGTACAGAAGGATTTTAGTCGGAGTGTGGTGTTCCAGAAGCCCCCTCATCTTAAAAAAGAAAATACCCCCAACCCACAATCCTTCAAGATTTACGCGGTGTGTCTTCACTGGAACCAGCTGGTGTAAAACTGGAGTGCTGCCCTGACATTGTTTCACCCAAATGCCAACACAGCCAGAAGGGGTAAGCATTCTGGGCCTTTTAGCTCGGTGTCTGTCAACGACTACCTGTTACTGGAACGCGTCATGAGCACAATTCAGATGGTTTCACTCATTTACTGAATGTGCACAGCAGCCGGGCTCGGGGGATGTTACCAGACCCCGGCCGCTACTACCGGGCAGCGCCATTGTGCTTCGGGTACTCCTTTCGGCACAACGCCGAGTCTGAGTCCCGCGGCCGCTGCCCCCCGGGGCCGGACCGACGCTCGGACCCAGGAGCGCCACACGGACACGGCGGGACACGACCCCCGCTCGGCGGCGCCGGGAGAGCGGCTCCGCGCCCCGGAGGCCCCGCCCCTCGCCCGGGCCCGCCCCTCGCCCTGCGGAACCGACCCCCGGAGGCCCGGCCTCCGCCAGGGGGCGCCTGCCC